>NC_087474.1:67398310-67739977 GCF_036417665.1 Passer domesticus
AAAGTTCTACTGACAAGCATGGAAGTCTTTCTGGAGATAGACAGTTGTGGAAAAGAAATACAAACAGTAAGGAATATGCTGAAGGATAATTGCACTTGAGTAACCATTTTGGGGGCATGTTTGGAGTCCTTATTCTTGCTTTAAAAATTGGCAGTAAAATGTCAGTTTAAGTGAGAGGAGTAATGCTTGTTTTGCAAGCCTCTTTATGTTATAAGGGCTTCCTTTGATCCTACAAAGCATTTGGGGTGGGGTATAAGATTTCTTTCTGAATTATAATACCATATTAACCTGTTTTTTTGTTCTTCCTCTTTAAAGGAACAAACACATCATGATTGATTTAGGTACAGGTAATAACAACAAGATCAACTGGGCAATGGAAGATAAGCAGGAGATGATTGACATTATAGAAACTGTTTATAGAGGAGCCCGCAAAGGTCGAGGTTTGGTGGTATCACCGAAAGATTATTCCACTAAATACAGATATTGATGTTTCTTTGGGCTGCCTTTTTTCATAATCCTATGTCCAGTTAAATTTATTTCTGTGTATGTGTGTACATATATGTATATTAAAGGAAAAAACAACCTACAAGTCCTAGAATATTGAGCATAATTTGAATTATTTAAAAGATTTGAATTCTGTTTGAGAAGCAGAAAACTCAAAGCTGGAACTGTCTTGAATATTACTGCAGTAATACAGTAGGTGAATTGTGGGGTTTTCTTTTTTAAAGACTCTCCTTTGTTGTCCTTTTGGTATTACATATTTTTGTACACAAAAAGCCTGTTTGCAGAAAAGCATTTTAAATTGTTTCATTTGCTTTTATTACACAAATATCTGGGAAAACTTATAGTTTTTTTAAAGAATAAAATGACTTCCACTTATTTCACCTTAATTTTTTTCAGCTAAGGAAATTTGACCATGAGTACAAATGGGTGCATTGGGTGCAAGTCCGTAATGTTGAAGATTACTTCTTTTGGGATTTCCTTGCATATCATATTAGTCCCCTATATCCACTAAAAATGTGAATAAAACAAAGTGTATTTATTAGTATTTAGCAAAACTCAGAGAAAACATCTCTTGTGACTTTGCTTACCACCACACCCTCATGAGCCTAATGGACTTGTGGTGCCAGACTCCTTTTCCATGGTGGCTGGGCACTCACTTTGAAGCGCTTGGTGAATTGTGCAGTGCCAAAGCATAATTGCACTTCTGGAGCTGGCTGCTGACAGCAGCTGAGGAAACCAAAAGCTGTGCTGTCACTTGACCTCCGGTTTGCCTAATAGTATACCAAAATGCACATGTACTTGGGAGACTTGGATTGGATTCCACTGTGGCATAGCTTTTGAAATTTCCATTTGCATTTCTGACAACTTTTATGGTAATGGAGTTGATATTGTGTGGGGGCTTGTTTATTTTTTTAAACTGATACATGCACATTTACAGGATTAATTAAAACCAAACCAGGCTAGCTCCTTTCTCCAGAAAGAAGTCCCATTTGTTACAAGACAAAGAATTTACTTCTACTGCTACCAAGTGTGTTGTAGAGGATTTAGAAAGTGTGAAGAAAGTAAAGCAAAAGGGTCTCAATTTCTGATGAAGTTAATCTGGTTTAGAGTGGTTATTAATTTTGGAATAATTTATGTTGGAAGGGAATGTCAGCCTCCCAGTCATAGTAGGTTCCACATGGTCAGGTTGCCCAGGATTGTATCCAGTGATGAGTATCTTGATTGGACTAGATGATCTTCAAAATGTCTTCCCACCCTGATGATTCCATGTTCTCTAAGGATGGAGATTCTTCAGCCTTTCTGGAAAGCCTGTTCTGCTGTTTGAGCACCTTCATAGTTGAAAAAGGTGTTCCTTGCATCTAGCTGGAATTTTCCATGTTTCAGCTTGTGTTGAGTAACCCTGGTGTGCAACACCTTCAACAAGAGTCTGTTCCCCGTGCTCTGCCATGGGGTGGTTGGCAGCAAGAAGCCATGGTCCTTTCTTTAGGCTGGACTAAGATTTCTCTCAAACCTTGTATCTGCTGTACTTCACTCTATCTTGGTGGTTGTGTTTTACCTCCCTCACACCACTGCATCTCTTGAACTGGGCAGCCCCCAAACTGACAGAATATTGTGGGCCTGGTCTCCCAGTGAGGTGAGTGGAGGGGGAATGACTTGCTGGCCCTACTTTGTGCTAATACTGACCAGTGGGTTGCTGCAGCCCTTGCTGCCTGTGCACCCTGCTCACTCAATCAATCATTCCTCCAGACCCCTTTCCTGCAAAGCAGTGCCAGCCATGCTCTCACACCTGCCCAGCTTGGCATTTTGAACTTCAGCAGGGTCCTGTTGGCCCACTTCTCCAGCTTGTCCTCCAGCATACCAATCTCTCCCCCCAGTCTGACAGTACGTGCAAGTCTACACTGATTAAAGCATTAATTGGAATGAATTCTTGATATTAATGAAGGCTGTAATAGAAGCATTTCTCCCTCATTAGCTGAGGTATTTTGTTAACCTGGCAATGCTTCAGCTTCCATTTTTATGGTAAAAGGATCCCATCACATTTCAAACTAAATCTTCCCTGCAGAGTACCAATGTTTTGGTGTACAACCACCTTAAATTTAGTGCAGATGTCCTGTTTTCTGACTACCAGTTTCTTCTTCTGGACATGCCTGGTAAGTGGAATTCATCTATTTCCAGGTCTTTAAATAAAATAAACTGTTTTCATCAAAACAGCTAACATTAAAGAATTGAAATTGTCACAATAGAAATACCTGGGTGATGTTACCTGCACTGGTGTACACAGCTTTGGGCTTGTGTAACCAAGCAATTGTAGCCTACAAATACTGCCATTTTTTCAGTACAGAATGGTTTATTCTAAGAACATATAAGCTATAAAGGCAACAAATCTTACTATTTTAATACTAAAATAAATACATTTTCATTCATTGAAAACATTTGTGATTGGATAAGTTCACTATATAGAATATAATTTTCTATGCAAAACTGGCTTTGCTGTCTCTGAAACTAACAGTTCTTTTTCAGCTCCAGGAAATACAGTGCCCCACTTATATGAACAAACCCAGCTTTCTATTTTTTTCCTGGAGCAATAGTTTAAATTTTTTTTAAGGTTATGACATGATACAAACACATTTGTTTTCCCTTAACTTTTTTTTTTTAGCGTGATACTAGACTGGAAAATATCGGAGTCAGTGCTATGCTGTTCTGCCCTTAATCTTCCTCAAACACATCCTCATTTCAGTGCTGCAAAGATACAGTGAATAAGTAGGTTAGTGATTTATTCATGAATGTGATTCAGCGTGGAGATAGGAAGATCTGTGGACAGTTAAATACATCTTTGTGGACTGTCTTTCTGCATTTCTGAAAATTATTATGTACCTTGTGCAAAAGGCATCAGAATGGATACCTAAATTACTTCAGAATATTTACAGACATCCCTGTCTTTCACCGCATAAGAAGTTCCAATGACAAGAATAATTGATGTGTCTCAATTTGAATCAGGAAAGTGTGCAACAACAGGAAGACAACATCTCTTGCATCCACAGAACACGGAAGCAGTGCTGCCTTATAAATAATAAGAACACAGAGTCAGCCATCCATCAGGGAGGGGGCTGGCATTTGCAAGAGACAGATATAAAATCCAGAACACAATCCTGAAATGTATGATTTTGTATGATGAAGTGATTGACTACAGTTTACTGCTGTGTTTGTGCAGAGTGCGTGTGAGAGGTGCGCTGCAAGGCACACTGGGAAGCTGTAGCAGGTTTAAAAGCAGAAGTACATAAATTTACACCAGCGAGCATCCTCAGCTAGGTTAGCATACCTGAGGGGCAGGAACACTTCAAACCACACGCATTTCAGTATGAATGGACAGCCTCGGTTTACACACTGGGGTGAGTTAGCACTGCCCCCTTGTATATTGCACTCAGCTGGAACAGAGGCAGCAAGATGCAGTTTTTCTTTTGTAAAAGTGGTCATGTTCTTTGTCTCTTGGCAAAAAAAAATTTCCAAGGTATATTAAATATGTTTTTAAAAAGTACACTTCCAAATCCAAGAAAATGCAGGTATATTAAATATGTAAACACCATTACTTGCCCACCACTCAAAACTAAGTGGAAATGTGTAAAACACAGAAGAACTTAAGTAAGTGTCTTTACTCCCAATTCTTCATCGCTGTTTTCTACCCCAGCCTCTGTCATCAGGTCAGCAACACGCGTCTCAAGGTCACTGATGCGCTCGCCCATTTCTTCCAGTAAAAAGTTAAAGATAACTTTTATAAATAAGGGTTCTACATTTTTACAGTTTTTTTCTTCTTTCTTCCAGATGTGCCAGTCTTTTACTTGTTCACATTTAATGTAAGATGAAGCGTGCACAAGGTGGACAAGGTGTGCACAAGGTGTGTTAGAATACAATCCCTCCTTCTCTTACAACCGATAAGCATTCAAATTCTTAGTATCAAAAGCCTTTGCAAATACTCATGAGTGAACTGTGTGAAAGATTGTTTTCTTTCTGAGGAACTCTTTAAAGGTGGTCATACAGGTAACCTACAGAATTAGAATATGAATGCTACTCAAACATAATTCAGGAAGTAGCTGCTTCCTGAAAGGTTAAGTTTCTGAAAAAAATTAATAAATGCTTCAGAAAGCAGAGGTAATTTCTGTAAGCACATGATACAAGAAAGCTCAGAGCCCCTTCAGGTCTGATTTTGTTCTTTTGAGGGCTTGCCTTGTCATGCTCAGGCCAACAGCTGCTTTTAAACTGTGGCTTGTCTGAGTTGCATTTTTGGAGATGAATGCTTTTTTAAATGCACCTTCAGAATCTTTACACATAATTCGATGCTTATTGTATTTGAAAGCCAGAATTGCTGACTACCTTGCTACTTGCAGTGAAACATTTTTTAGGATTTCCTTCTTAGAAAAAGTCATCTATAAACAGGCCGGGGTAAGTCAGGTGCCTTTACGTCATAGGTATTGACCCACATCACGCATTCTACGCTAATTTGATGTTTAGTGAAGAAGCCCACCCCGCTGTTAGAAGCAAAGGCCCCGCCCACACCCACCAGCGTGCAGGGGCCCCAGCCGCGGCATCCCACGTTCCAAAGAGGATATTTCTCAGCGTCAACTTCTCCGTCAGAGCCTCAAAATTCTCCTGCAGCCGGCAGAGCAGATTTTCCGCCTGCGGAGGAAGGGGAAAAATAAAGACAGGGGAAGCAGAAGGCAGGGGCCCCGGCCGTGCAGGAGCCCCGCAGCCAGGGCACCCCGCCCGGCCCCGCTCACCAGCTGCGGCAGCTCCCCGGCTCCCGGCGGCTCGGCGGCCGCCATCGGCTCCGGCTCCGGCTCCGGCTCCGGCTCCGGCTCCGGCTCCGGCTCCGCGGCGGGGCGGGCACAGAGCGCACGGCCCCGCCCGCCGCGGAGCCCGTACCCACCCGCTCTCCATTTGCTGGAGAAAGCGTCATTCCGCGCGGCAGTAACTAAACAAGGATGCCGAGGTTTGATCTTAAGAGGTCTTTCAATTTTATTATTTTAAAGGTCTGCTTCCTTTTCCCCCGTGCAATTAGTTTTGTGAGATGGAGTGGTAAAAATACCGTGGTGGTTGAAGTTCCTTGCACTGCAATGCCGAGCGAGACAACATCAAAGGCATCAGCAAGAGTCGCGTGGTGCCTCTTGCAGGACCAGCATCTAGGTCATCCCTGGCTTTTGGGCTGCATAGCGTCAAAAAGCTTCCAGTGCATCTATTACAGAGGTGTCTTTCTTCTGGATACTGGGACTGTTGCCTGATGTAAATGAAGAGGTTTTCAGTTTACTGTGTCTGCATGGTTAGGAGCATATCACTGTTGGGCAATGAATTACCTTAGTCAATTACTTAGAGTAATTACATATGCTAGATATGCCAAATATGTGTCTTCATCCACAAAAAAATTCTGAGCTGGGAATTACTTCAGTTGCTGTAAGCCTACCACTTAGAATCTTTCGTAATAAACTTAATTGTTTTCTTTCTTGACCTTCCCCACCTCATTTGAGAGGGTGTGTTAATGGCTGAGGTGAAATTCTGGCATCAAAGCAAACCTCTGCATTGCTACCTGCTTCCCGTAATTGTAGCTTCTCTGTACAGCCTTATTTTTCCCTCTGTTGCAGGTAGTCCTCGTTGTAGAAAGAAAAATCAATCATGTTTTGCAAAGCTTTAGTGTTCTAGCAGCATTACTGCTCTAGAAAGCTTCTAGATAAAGAATTTCAACAATATTATGCATGTAGATAGGGTTTGCTTTTGTATGTGGTCACTAGCTCCAACCATACAGCCTTTTTGTTCTGTTGCATATCTAAAAAAGAACAATTGGTGCTTCTTATCTGTTTATTTGTCGATCATAAATATTCTTTCCTTTAAGGCTAGGTAGTAGTAGAAGGTAGAGCTGTGGTATTTTTGCATTTTTGATTCTGATAACAGCCATAGTCTTCCTGGTTTTCCCTCCTTGCAGAAGAGCTACAAAAGCTTCTCTCTCATGCAGCAATATTTTCCCCCAGAGGTAGTCAAAGTGGCTCTGTCTTGTGCCCAGTTATCTTGAACAAAGCCCTAGAGTCCTATTCGTAGTGAAGAGCATGCAAGGATAAAGAACCAGCTGGAAATGCAGTGGAGCAAGCATTATAAAGCCAACCAATTCACAGGAATCCCACTACATCTTTGTAGTGCCACGTTTTAGCAATGACCAGGTTAGAGTTCAACTGAAAACAAGCATGACTTGATAAAGGTTTTCTATAATTTGCTCCTCATTTTTGTGAGGTAGGTCAGTGTGGTCAAAACAGAAAAACAATACAGTATCCAGCTGGCAGAGTAATGAAGGACAGGCTATGAAAAGTGTGAAAGAGACTGAAAAATACCATGCATTTCCCCCTTCAAAGGTCTCCTTTTACTTTGTGGGCTCAGCATCTGATGTGAATGGCCCTCTTAGTTCAGATCTGGAGCTCAATTAGGCCAATAGTGCACAGCTGGATTTATGAAATGAAAACAGGAGTGTCTTTAAAGCTAAAAGTAGCCATGGAAAACTTCAGAAAGCCTACGAATAGAAGAGACAAATGACAAGATCACACAGACTTTGCTTAACAATGGATTTACTTATGATAAAACTAACATGCTTGGTTTTGCTCTGCTGTCCTCTAGTCTCTCCCTTCTCAGAGGGCTTAGAAGTTCAGAATTGAGCTGTTGCATACATTTCCAGGGCCTGAAATCTGGGGATGTAGGATGAGCCATAGTTTAAAAGCATAGTCCATGTTGGGCATGCACCATGGGCTAAGTGAAGCTGTGCAAAAACCCTTTGGTTTTGTTTTGTTTCAAAAGCAGAGGGCTAGCTGAGAACCAGTAAACCACCAGTGCTCATAAGGGTATTTACTGCAATAAGAATGCTTAATTTACTAAAAGGATAGCAAGAAGTTCATTTTGGCAATGAGTAAAAAAACCAGGTCCTGAGGAGGTTTGAGAAAGGAGCAAAAGAGAAGATTTGACAACAAATTATTTTTCCATTCCAAAATATGCTCTATGCTACTTTCTTGCAGTAAAAAGCTTAGACTTTAGTCACTTTGTCTAAATATGTCTTTTTGATATGAAGAAGATGAAGTAAAAATAAAATTAGGGTGACCTCGAGGCTGGGGTGCCATCTGCTTCCATCCTATTTCAGTATTGCAGACTTGTGCTATGAACTCTTCACAGTGTGCACTGAAATGGTATCCAAAGCATGTTTCCCTTGCTCTTTCCTAGGGAAATTCCAGTTCCTCCACTGCTGGAAGCAGAAGTCATAGTAGCAGGATAGGACATAAAAGCATGTTGAAACATTTATAAAGCCTAAGCTCCAAGTTCACTGCCATGCTGTAAAAGGCTGGGGTGTGGTGAGACAGAACTGATGTAGAAATGCATTACCCTTGCTGTCTGCATGTTACATAGAGCCTCTTTCCCTCCTCTTTGCTGACAAATACGATTTTATATACCAGGGGTCAGGAATCCTCTGGTCACACACTCCAAGCATGTCTGGCTCAGGGTTGCTTTGGAATGGAGGTGAGGCCAGAGAGAGGGCATCTCAAAGAGAAGCTGAATATTACATGTGTGATAAAAGAGAAAAGAGGAATTTAGTCCTGGAAGGAGACAAGGAGGCAAACGCTCCTGGGTCAACGTGGCAGCTTCTTTGGCTGCAGATCAGAAGGCAGGATGCAAATGGTACTGCAAATTTTGTGGGTTTGCTTTTTTTCTTCCTGGCATTGGTATGGTCAATACTAAAGTTTTCTCTGAAGAGAAGAGGGTTAGATACAAGTTAGTGCTTGCAGCACAATCATGGTACTTTTGCTAACAAATTGTTGGGCTGGGTCTTTGAGTCATGCTGTGCTTGGTCAGGTAGCTCAGGTAGCTTCTCTTGTGTCACTTTGCAGTAGTGATTCAGAGCGACACAGTGTGCAGAAAAAAACATCTGGCTTTGCTAGGTCATCAGCTTTTATATGCAGCAATCCCAAATGGTGATGATGGTTCTGGTAGCAAACTCTGACATTTACCCAATCTTTTTGATTCAGCATAATGCAGCTCACTGAAAGCTTTCTCCACTGGAGTACTTCCTGGTGAAGGCATCGCTTTTCTTTCATATGGTAACATCAGTAGACCAACAAGTTGTTATTTAAAAGCATGGAAAGACGCGGTGAGTGGAATGCACATGCCTCAGGCAGGGGAAAAAAGCATGTGGGTCATTGGTGTCTGACAGCTGTTGTTCCTTTGAAAGACAAAGTCGTTTGAGGAGAATATTAAAAGCCTGGGTGTTTGCTCATGGTTCAAATTTCAGCTTCTGTATCTTTGAAAAGGGTAATTCCAGCCGTTGGAAACCTGATCCCTGATGGAGGTGCTCTATCTTTAATAAAAGTATTCTGTTTTGGCACTGCTGCTCACAAATCCCCTTATTGTGAAATATGTCAGCCAGCCCCTTTCTGCAAGTATCTACAGAAAGAAAACTGAACGGGTTAAGGATAATCTTGATCAGATATTCAGTGCATGCTCTGGGCATCATGTACTGCTAAGCAGCTGTAACAGAACACAGGGTATAATTTTTCTTGTAAGCATATTGCACTGGGATAAATGCAGGAGCAGCAGAAAGGTGACTTTGGAGGCTGGTCTAGTGGGTGGTGGCATCCTTTGGCTCTGTGAAGAGCGTTGTGTAATTCACAGCCCTGTGAAATCACCCGCCCAGCTGCTGTTGACTGAGTTATTATGTGTTGATCCAGAAATCTCCAGCTATGTTTCCCAGACATGACTGGTAAGAGATGTTGCTTCTCATGCTTTTTCCTGCTCCAGCCTTGTTCCATCGTCTTTGGATAGCGAGGGTGAAGGAGTATTCACCACTCAGCTCACCTGAAAGGCTGCAGGAGGGAGCTGGAGGTGTTTGTCCCTGGTGGGAGAGGGAGCAGGGTCTGTTTCTCTGGCCTGGTGGCATGCTGCTGGCATGCCTGGCACTGCATCTGGGTGCTGTGTTCAAACCACTCCGTGGCCTTGCTCCTCACACGGGCACAGAGGAGCTTTCTGGAAGCAAACACAGTGTGTGACAGGTGAGGCTCTGCTGTGATGGCAGGATGGGCAGCCCCTGTGGCACAAGGACAGGCAGCTGACCTCACATGTTCAGATGCCACAGCCTGCTGTGGCTCTTCCAGAGACCTCGTGGTCCAGAGCAGAATGTGCATTTTGTGCACAGATATTAAACATGGCATGTGCTGTGATGCGTGATGGAAAGAGTATTTTTCTAAAATATTTGACAAAGAGAGCCTGTGCTGAAGAGGCTGGAAGCTGGGCAAAGGAGGGAGTGGTTCATTGGAAAATGCCCATTTTGCATTTCCAGAAGGTGTAAAGAACTCTGGGTAAAATTTCCTGTGACCAAACTGCAGTTATGCTAATGTTTCTTTCCAGCTTCAGACACAATTTTTTCCCAGAGGAGGCAACTGGAGTGTCTCACTGGTACAGACAGTTTAAATTCACCTTGAATTAATGGAAAGCACTTAGGATGGTTGCATAAGATGTGAGTTGATTTGGGCAAAAATGGGCAATAACACTGGAGAACATAATTGGGTGTATGACACATGCTCTAACAGCAAGATGTGGGTCAGTGAGCAATAACAGTAATAAAAACAGCCAAGAGTGTGGTAATCTTTGGGGTTGTTGTTTTTTTTTTTTGGTTTTTTTTTTTTTTGTTTTTGTTTTTGGTTTTTGGTTTTTTTTTGTGAGAAAAACCTTGCTCTTCCTCATCTGAAACAAAGATCTTTTACAAATATGCTCTTAAGACTGAAACCTTGACTGGCAGTGGCATGCCTGCTTCTTCTGTGAGACATTTGTGGAAGAGGAGAGGAGCTAAGAGTTATGACAGGTATTTTATGCCGCTTGGGTAATGTTGGAAGCCCTCCCACATCAGCTCCATTTAGTGTTCCACATGGTGTTTGCCAGCAGGAGACATTTGGGTGCATATTCCAAGCATGCCTAGCAAAAGGCATCTGAAATTACAAGGGCACAGAGGCACCAGAGGGTGCCAAGGGACACTGCCAGCATAGGTAGCACAAGCGTCAGCTGAGCAGAAGAACGCTGGAGATTTGGCCTTCCACAACTGGGGAAGAGGTGCAGTGGCATGGGTCCCTAAAGCTGCTCCACTTTTGGGGCTGGCCAGAGTGGCTCAGACGACACAGGAGGATGTTAATTTTCTCTCTGGGATAGAGCCTGTATTAAGCAGAAGCAAAAACACCTGTAACTGCAGCTCCTTGGGGTTTCAGAAAAGTCAGTTCGCAGTGTTTGTGTCTGTCTTGTCTAAATTATCTTCTACTCGAGTATTACTCTTGCAATAAAGATGGTCTGGGGTTTTTTTTCCCCATTCTGCACTCTTTGCTCATGGTAATTTAGTTTTGTTCTGTTTTTCAGTGTACCAAAGATGTTGAGCTTATCCAACAGAAACAAGCCAGTGTGTGCTGCAATGTGTAAATGCCACCAGGAGCACTTTGTCCTTGTCCTAGAACAGAGAAAGAAAAAAGTTTGGGTGCTGACTCCAGGTCACTTGGTGGTATTTTGAATCATGATGAAGCTGTAGTTTCTCTGTCATTTTTCTTTTCTCTCTCTGCTTCTTATTTACTCCACAGTAGAGACAAAATGAGTCAGAGTAGGCTAAGGATAGTTCTCCTGACACTTTGGACACTGCATTTGTACCCTCACTTGTTCTGCAAAAAAGCCAGCTTGAGGATCTCCCAAATTGCATCTCATGCCCTGTATTGGCTCTGGCTAAGATGGAGTCAGCTTTTTCCAGAGCTGTACGGTGCTGTGTTTGAGACTAGAACAGTGCTGGCAGCACACCAGTGCTTTAGCCAGCACTGAAATCTGGTTGCACAGTATCAAGGCCACCTCTATTTCTCACTCTGTCCTCTCCCCCAGCAAACAGGCTGGGGGTCACAAGAGGCTGAGAGGGGAAGCAGCCAGGACAGCTGACCTAGGTGATAAAAGCGACGTGCTAGACCCACAGCATCACACTCAGTAATAAAAGCAGGCTGCGGGCAGGAAGTTTCTTCCAAAGTAGCTGTTGCTTGGAGACTGGCTGGGCACCAGTCTCTAGTGGGAGGTGGCGAGTGGTTGACTTTGCATCACTTAGTTATGTTCTTTTTATTCACTACAAGACTTTTATGTCAACCCATAGGTAATTTTCCATGGCTTCACCCTGCTGATTCTCTTCCTCATCCTCTAGGAAGGAGTGAGTGACCAAGTGGCAGTGGGGGCTTCCCTGCTGCCTAGGATCAGCCCACCCACACCTTATTTCCCAGCTCACTCCCCAGTATCATCAGCTTCTTGTGGAACACAATTGATCCTGTAATTAGTGAGCATTTTGCTCCAGGGAGAAGTGCATGAGAGAGTGAGATGGTACAGAGCTCTTTCTACATCATGTCAAGAAAGGTTCAACAAAAAACAGCTTAATAAAATAGCCATTTTAGTTAGATGAAATGAAAAAGAATGTGTCCCTTCTGATGCTGAGCACCATGCATTGGATCAGTGATGAATGGAGTCTGCATGGTACTTTGCCATGGCACACAGTGCAGATCCCATTTGTGGAGATGTTCCTCTATTACATAGCTTCTTGAGAGAAAGCAGTTCTGCTCCTGAAGATTGCTGAGGTGAGAACTTCTGGCTGCATTGTTGGACATGGGCAAGGATATGCAGGTGGACTGGGAACTGTCTATGGACTCCTCTGATACAGCCAACTGCTGAGGTGACCTTGATGCCATGGAACACACCAAAGGCATCCCAAGAGCAGGTGGGGAAGAATTAATTGCGGCCAGCTGGACCTGTTTGACAGAAGAACAGGCTGTGGTTTAAGCAGTCCCGGTTCAACTTCTTACCTGTGTAGCTGCTTACTCAGGTAAGAAGTTGAACCAGGACTGCTGTTTGTTTATTTCCCCACTCTGAACTTTGCCCATTGTTTACAAAGCTGTAATGGTTTGAAGAAGGGTTCATGTATCTCTGCCAGCTGTCAGGCTGATTCCTGCTCTGACATGTTTGCTTTAGGGCTTTTTCTCCATTTGTCCGTGGAGATGGTAGCAGTCCAAGTACAGAGAGGAGTCTAATCATCAACCTCCATGGTCGTGGTTCCTCCTCCCCAGTGCAAAGCATGTGACTACTGCCCAGGGATGGACTTGTAGGCTTGGGCATGTTTGTCAGAGCTCCTTGTAGGAAGTACAGAGCGTGCTCTCTGCATGCAGGTGGGTGTTCTACTTATGCTGATATTCACTGTTCTGCTTGCAAAGACCAGCTCAGAAGGAAAAATGGAAGAGTGGTGAAGATGTGCAATAAAACTGTATCTCCTATTAATGCTATCTTCATCCTACCCATCAGCTGCTGAAACAGGGGATCACCAGTGCTAGGAGGGGCCAGCAGGCAGCTTCTACCGCCAGTTGCAGCAGGGTTGCTTTAAAAGAATCAAAAAATGGAGAAGAGGACAGCTGATTTAGTGATAATACATTATGGTAGGAATGGCCAATTTCAAGACACTTAAGACCCATTTACTTGTTTTATGAACAGTACAGTGAATATTTCTTTTTAATGTCCCCATGGCTCTAGTTGTAGAGTGAGATATATAATGTGATAATTGAAGGGAATTTGGCTACCATAGGGATTCACTTTATCCTTTTATTGTGTAGTGTGTTCAAGAAGTAACTTAGAGCTTATCTGCACTTTAGCAGGGTCTTGCAGGGACTTCATATGCTTGCTTCTGCACAACAGCATTTCTTTAATGTAGAATATAAAATAATTTTAATACTCATCTGTAAAAATCAATTGACAGAACAACAGACTGGTTGGGAGACTTGCAGCAATCTGCTATTTTTGCTACTGCAGTAACTACAAGTGAAGTACCAACAGCTGTCCTCCTCCTCCTGTAAAAAGCTGCAAAGAGATTTTTAAAGCTTGTCATAAAACTGGTCCATTGTGTGTTTCATTCCTGTGTCCTGTTGGTCCCTGTGTAGTCCTGGTAGGAATATGGCCATATGGAACCAAGTTTAGAAATGGGGCTGTGCTTACTTTTTCAAAGTCAGTGGACTTATTTGCAAAAACTAAACCTTATGTAGTAATTTTACTACCTCTACCAACATTAAAGTTAAAAGCCCTTTGAAAACATCCCATGTCTGTTTGTCACTTTCAGCTTGCTTAAACCACACCCAAAGATACTACAGGAACATTTCTTATCAGATTTCTTAATCTGAAATAAATCAAAGTTCTTGTGGTGTTTGGAGGTTTGGAGACTACGTTGTTACCAAAATGTTAACTGCTAGAAGCTAGTTCATAACTATGTGGCTAGAGCTGCTGACATAATCAATTTCAGTTCTCCTACAGCAGATGTCCTAAAATGATTAGTCTTCAAAGACCTGGTGTGCAATTTTGTCTTCTTCTGTTTTCAGAATGGGTAATGTAGTTCTAGCAAATAGAGAATTTTTGTCCTAATGGGAGAATTTTGCCAGTCTGTATGAAAAAATAAATACACGTTCTTTTTCTCCTCACTTGAAACAGAGGATTGCTGTCTGGCAGTGAAGCAGTACTATTTCTAGGGTAAGCTCTGCTTTTACATCACGAGGGCGGTCCTTCTGAGCTCCATCTCAGTTACTATCTCCCAGAGAAAGAAACCTGCTTTCATATGAAGCCTCACAAGGCTCATTCTTGTGTGACTGCACTCAGACCTGCAGGTTGCGGAACTTTTCCTTGATGAGGCAAGACTTCAATCACCTGTTATCACCTCAGGTTTAGATAAATTTCTTCCAGCACACTCTCCTACTTGAGTCTTGCTGGGTCTGCTGTGGTTGGGTGTTCCTGTGCCAGGCAGGATGCTACACTGGAGGCAGCAAGCACCTCAGGATGGCACCACTACTAAAAAAAAACTGAGCCTGGCTTTTTAGAATATCCTGAGACATGAAGAGTCCCTTCCTGATGCTGGCAGCTGCTCAGCCCCAGGAGTTCAGCCAGCCTGTCATTCCTCCTCCAACTCAGTGTCTGGTGTCACTGGTCAGTTTAGCTTACATCCATGGATTAACTCCTGAACAACTAGGGCGTTTTTTAGTGACCTGAACTGGACTGTGTTCACACAGCAATGAGCTGTAATTCACATTTTTTGCCCTTACAGTTTCAAGTAAGGAAAAAGAACCTATGTTTAGGCAGTTGTCTGTTTCCAGTTGAGTATTTTAGAATCTGAATATTGTATACGTTATTGAATAGACTTAAGAGCTTCCTGGAATAATTCTGGAAGCTAACCTGGAGATCTGGTGGCAGCTTGGGTAGTTTCTTCTACTTAGGTAACTTCAAAATACCTGTTTTCTCAAGACAATTTCTTCATGATCTCTCAAAATACTTGCATTTATATGAACAAAAATTGGCTTTCTAACCTGGGCTACTCCTATTTTCAACTTGAAGTTTATTTAGACCATTGTGCTTAAGGAAAAATAATGTGCTAAGGGCTCCAAGGAAAGCATGTAAAGAAGGTGGCATAACTGCCTGATGATAATGCACAAGTGATACATGAAATATGAGCCATTAAATAATAAAATGTTTTAAATAATGCAGTTTATACATAATTGGATTGTTATAGTCTCTCTGAGTGAGTCAGATGTGATGACATCAGGAACTTCAAGATCCTCATCCGAGAATCAGAGTTCAAAACATCAACTGTGTATTTTTAATTTAACAATCAAACTATCAAGTCTGTGTAATGGAATAGAGCTTTGTTCAGTAGCAAAGCTGCTACTTCCTTGTAGGAAAGCTAAGTCTCAATGTTATCTCTGGTCACCCAGTCTACATAGGAGGCTGTTTTGGGTATTTGTGTAATGGTACTCCAAGAATGTCTTTGACAAATACATTCTGTGGTAATGTGCAGGCTCATGTGCACATGCTGCAAGAAGTGCCCAGTGGAAGAAATGGTTGCAGTTGAGCAGGGTGCTGCTATGCAGGAAGTAAACAAAAGGCTTCTGAAATCCCAAAACAGACATTTCTATTTTTAATTCAGCTCCTTTTCCCCTTTAACACTCACAAAAAAAATTTGCAGTTGCTGCTATAGGACACAAAATCATACATAACTGAGACGCAGGAAAACCCATCTAATTTCCTACCTGTTGGATGAGCAGCAGGGGATGAGCAGCCTTCCTTCTACTTACAAGGTAGAAGGAAGCATGTCTGGGGTAGTATTACCCCTCAAGCTTTGAGGACAACTGTGCAGCCACTTGGATGCATGGTTGTAGTATTGCACTTATATTGATGCTACAAAACTTCATAATTACTGTTTCATTTTTTAAATTGTTAATTGTCCTATTTCTCTTTATCTTTTCTTTCTAACAAAAAAGGGTGAGGTGTAGTATTGCATTTTATTTAAATGGTATGCTTTGTCTCACCCCTCCAAAACGTCTGGTATATCCCAAGCCTGTGGTCCTGCCCTGAACCATCCTGTATCTGTAATCCCATAGGCACAAGTCTGATTCCGCGCCCATTTTCAATCTCCCTCTTAAACCATGTGAGCGAGATCAGTCGCCCTCTTAGCCTTTCTCCCCTCTTAGCCCTTCCCCTCCTCTCTTGGCCCTTCCCTCCCCTAGGCCCTCTCCCTTTCCCCTTCCCCCTCAGTAACCACACTGCTCCCGGGGATGGGACCCCCCCCAATAAACCCCCATCTAATCAGCACCCTCAGAAGCCGTGTGGAGTCTCCTTGCCTGCCTGATGCTGCCAGCCAACTCACAGCCTAGGGGGCCCTCTGGGGACTCCCCGAGGTGTCCCCCCCCAAAACGAACTACAACACATGGTGGATGATCCATCCTTTTAAGTGTGGCTGAAGGAGGTGCATGCAGTGTGCATGCTGTCATTCTCCACAAAACACCTGTGTGCAGCACTGGCAGCACGTGTCCTCTCCTGGCCCAGTGCAAGCAGCAGCAGAGGCTTCCTGGTCACTTTGGGTCTGCCCTACTTTGGGTCGAAGATGCACACCTTCCCTCCCCACCCACTGCAATTCAGAGAGCCACAGAAATCACAGAATGGTTTGGGTTCGAGTAGGCCTTAAAGACCATCTAGTTCCAACCTTGCTGCCATGGATACCTTCCATTAGGCCAGGTTCCATCCAGCCTGGCCTGGAAAGCTCGCAGGGATGGAACAGCCACAGCTTCTCTGGGCAACCTGTTCCAGTGCCTCACCACCCTCAAAGCAAAGACTTTCTTCCTAATATCTAAATCTATTCCCTTTCAGTTTAAAGCCATTCCCCCTTGTCCACGAGGCAAGACGGAATTTTCCGTAACTCCTGGGGAGCAGGACCCGGGGCGGTAGCTCAGCGCAGCCCGAGGAGGAGAAGGCGCCCAGGGGAGCCCAGCCGCCCACGGTATCCCGGCGCTGCCCGCCGAGTCCCGGTACGGCCCGCGGGCGGCAGCGCGGTGGAAGCAGAGGAGGGGCCCGGTGCCGGTGCCGCCGCTCCCCGCCGGAGGAAGGGGCGGCCCCGGCGCTCAGTGGCGGGGGCGGGGCCGCTCCCGGTGCGTCACGGGCCGCCCCGGCCGCCGCTGCCCGCCCGCGGAACGGCGCGGGGGGATGGAGGCGGTGGCGGCCGGAGCTCGGGGAGCAGGTGCGGGGCAGGCGGCCGTGCCTGCCCAGGGGCGGGGAGAGCGCGGGTGGGCGAGGGAGGCGGAGGAGCCCCCTCGGAGACACGACCCGGGGGCCGGGCGGGGGGTGGCGGCGGAGCCGCGTGTCCGCGCCCTGCTCGGCCGCTCTCAGCGATGGAGCGGCGCGGCTGCCGTGCCGGGGCCGGGCTTCCCCTGTGGAGCGCCGGGCTGGGACCGGGGCCGGGGCTGAGGCTGGAGCGGGGGCGGCCCCGACCCGCCCGCGGCAGGGCGGTGGTCCGGGCTCGCCAGCGCCCGGCTGGCAGCGGCCGGAGCCGCCCTTGGCAGAGCCGGGCTCACGCCCCATCCCTTTCCCCAGGTCCGGGCCCCGCGGGAGAGGGTGCAGTCATGGTGCCGCATCCCGGCCAGGAGCCCGCCCGTGGCTAGAGCCGGCCGCGGCCGGAGAGCTGCGGCGGGGCACCCTCAGCCTGAGGGCATCCCTCAGCCTGAGCGCCTCCCCGCGCGCCCCCGGCATGGAGCCGGGCGGCCTGGAGTGGCTGCTGGTGCCCATGCAGCAGCTGGTGTCGTGGGGCGCCGCGGGGGCCATGGTGTTCGGCGGCGTCGTGCCCTACATCCCCCAGTACCGGGACATTCGGCGGACCCAGAACGCGGAGGGCTTCTCCACCTACGTCTGCCTGGTGTTGCTGGTCGCAAACATTCTGCGCATACTTTTTTGGTAAGTTGGCTGTGTTTCTGCTCGGTTCTAAAGGTTCCTGCTTGTTTGCCAGCTGTAAAGCTTTGATTGGAATGTTTGAAGAAATAATGTTTTACGTACCTTTTCTGTTCTCTTGAAAATCTAAATGCTGTCTTTCCATGTGTGTGTCTGTTAAGTAGAATGAACTGGGCTGGGGTGCATGGTCTGCTTCCCTTGACAGATCTGATTATCAGCACTCTCATTTCCAAGATAAAACTTTTTAACTTTTTGGTAAAGAGGTTTATGCTAAGTCAGGCCTTTTTTCTTGCCGACTGTATTTTGCAATTCTCATACTCCTCTATCTCCATTTTCAGAGTGAAAGCCTCGGTATCACACACTTGTTCTAGTGTCTGGTTGGCATTAGCGTCACTGGAACACTTGTCATATATTCTTGCATTTTCCCAGGATACCAGCTGGCTTCAGAGGGGGTTCACTTGTAGGTCTTCATGCACAACTACAGATGAAAATTTTTATTCTTGAATAAGCAAGGATGTGCTGCTTTTCAAAAGCAGATTTCTTTTGCTTTCAACACCTGTTTCAATACTTAAGAACAAGTTTTTTCCATATTTTGGTCTTGTGCTGCTGGACAAAGAAAATGTTATTACAGCATGATTTCTGTGAATCAATGTTATAAATATCTGGCTCATTACTTGTGATTATATGGGTGCTGCACCACTGAGAATGTACTTGGGAAACCAAAGATGAAATGGTCTGGGCAATTACTGCAACTAAGGACAGTTATTCTGTGATTCTGTTTTGACTACAAAGTAATGCTTTTTAATTAATAAAGAACCGATAGATAACAGGCTGCATCCATTTGTTGGTTTTCAGTTTCTTTTTAAAGAAACCTCCTCTGACTCTGTATAATGCCTTCCTGGGTTCTGCTGCAGCAAAATGCAACATGTAAATGCTGTGCTGAAGTGGAAAACAGGAAGACCCTTTCTTGGCACCACAAGCTGGCAGTCAAACAGGAATCATCACTAGAATAGAGCTACTTGTTGCATTGGAACTGTGTTTTCCTGGGGAGAAGTATATGGAGAAAGCAGAGAGCAGGAGGGAAGTAGAGGAACTTGCAGGAGGAGGAGAAGTGAAGAGTCTGAGCTGACTGTGTTAGAAAGAGAAATAGGCTGACTTTTGGTTTTACTGGAGGCAGTCAAAATATAAAAATGGCTTACACCTGAATGGAGATGCTGGCAGTTTCTGGGTAACTCAGGTGAGTGCATCTGTTAAGTGAGACTCAGACTATGGAGAAACTGAAAGATCTTTAATTTGAATTGACTTCAAGTACATCTAGTTAAGAGATGTGTGAAAGTATAAATACTGCAAGTAGTGAAAAGTTAAAATTTATATCAATATTGAAAGGTTTGTCAATACCTCAAAAGAGAGAGAATGCAGTTATATTGATTGGAGTATGTATGAGTAGTTAAGCCACATAATAGTATCCCTCCCCGACACATACGAGCACTGTAAGTTCTTGCCACCTTGGAGCTTGGCATGGAATGGCTTCACACAGGAGCCTGCAGAAACCTTTCTGTCTGTACTTGCAATGAATTGTCTCTCTCTAGTTCTGCTGAACTAAAAGACAAAAGAGTACTGGCATAAAGATAATTCAGTGTTCCTGGGAGAGAATGTTTTGCTTGTCTGCCTGAAAAATTAGGCATCCCTGGTAGTTAGTTATAAGCACCAGTAAGTCATGAAAACAGCGTTGAGGGTGGATGTTATCCTCGGGTATCTGGATGATTAAAGGAGAGGATCATAGAGCAAGAGCCTGTGATTCCTGTGAACATTGTGAAAATGCACCCACAGAGTATCTTGGCAATTCAATTGTTTGCATTATTTAGTTAATGTCACCTATGGCTGATGCATTATTTGGGACACAATGCTCTTGATAATGACGTGAACAGCAGAATTATTTTAATTGTATATGTAATATTCTTTGGAGGAAATTAGAAAGTTTTTATTTATTTTGTTTTAAATTTATTAAAGAATTTAATCCATTCTGGTGCCAGAACAGAATTGTTCCTACAAGTAATTTTGTATATAATTTTTTTCCCCATGTTCCACTTGACGTTCTCCTTCCCTTTACCAAACCCAGTATTAATCCAAGTCTCCCTTCTGATAACTCTACTGCCATAAAGCTTCCGGTTTCATTTGGTTTCACTGCATTACCTCTGATTATTAAGCACAAGATTTGAGCCAGAGTAGTTTTTTCTGGACTTCCCCTGCACCCTGATCCAAAAATAAGTACTTAAATTGTTAGGTCTTAAAAACTTTCAAGTTTTAATAGTGTTGCTTTTCAGGACTTAATTATGTCCTAGGATGGCTGATGTTTTGATTGTTTTTTTGCTTGTTTGTTTTGTTTTTAACTTCAAAGACACTTCTTGAATTTGTTTCTGTTGTTACTTCCAGGTTTTCCCTGAAATTTCATGTATTGAATTTGCAGCTCACAAGGACAGACTGTTCCTGCCTGCTATGTTTTATGCTTCTGTATTTTGGCTCTTGGGTAGTGCTGGTGTTTCTGTATTTGTGTCACTCAGAACCAGTCCTCCCACCTTTCTCTTACGGCTTTATTATACTTCCTTCTTCTCAGCTATGAGGGCAATTCCCTCACAGTCTCTTTGTGGAATGACGGATTCCACAGGTTCCTATAACTGTACTTGGTTATTTCAGAGGTTATCCTTTTTTGGTTTAATGCCTGGTTTTGTTGTGGTTTAAGTTTGACCTTTCATCTCCCCTCCAAACAGAGTATTTGCTTCCTAATCTTTTTGGCGTGTTCTACGTGTCAGTCAAGTTTCAGCTGGTGGGTTGCACTGTGACAGTAGCCAATGAACAAAGTACTACTGAGGTCAAGGATAACAATCCTGTTTCCAGGTACCAGTTCTCACCAGTTTTGTTTCTCTGATTAGACTGTCTTCAGTGGTAAGCCATCTTTTGAAGTCAAGAGGACTCAGTGCAATGCCTCTTCCTTGTCATTCTTACATCTAATTGCTTAATTTCAAGGTGTTTCCAAAGAACTTTTAGTTTGCTAGTTAGCACAGTACCTGCTTTTCATGCTACTCTTTCACAAAATGTCTCAAAATGTCATCTTTAAGGAGCTGTTTCTGCTTTCAGTTATGTGTGTTTGGCCTTGTTGTATCCCAGCAATGTGCCAGAACTTTGTGTGAAAGGATTGGTCTGGAAGAATGAAGACAGGGTATAGGTAGCAATGGGTGTGATTCTACTTCACTTTATTTATGCATGCATGGCATTTGTTTAGGAAAAAGAAAAAAGTTTGGCCATGTTTAAGTCTTTTGCCCTTTTGAAGAGGATTCTTAAAAAAAATTGTTTGCACTTGTAACATCACACAAGGAAGTCTCTGTTTACCAGTGTGAAGAGCAGATTTTGTGCTGTAGTAAATTTTATACCAATTTAACTTTACTTTTAGTAGTAATCTGTTGTTACAATTTTATCTAACACATCAAAGCAGTATTTATTTTGGGGTGCCAGTATAGCTGCTGGATATGATTTAGGGGTGCATCAGCTGCCCCACAGGTCATTGTTTCTCTGGACTGGTCAGCTTGGGGAAAGTCTGCACTGTGGGTAGACATTGTGAGGCAGTGCAGAACTCCAGGCCTTTGTAATTCTGGTGCATATGAAAGTGTGTGGCCTGCTCCAAAAAAAACCTGATAGCAATTTTCTTCCCTCTACATTTTTAATTAAACACTTCACCATTTTTGATAGCTTGTGCTTTATGTCTTATTATACGTTCTTGAGTTAGCTCTGTGTTCTTGCTCAAGGGATACCCTGAGCTTTGAGGTGATTAATTGTCTGTTTAAGCTGTCCCAGGCTGTTTGGAAGTTGTGGGATGGCTCCAGAGTTCCCTGTGGCACTAGACCAAGGTGCATACATCTTCTGGGTTCGTGTGGCCTGCAGGCTGCCAGCTGAGTAGCTTTGCATTGTTATGATGGAGAACGGGAATGAGAAGGCGGGTGAGAGTTGTGTAATCAGTTGGGGGTGGAGGATGCAGAAAAACTTACTTGTGAGTTCTCCCCCTCTACCTCTTCTCTCTCTTCGCCCTTTCTTTTAAAACAGAGATTATAAAGAGATAAATTACAGTTTCTTCTAATATTAAAATGAGAATAAATAGCTAGAGGAAAAGGAACTATAGATTTATTAGAAATTAGCATAGACATTTTTATATATATCTTGACTAAGTGCAGCTGAAAGTACTTATGTTGCCGGCTATCCCCAGAAGTTTTTTGGCATTTTTTTTCAATTTTACATTTTGTAAAATGGATGTCATTATATAATAGGGGTTGTATCTTTTCCAAGAAGACAATGTTCTTTCCAAAGGTTTTGAGCTGTAATTCCAAGGGACACTGTCCTAAAACTCATACAGCAGTGCCACAGAAATCCAAAAACAGAAAATAAAACCATCCAGTTTTGGAGTTGTTCTCACAAAATAGTTGCCGTAAGGCAAACCATGGGAACAAGTTCTGATAGCCAGGGACAGGATGGAGACTATGGTCTGTGTTATTTTTGATCAAAGGTAACCCTCTACCCATTCCACATCAGTTGACCTGAAACAAAAAGTCTTCTTAAAACAGCAGTATCAATAGAGCTCAGAGCTCTCTGTGCTGGAATCAATGAAATAAGCTCCCTGTTTAAGAATAGAGGTTTAGACACTCAAGTGTGGAGCTGGAGGTAATTTATAGAGAAATGGTGAACTTGCTCTTGTCAGGGGTAGATTCCTAGGTATTTATTGTGATGTAACATCTACAGTGCTACTTGTGGACCAGGTCCCTTCTGTCTTGTGTTGCTCTGGCTTTGGAAAGCAAAGCAGTGAAGTCTGAATGACTTTCTGCAAGAAAGAGAAACTTATGCTTTTAAGGCTTCTGTTACTAAAATGGATCTTGCCAGTTTTTACCATGTGTGGCATGTGGGATGATGCTATGAATCAAGCTGATAGAATGACTACAACTTTCAAAGATTAGCCTTACGTATGGCCTGCTGGTGGAATCTTGCTCAGATATTGAGAGCAAAAGTGTTATGCAATTCCTCCTCCTTTGTATGAGTGCCATAGAGCAGGGATAAGATTTTTGTGCAGAAAGTAAAGTAGAATTGTGTATGCCCAAGTGCAGTGCTTCATCTGGGATGATCTTGGAAGTTTACATGTCAAGAGGAACCTTGTGTCAAAAGATGCTATTGCAAAATTAGTTTGTTTCTTCTCCCTGCTTAAATGCTATGGGTTAAATTCTGTAATTGTGTAGGATAACTTTCAGGACAGCTGACGTGCTGCTATGCTGGGCTATGTGACATGATCCTGGTAGTGTGTGGTGTATCCTGTGTGCTTTCCATGTTGCCTAGAATCTGTAACTTCCCAAAGAGCTGAAAAGCAGAAAGCAGATGAAAGCCAGAACATCACCCAGGAGTGTAGGAGGAGCCGAGTGATCTGGCTGCACCAAAAGCAGTCAGTTTCTTTTCAAATATGTCTTAGGAAAAGCGATAAGCAAACTTTTTATGTTTGGTCTAGCTTAGGCTTCTTTTTCATAATTTGCATTTGCCGTTTCAAGTAGACCTGGGACTGGAATAGCAGGATTATTGCAGAATTGAATTGTACCAATGGAATTACATAGTTTTCTCAATAACTAGTTAGTCTCTGCTCTGGCTTGGACGTGCACTTCTCTTGTCTTCATCAGCCTGAACATGCATTAGTCATTTGAAGGGTGCGGAAACACTAATAACATGTAAGCCACTCCCCCCCTTTATTTGCGTATTTGACTAGTACAGGAAATTAAGGGTTCTTTTGTTTTTACAAATGAAGTAAACAATGGAAAAGCTCTTTGTAGTCTGATATATGAATTGAGTTCCTTGAATACTGCGGTGTCACTGTTCATTTTGTTATACAACACTGTAGTTATGGGATGAAAATGCAGAATAATGGTGATGACCTCTCACCCCCAGGACTTCAAAGCTGATCTTTTCCGCAAGCCTGTTCTAGTATCCTAAGGCTCTTCACCTTTCTCTTATACGGTGCTCTAATTACCTTAATGTGCCTCCTCTCCTGGCTCCTGCTTAGGCAGAGACAGGAATAATGCCTGTGAAGCAGAAGGGAAACTGAGCATGGAATGGCATGCTCTCCCTGCAGGGCTTACATCCCATAGTGCTCCTGGCTCCAGCTGGCCTGAGGAGTCTTAAACTGGATTAGTGTTGCTTTGGCAGGCCCTGATATTAATGCAAAGTAGGGTAAGTAGCTCGGAGTGGTGTTTGTGTCCATGACCCTGAGCAAAATGAATGTTCTGGCTTTACTTCTACAGCTTCAAGAACCCAAGAGTGGTCCTTGACAGTGGTGTTCCCTTCAGTCTTGCTGCCCAGGTAGTGTGGTGTAGTCCGTGTGGTGTAGTTTGCTCTGCCTATTGGTCTTCATGGCAGCTGTTTGTTCTCCTGTACAGGTGATCTACTTGAGCGGGTTGTGTTGCCTGCAAGACTCATTCTGGGATTTGAGGTTTGGGGAGATACATTTCACATGAGTATGTTTTGTTGTATAACCTTTCTTCTCTTTGACTGGATGGTTGTCAAAAACCCTACAGGTGGTTTGCATTGTTTGAAGTTCCCCATAAGAATTTTTAAATTTCCATTTTAACTCTGTTGTGTATTGTGAGTTTTGTTTTACTTTTTTTCCCCACCTAGTGTTTAGTGGGAGAGGGTCTGTAGCAATACTTGAATGTCATGACAAATTGTTGTGATCAGACAAGCAGGTGGCTATGCTTATTTGTGTTTGTAGTGAGTGGGTATTTATACTGCAGGCAGTACTTTTGTGAGGCACCCATTAGTGAATGACCAATAATCTCATCAGCAGGGAGAAGCTAACCTTGCAGTGACCTGTCGTTGGCTTTACTGTCATAATAGCTTCTAACTTCTTGTGCTGCTAGCTCAGCCCCTCTTAAATGCATTACTGTATTTTTACATGCAAATGCATTTGTAATTGAAGATAGTTTTTCTAAATCTGATGTAAACTGGTTTTTAGTTAACTGCTCTGTAATTGTCAGTTAGTCTTTCCCATTTTTTTTCTCATCTCTGAGTAAGAGACAAATATAATAGTATTGAATTCCAGTAGATGAGGGGAACTTGGCCACAGTCAGCAACACAGGCTGAATGAGCTCTGGAGTCATGAACCTGGAGCATAGGCTAGGCCAAACTTTTATTCTTTTCCCTTGCATTTTGAACTAGTGCAGTGGAAGCCTTATTCAGAGCACACACTGCCTATGATTATGCTTATCAGCTGTGTTCTTTATTTCCTTCCTCATAGTGTCCTCCAAATTTGTTACAGTAAAGGCTCCATTGAGGGTAGAAGCACAGAACTGCTATTCCTGCAGGAGTAACTGGTGAGCCCTCTGGCAGTAGTGTGGAGCCTCAAGGAGTTGTACTTTTCCTCAGCTGTATGCCATTAGGCAGGAAATCCTTGGCTGTTTTCACTGATGTGGGGTGCTTGGCTCTTCTACATACAATTTCCAAGGAAGCTGGTCAAGGACTTTCCAGTCTCTGTCCTGTTCCTTGTTAGATGACTCATAACAAAAAATCTCTCTCTGGTGAAATGGCTGCAGTGGAAACACACTAGTGGGAGACAACATGATGGTGAACCTAGTTGGTTTTTACTAGCGTGGAGCTTGGCCGTAAAAGTAGCCTAAGCATAACAAATTACATTTTGCCAGGGTGCTGTGAAACAGGAACTGTCAAGAAGAGGGAAATAATTGCCATGCCTGTGAGGCTTGGGACTCGGTCAGCATGATGTGGTCAAAGATTGACCTTAGTAATTGTGCTGTTAGGAAATTTAGGAAGCCTGTGTGCCTCACGGTGCAGGTGAGGAAGCTGGGGAGCACAGCAATATGTTCTGACCAAATCACTTCTTCAGCATCTCTGTCTTCAAGGCATAAAACCTGGCAGAACTGAGCACAGAGAAGCAGCTCACTGTGAAGTGTGTGTCACCTTCCTGTTGTAAATGCAGTATGCTTCCACCCTTAACCCCTTATGCATTTATGTGTGCGCTTTCAACAAGTGATGAAAGAGTACTGATGGAAGAATACTGATGTACTGATCTCCACTGAAGGGTTCTCCTTCTCCTATAGCAGATTCTTGTGCAATCACTTAAGAGTAAGCTCTTCAGCCAGGACTGGCTACAATCCAATTTCACCCTCTCTATTCTGTGAAGGAAGTGCAAGGAAGCTCCCATGACGCATCATCTGTACTTCCTTACTTCCCCCACTCTTGGTCCAAATAAGGCAAAAATTTATTAAATAGTTGGTATGTTCCTAGACAGGGCTGTGGGTATTTATTTCTTTGGAGGCCAAGTGCTGTTGTTTTTATGACTTAAGTTAAAAATGGAAAATTGAGAAAGGGAAGTTTTGCACAGAAGTCCATGTGAAATCTTTGGAGTGTTTGTGTGGAGAGCACACATAACTGGTGTTAATGTGGCATAACTCTCTGGTCTCTCTGTACTGACTTACTTGTTAATGAATGTGATTCTCCTTTCCATCCTATAGGTTTGCTGCTGGCTTTTGAAGCAAAGACTTAAGTTTCTCTCTTTAGCATCTCTAGGATCAGTCCACTGGGATCTTGAAATAAAGGTTCTCAGATACTTCTGCTCTGAATTCCAGTATGAGCAACTAGGGTCTGTCTGGTGACTCTGACTTCCTATGCCTTCCATACCTGTTACTGTCAGCATTTCTTTTTGCAGGTGCTTAGATGTTTTACATACTTTCTTTTCCTTTTTTAGGTTTGGAAGGCGTTTTGAATCCCCTCTTTTGTGGCAGAGCATTATCATGATCATTACAATGTTACTGATGCTGAAACTCTGCACTGAAATTCGTGTGTCCAATGAGCTGAACGTGAAACGCCGCTCTTTTGCAGGTCAGTGATGGGAATTGGCTTTTTTAGGATAAATATCTCTAAAAATATGGTGTGCTCTACTTTCAGTACAAAAGTTCTGTGTTGCAGTCCAGTCTCTCCACTGTAGCACTTCCTGAACTTTTTTTTGAAACTGCTTATTTTCAAGATAAAAATGTACAGCTGAAATTTTATTTCAGACAGGTCTTAGTTCAGTCTAGAAATTGGACTTGTCCCTAGTATTTCACACCACATTCTGAATATAGAACTGGTTCTTGTGTTATTGTGCTAGTCTGGATTTTTTAAAAGATCTTGGCTGGAGTAAGAAGTTGTTTTCTTCAGCTGTACTTTTTCCCAAGTTAGTTATGAACTTATGCTATTATCTAAATGTTGAAATTGCAAACATTTGCTTTTGTAGATAATAATTTTCTATTTACTTGAGTTACTGACCGTTGAGGAACCAGATGCTTCTTACCATGGTTTCAAAACTATATATTTTTTTTATTTGTGTACCATTTCCTTTGGCTTTAGTGTGAGATTAGTTGGGATTTATGGGAATATTCTCATATTTTTTTATTTTGGTTGATGTTGGTAATTTCAGTTGGGCCAGACTATTATTCTCTGTTTAATAAAATGTTCAGTCTTTGTGTAAAGTCCTTACTTTTTTCCTTGCAGATAAGAAATGTGAGATGGGTAGATTTTTGTTTCTCTGTGTTGACTTTGACTTACAACATTTTATGTAACAGCTTTTTACCAACAAGAACAGAATTAACACTGTCAGCTTTCTGTCAGTTGTTTTGCCATTAAGGATGTATAATTTATTCTCTCCATCTGTTCTCTTCCACACTCCCTAGTAATTGAGGGTCTGATCCAATTCCAGATATCCACAGCCATCATTAGAAGGCATCAGCTCCTGGCTGTGCAGTAGGGTAATTTATCTAATAGCTAAGGAGGCTACTTCCATTCCTGCTTATTGTGGAGTGTAGTGAGAAACTGTGCAGGTAAGTGAATTCATGTGGAAGAGGAGCTACAATCCAGCTTCCAAACACAAGCTGCTGTGTTCACAGGGGTTTTCAGTCTGGCAGGATGAATGATTTAAAAACTGCTTTCAGCCAGATTTAGCAGCAGGTAAAATCCAGGAAGCATTTGGGTGGGGCACATATGCTTTCTTCCTCCTCTGCGGTTTGTGCTAGAAATTTGTGGAGTGACAGAGGTTTCTCTGTTTGCCCTTTCTGAGAGGAAATTGTTCTTGTGCACATTTACACACACACACTTGCAGGCTCCTTCAGTAACCTTTGGACAGCAAAGGGAGGCTCTTCAGTTTAATATATAGTGCTCTTTAAGCAACTCTCCCTGAAAGACACAGTCTCGTAAGGGGCAGTCAGTCCTTCTCTTGACAGATGATAGAAACTCTTTAAGGTTGCATTGCATTATATAAACCTTTTTTCTAAAACTCATTTTGTCATATGGAATTTGCTAGAGAGATGGATTTTTACCTACTTGTGGTCCTTAATTATTTGTTTTCATAGAAAGGCTTGCATCCTCCCACAAACACTGAGAATAGTTGGAATATTTTTCTTAAATGGGATTGATTTTTAGTAAGGACAACTGTATGATGGCTCAGAATAAACACTCAGATGCATGCAAAGCTCCTTTCTAGCTGGACATAATGATAGGTTTCAAGCACAGTACAAGTAGGAGTGAGAACTGGGTTTCTAATCATATACCTAATCTTATCTCTAAAGTTTTATGGTGATCTAGGCAAGCTGATAAGTCTGTGTACTTACTTTCTTTCCTTATAGCTTACTGGGGCAGCGAAGAGCTAGGTTTGAAGTCATTGTTTTTGGTTAACCTTGCAGAATCCTGAGGGAAGGTATAGCATTTCTGTATGATAATAAAATTGTTATTTCTCACATGTCTGGTCTTCATTGTAAACATTTTTCTTTTTTATCTTCCCTTTGAATGTTTCAGCAAAATAATCCAAAATATTTAGAAAGAGTAGAATATTTCAGTGGAAGGGAGTTTGCTGTTTTCTTATATTATTGTAAAATGTGGTATTTCTTCCAAGTGGCATAAGTATATGTTTACCAGTGTGTTTCCAGTTATGTGGGAATTATCTTTTTTAACTTTGTTTTTATTTTTCTCACAAATTAGGTCCCTTAAGAAATAACTAGTTCAGAAAGAATCTGCTTCCTATCTTGAAGCATTAAGAAGCAATCTCTTCAAATCCTGACAAGCTTGTTCTGTATTCTTTATCATGTTTTGTGGTGTTACTGGCTCAAAATACCCAAAATGTCAATAGCTATTCAGAACATATAAAGCCATTCAGTCAATTTGCTTGTACTTTGATTTATAGGGTAACTATCATAGCATGAGAAATGCAGTCTTCCTAGATTTTCTAGTAATGTTTGATTTCTTCTTTTTTTCTGTGTGTTTTTTTTTTTTTTTAGACTCTATACATAGAGAACTTAAAAAGATTATGTGAGTTTTCTTAATTTTTTCCCCTTCTCACAGTTACTTCTCAATTATGGGATTTTCCTCCGCTCCCTTTTAGTATTGCAAAATGAAATTAAGTTGAAAGTGATGCAGCCCATCTTGTGCTGTTACTGCTTTCTCTGATTTTTCATTTTGGGTACAGAGACTTTATCCTTCAGTATATACCAATTGAGAACAGAACAAATGCTGTTCATATATCCAACTGTTGTATTACTATTTTTTTTTAAACTTGGACTGTGTAGCCTGTTTTTAACAATTTAGGATGGGGAAAGCCAGCACCCAAATCAGGGAAAATACAAAACTAACAAATACCCCAATTTGATTTTAAAACCTCCAGTGATAGGACAGTTCCCTCCCCTGCATAAGAATGCTTTGAAAACTACATGGGGTTTTCAGGTGAAATTAGCAGGCATGAACAACACCTTCTTATCTTTTATCTTGTATTAACCTCACTGCATCTTAAGTGCTTTAATGCAGCTTTTCTGGTATCATTGTTGGGGTAACAGTAGTTTTCCATATTTGTTCCCAAGTTTCAAAGTTGTATCTGTGGAGCCATATGTATGCTGCATTGTTGGCTTAGTACAGAAAGGGCCAGGCTTCTTGTTAATTTTGTTGTGTTTGTTCAAAGTATTGTAATATTTTGGGGCATGATGATGCTACCATGCTAAAGAGCTGAATATTGAAATACAACATGTGGATGTGCTATGTCTTTACTCAAGAACCAAGAGGTGGTTGAAGCAAGATTGTCACAGGTACAGACAGCTGAAAACTTCTAGTTACTTTTGGGAATGTTGGTGGGCCAGAGCAGTTTCTTCATATTCTCAGAGAGACAGACACTCTCCCCAGATCAGTCTCCCACCTCTCTCCAACAGAGATTCTAGTAATGCCCAAGACATTGTGATAGATTTTGACCCCCTTGAATGTATGAACTATACTGAACTATACAGTGGACAATATTTGTTGAAAGGAGACTCTTGGACATCTCTCCATACTTGTGCAGCCCAAGCTCCACAAGTAGAACATGGGCTCCTGTGTTTTTACATTAAGATTATTTCCTCTTGTCATTAATCCAGTTTTACTGGTTGACTTAATCTCCTTTATAACTTGTATCTTATTATAGCACTCTGATCCTTTGAAGAGCTTTGTTTTTGCCACTGGAAAATTCTCTTGTGTAATATATGGTTTTCAACTGGCAGAGGAAGGTTAGAGTGAAAAAGGTTTAACATACAGCATGGCTGCACATGAGGTTGGTTCTCTCCTTGTTGCTGGGCTTTGTGACAATATTTTTGAATAGCATTTTCCACCAGAGGCAAGGCAACTACTCTCTCAGCTGTTAATACATTCATATCCACACACCCAGCATTGCTGAGGTAACAGGTTGTTTTCTCTGATCATGAAAAGTTAGAACTTGTGTAGTCTAAAGTAAGAATCAAACTGCCTGTTTCATTGTTTTTTAAGCCTTTATTTTCCCCTCATAGGTACACTACTGTTGGGTTGTGCACTGAGAGTGTTCTGGGACTTCCTGCTGCTCAGTCTTATCTTAACATTGTGGGGTGGGAGACTTATAGAAAGCATGGGGATTGAAATTTCTGGCATGTTTTGGTCTGGCTATTATTTTTTTAAATGAATTAAATGTACTAACTACTAAACTGTAACTCAAATAACCACTGTTGCATTTAATCATAAAAGTCTGTTTGTCTTTCCTTTCTTTTTTTTTCCCCTTCAACTCTTTTTTTATGTAACTGCAGATAGTAAGGATGAAGAAATCAAAGCTCCACCCAAGAGATCCTATCTGGGTATGTACTGTACAAACCCATTCTGCCTGAAGTTGTCCCCTTAACCACACAGTTCATGATTTGCTACTTTTTGTGATCATTTTTGGAAATGATTGCATGATCATTTCTATAGAGAATGTTTGCATTACATTTTCTTGACATACTAAAACCTGGTGTCTGTTTTTTTTTTTTTTTTAATTTTTCCCCTGCCCACTTTTAACTTTCATAAAAAAGAGGAAAAGATGCTTTCAGCTCTATTTTAGAAATCAATTCTTTAAAGGCAATTGAATTGACCACATTGTGTGTCTTCCTTACTCCTTCCCCAAAATGGACAAACAAAAGAGAGATCCAGCTCTTCAGACTCAGTTGGTCTTTTTTTTAGCTCTAATGCTGGAGAAAACTATGAAATATACAGCAGTATCTTTCAGCAGATATTTCACTTGGATATTCAAGCAAAGTGCCTGCATCCTTGTGAATATTCCTCTCTTTTTCATTATAGAGCAGCCTGAAAATTGCTGTTTGGGAATTAGTAATGCCCAAGGTGAGAGCTTCCAATCTTTAGTTTCAGAGTTGGAATCTATGTTGTTTAATTTACCTAAGAAACGAGAAATACTAGGTGCAAATCAGCCTTGCAGTTCTTTTTCCACTCTTAATAGTTTGGAATGACAGTTTCAGTCAAGTAATTGTAGTTTTGTTTTAAATTTGTTGGGGTATTGCATCAAAGAAGTTACACTGACAGAGAAGTTCCCCAAAGTCAACTTTCAGACTGGTTTTTACTGAACTGATTCAGAATCTTCCACTGGTACGAGCTGTGTTCTGTTGCAGTTCTTGAGTTTGAGAGGGATCAACTCAACTGGCAATATCCGGGGCACAGAGGAAAATTACTGTGGCAAAAGAAGAGTCTCTGTATTTCTCAACACACAGTTAATCAATATGCAGCTAGCTCTAAGAAACTGCCCTAGAGTGGTATTAAACTGAGTGCTTTCTTGAAGCCATAAGGTCATCCTGCTTAGGTTAAATAAAATTCTCTTTTAATGATTCCTCTTCTGGATCTCCCCTTTCAGATTTGGGGCCAAAATCCATGCTTTGGGAAATTTATCAGTTTTTTTGTCTGATAGCAGTATTTTTGCAAAGCACCTTTTCCTTTTGTATTTTCAAAGCATTTTTTTTTTCTGGATTTGGTATCAAAACAATTTTCTTTCTGTTTGTCTTTAACTCTAGTTTGTGTGGTCATTCTCATTAGCTTGCAACACTAACCATTGGAATGTAATGTTTAAGCAGTTCTGTCTTCCTTTTGCCTGTTGTCTTTTACTAGTTTCCATCAATGCTTTATTTACAGTCTCAGAGCTATAAACTGTTGTCAGCTTCAAGTGGTTAAAATTAAACAGAAATAAGTAACTTAATGCGACCTTTTACTTATTTCTGTCAATTTTTCCTTGTCTTTTTGGTTAAAAAGAATTTGTTGGTAGTTTGATAGCTTAAAAAGATGTAGCATAAAGCACCACACATTTTAATCCAGCTGATCTAAGTCTGAAACATTTGGTTAGTAGGTATTACTTGGAGTTTGTTTTGGAGTTGCTTAGCAAAATGAGGTGAATTGAATTATTTCTAAGGAACAAGACGGCCTTACACTACTGCTCTGAAGTTTAAAGACTGGGTGGGCAAGTTTGAAATATGATAATTCTCACTGCTATAAAGAAATTAGAAATATTTTGAGCTATTTAATGTGCATACAAAAGTATGTGCAGGTGGGATAAAGAGTGGGGTGCACAGTGCTATGTGTCACAGCGTATGTCTTGCTCAATTTACATAGGGCTTAACTGAACTGTGCCCTGCAGTGCTGTGTTTTGCTCTGGGGAAGCATACTTAGAGATTAGCTGAAGGGAATATTTGCCATACTTTCATGTGCTAGTGCATTCTCATGATGTCCTTTAATGAGTTTTAATTAAAACTTCTGCTCAAGAAAAGCAAATTGGTTTTTTAAATTTCCTTTGAATAGTTGAGTGGTGTAAAAACTTTTTCAATGTATTTTTAGGCTTCTGAAATTATTATATTACTTTCTTTTTCTGGGCATGTAATAAATTATGTCTGTAAATGAAGATGATCTCTGAAAACTATTTAGTTATAGAGCTGTTGAACAATTAATCTGAAAATATGCTGGGCTACCGATTAATTTTGGTGAACTTGTTAGATAAATGCAGAGGCTGTTTGGTGCTTCTCCTTGAATAGGAACTGAAGAGCTCCCTAAGATTGCTTTTAGGTTTGTTTTATTGTCAGTTCAAGAAACCACTTAATGCCACTGTTTTTCCACATGTTATCTGGAAAAGCCTTTATCTCTATCACATGACTCTAAAAAGTGACTTTCTATCAGTCAGTACTGAGAGAGAGTTGAGGGTGTGGGGGAAGGTTACTGCAGTTTCAGTGACCTAAACAATTTACAGTAAGGTTGGCCTCAGGGTGTAGGGTTTTCTGATTCCATACAGAAATAAAATTATTTTCCTTTGTTTTCTTGGCGAAGGAAAGATTAAAAAGAATAGCTCCAGTTCTGAAGGATTAATGCTTTATTCCCTTTGTTTTCTAATTCAGGTATCTAGTTCTGCCTAGTGCCTGGTAGCATGGCAACTGCTGAGACTGAGCAAGGTGCAGTTGAGTTGAAATTTGGGTTTTTGCTTGTTTCTTGTTTCATGATGTGATGATTTAGAACAAATGTGAATAAGTGTATTAATCTGTTTTGCTAAAATACAAATTCCATATATATATTTGAGCCCTGTTAGTGTTGGAGACTGTTGGGCTAACAAAATCACTAAAGAAGTAACAAAACACTACCGTAGCTCCAAAGAGCCTGCATTGTTTAAATTTGTTCAGAGCGGTTTCAGTGTGTGGCAGGTGAGCCTCAACGTGGATGGGACTTGTTGGATTTTTTTTTTCCTTCTAAGTAGATGGTAAAGTGTTTGGAAAGAAAATTCTGGCGTATCCTTCTCTATCTGAAGATTGTTTTAACACTTGCTGTATTACTAAATCCTGAACCTTGATTTTGGCTCCAAAAAACCTAATCGAATTGCATTAAATTTTGAAACATGAGTAATAAGAACTAGTGGTAGTGGAACAGCAAAAACTTAGTTTCAACTCTTTTGCAACAGGTATTCAATGAACCTACTAAACTTTTTTTTTGGGGGGGGGGGGGAATTGTAAAATGTATGTATAGTTGACTTTGCAGACTTACAGCTGCATAATAATGAGGAGAAAATAGTAATGTGAATTGAGCAGGTGCAGGCATCTGCTGCATGTTTCCCCTGGCAGTGTGACAGCCTGGTGAATAACTCACACTTCCACCTCTCCTTTTGTCCATGCTCTTTAGTTTGTTCAGGACATCAGTTGGCTTGTGTTGTCCAACAGCACCACCACAGTGTTGACATATTTTAGAACAGCACTATTACATGTGCCATGAAGGATGTAAACTTGATTTAATCAGCTCTCTGCTGCCTTCTGTTCAGTGTTAGGTCTGTTTGGGCTCAGCAGGGCGTCCTGCACAGCTTGCGGGCGAGCACTGTGTCTTTCTAGGGGTGTTCTCTACATCACATGCACAATGTGCTTCTCTGTCCAGCCCTGACACCCTGAGCAGAGCTGGGGACACAGCAGAGGCACGGCTTTCCTTGCGGGTTGTGGGGAGCACCTGGGTTTCATTGAAAGTGCTTGACTTCTGCACTGTGCTGCCCAGTGGTTGAATTCCCTGTACAGCTGAAACAACGAGAGCAGAGTTGTTGCTGGGGTGTCACTGCCTCTGTCTGTGCATAAGTGAACATGGAAGTACTTTTGGAAGGATTTCCATCCTTCCTCCCCAGGATTATATGTATCGTCATTAGACTAATTTCAGAGTGCTTTTGTTAGTATTTTGGGGAGGATATTCAGGAGAAGGGATTGTCATGGCATGTCTGTGAGAAAACAGGATGCCAAAAGGATTTTTTTTTGCTTTGCTTTGTTTAGTTTTGTGGTTTGTTTTTTAAATTTTTTTAAAAAGGATTAAAAAAAACTAGTGGAGTTCTAGTTGTTGAAGAATTCAGGTCTACTTTGCCTTAGAAAATGGCACCTGTTTGCGTTAACACTTTGGTTGTAATTCTGTATATGATGGGAACAGTTATTTCCCCATGTATTTTTCTGCATCAGTTTTAAGATCTTTTAGGAGACCAAAGAGAGTAAGAAATGAAGATTATGAACACATGGGGGCAATTTAAAATTTAAGTGATAATCATTGGTGTCTTTTTTAATACATAATTTTGGTTTATTTTTAGTTGATGTTGCAAAAGAGACCAACACAAGTCTGGAAAATAATTTGTCTTTACAGGTATGGGTCTGTGCTTGAAGTCTAAGTTACTTCTTATTCAAACATTTCAGAATAATTCTGTCTAAATAGAACACTATTGAGTTTTTTTAAAAGATTATTGGCATACTGAGCAGATTGAACCAATAACTTTTTTTTTTTTTTGTTAAACTACAGGCAGAGAGGGAATAGTTTAATTTAAAAAGTTGTTCCTTTATTTTCGTAGGGAATTTGTCCTGAACCATTGCAAGTTCAACACTAAAATAATTTTCTTTCAGAAAACATGAGAAAAATGGGTTTGGATCTGTTTACTGGAACCAGTTTTATGTTTCCCAATAGATACTCTCTTTCAGGCTTTGAAGTTCCATTCGGTGTAAATCTTTCTTCAGCCCCTTAGGCTAAATGGACCTCAAAATAATAGTTCTGTGGCCTTTTATATCCCCTTGAAAATGTTGAAAGTAGTTCAGTAGGTGGGCATACCTTTTTGCAGGCTTATCTGGTATTGTTCAGAAGGTATAAAAGGGAAGGATAAGTTTAAATTCTGTATTTCAGAGAGACCTCTTCCTTTCAGAAAAGACAGCTGGGAAGAGAGAAACCCAGAGAATGATTTTTGAGGCCTCTGAGCAGCTATGATCTCTGCCTCTGGCAGTTTGCAGTTCCCTTAAGGTGGGAGATCCAGAAATACACACATGCTCTGTAGTGATGTGGAGGCATGAGGCCAGTCTGCTTCCTGCCTGCCTGAGTGCTGTGAAAGCACATTCCCGATCACTGTGGATCCAGGTGGAAAAGTCACTATTGTAATGCGTGGCATGTAGCGGGTTTAGGCCTGAGAGACAGGTGGTGGCTTTGCATGAGAGTTAAGGTGGTCACCTTTAGAAAACCTAAGGGTATTTCTTTTCATGGGATGCAATAGGAGTGGAGGAGACTGACATTACCTGCATGACTGATACATAAAGTATGAGGCAATAGCTCCTAAGTCTTAAACTGATCTCAGATGTATTGTTCCGTTCATGATCTGCGGACTTATCCGTAGTTGTATTTAAGCTGCAGGGAATAATGTTGTGGGTTCACCCTGGCAGGCAGCTCTTCCCAGCAGAGCCACCCTCTCACTCCCCTGCAGTGGGTGGGAGGGGAGAGTCAGAAGGCTAGAGGTGAGAAAACTCCTGGGTTGAGGTGAAGATACTTTAAAGGGTGAAGCAAAAGCTGTGAATACAGGCAAAGCAAAATAGGGATTTAATTCTGTACTTCCCATTGGCCAGCAAATGTTCAGACATTTCTGGAGAAGTAGGAATTAATCATAGGACATGATAGAGACAAAATCCATAATTTCAGACATCCCTGCTTCTTCCTCCTGAGCATTCTGCTTCCACTTTCTGTGATGACTTGATGAATGTGTGAGCCAGCAGAGGCAGGCTCTACTGTGATTTGATTATCTCCAGAGCAGGGCAGTAATCTCAGACATGTTTGATAGGGTGCCTCTTATCACAGGCTTATGTCACCTAAACACAGATGCTTGAGTTGCCTCTTGAAGAAAGGTGAGGTGATGAAATGTAGTTTAAATCCAAAAAACCGCAGCATTTTTTCCAAGCCCAAGAAGTGGCAAGGACTCCTCTCTTAATTCTGCTGTCTCGTTTAGTAGTGTACAAGAGCTGTGGAGCACCTGTTACTTCATGCTAGCATGTTACTCCTCCTTTTCAAGTTAAAGTCTAATCTTAGTCAATATGCTTCATAGTGGATTCTTACTGGGTCTCCTAGTTATCTGAAAATGGAATGATATGTCTGCCAGGTAAACAGTTTTTTTGGCTCCTGACCTGCTGTTTTCTTTATGTAGGTAGTATAATGCAGAGGAGAGAGCTCTTATTTATGTGGTAACCCTTAATCCTTTTTTTCCAGAATTTTGGTTAGCACAGGTTCCTACTGAACAGGTTCCTACTGATTTTGGGGTTTGTTTTGGAACTTAGATATTTTACCTTAACTTAAGATAAAACTAGACTTGGTAGGCAGAGAGGTAATGTCCTTTAACAGACAACTTGGGGGAAAAGTGTTTTCAGCTGTGAAAGTTCTTGTGCAGGTTTGAAATAGAAATAGTGAGCTTCAAACTCCTTTCAGTTTGAAAGCTGCTTTTCTCCAAGTTTAACTTTTGTATCAGTTACAACAGTTGAGCAGGAAGAATAGTTGCCACCTGTGTCGCCTGTGGGATGGGGAATGGAATGAGCACCCACCACGGAATGTGGAGGGATGAGTTACATTTCAGGTTATATTTTTACTGGATAATGAAGCCAACAGTTATGGAGTCTGTAATTTTTGATAACCATTGATGAATTTTAGTTTCTAGACTTATTGTTTGGCAACTTTACAAAAAAATTTTCATCTTTTGGGCTTCACTCAGAGATCAGAGTTAACACCTTTGACAATGGAAACCTTATCTGGCCAGTAATGTTCCTCTCCTTAGTTTGTGTGTGGGACATGGTTTCTAGTGATTGTTTCATGTTAGCCACACGTTTCACACTGACAGAGCTGATATACTGTACACAGTATTTTGCGTTTAGCGACAAATGCAGTAGCATTTCTGTGCTTTGAGAGCTGTATTGTAAAAAGTGCTCTTTCAAAATACTTGAGAGATTGGCATTTCCACCCACAACTTCTTTTAGTTATTAAACTGAATCCTCTGAAGTTTTAAGCACTGAAGGGGTTATTCGGATCTTGTGTAATGTGGACAATAACATTTTGCTTATATTTTATTGTAGTGCATACAGTAACTTGTGGTTAAACTGGTTCTTCTTCACATTTTAAAAATTTACCCATTTTTAATCAGCAAGGTTCAAAGTCCCACTTCGAAGGGTGAATTGTCCTCGGTTTTTACATTTTTTACAGGTTACTGTTGAACAGAGTGCACCAGATGTCCTGCAGAAGGCTTTCCCGATCCGAACTATTGTGGGATTGTAAATAAAATATTTGTAATTTCCTCTGTCAACTGTATTAGCTTTGTAATGTTTTGTATAACGTGTTAATTCATTTGGCTTCTGTCACTGGTGGCAATCAACAATATACATATTCTCTATCCCTAAAACAGGGAGTTGAGAAGGTATTACCTGTGTTTACTTGTTACCAGGGCAGTGAACCTGGTGGACATTGTTCTGTTTTTGCTGCTACCACATTTTGAAATTATTATTTAGCTCCCTTTAAGTTTTCAGCTTACAGACAGTAGGGAGATAGTCAACCACAGACTCGTACAATCTCTTGTGAGTTAGAGTCATTTCAGTAAGATGTTATTTGGGGGTAGAGCAGTATGTTTGGACCTAAGTCTTTTGACCCCTTCTTTGTACCAGCCTTGCTGCTGCTTTTGAATGGCTTTGACATGAAAATGTGGGTAGGCTGTGGTTTTGTGAACTTCTTAATGCAGTTTACAGCCTGGCATGAGCAATAATAGCTAGAGGTTCACAGGAGCAAGGTTCAGCACTGTGTTTGTGGTGCGTGCTGCTCTGGCTGCTGGTACCCTGACTAGCCATTTAGCAGGCCTGTCATCCAGCTCTGCTCTGGTGGGAAGAAGAGACTTGAAACAGGGTCTGTTCTAAGAGCTGTGTGGTAGCAGAAATATTATTTATGGTGTAAGAATAATGCCCAGTTGGTGGTTTGAATAAAATGTGGATTTTGCTTGTGCCCTACACAATTCAGGTAGAGGAAAGAGAACTTCTAGCAACATCTAGCCACATGGGGGTGCTCTGGGGTTTCCGAAACCTGTCTGCTGAGCCACTAAACTGGAGCCTCAGAGACTGAGCTTTCTTCCAGGGCTGTGGAAATAGTGAATAAACAAAGATGTTGAAAAAATATTTTCCTTCTTGGTGGGACCCAGAATAATTAGGTGCTTTAATAATATCAGCAATGAAACATCTAAAAGTTCAGACAGCTGGTTTTTCTGCTCACCCTTCACATTAGGGAGAATGTGTGCAGCAAAGCTGCTGCTTTGGTCTGATAGAGGTGAGAAGCTTTTGGAGTTGCCTGCTTCTTGAGCTTGTCACATGCTGTTGTTAGCTTAGTCACATCTTGATCTGAATGGTGAGCTTCATTCTTTAAATTTGGCTTGGAAGGATCTTCTGAAGTTATTTGATCCTGTTCCATGCTTGAAGCAGGTCCAGTTAGATGAGGTTGCTCAGGGCATTGTCCAGTTGAGTTGTGAGTATCTCCAGAGATGGGGGTTCCACAACCTCTCTGACACCTGTGCCAGTGTCTGACTGTCTTCATGATAAAGTTTTTCTTCCATCTAATTGGCATTTCCTTTGTACCTCATGTCTTGTTATCACCTGTCCTGTCTCCCAAGAGCCTTCAAGAAGAGCCTGCCTCCATGATCCACTTCCCCCTTAGATAGCTGTAGGCAGCAAGAACCCTTCTCTTAACGCTGAATGGATCCTGTTAGGCTCTTCATGTACACCGTATACCTGAGTCCTTTAATCATCTTGGTGGCTCACCACTGGGCTCATTTATAGAATAATAAAATTATTTGGGTTGGAAAAGACCCTTAAGATCATTGAGTCTAGCTGTTAATCCAGCTCTGCCAAACCCACCACTAAACCGTGTCCGTAATCACCCCACCTAATCTTTTAAATTCCTTCACATGTGGTCACTCTGCTGCTACCCTGGGCAGCATGTTCCGGTGATTGACAATCCTTTCTGTGAAGTTTTTTTCCTGATACACAGTCCAAACCTCCTGTGATCCAACCTGAGTCCATTTTTGCTCATCCTATTGCTTGTTACTTTGGAAAAGAGACTGACTCCCACCTGGCTACAGCCTCCTTTCAGGCAGTTGTAGAGAGTTAGGTCTCCCCTGAGCCTCCTTTTCTCCAGGCTAAACACTCACAACTCCCTCAGCTGTTCCTCATCAGACTTGTGTTCCAGGCCTTCCCCAGCTCCATTGCCCTTCTCTGGACACGCTCCAGCACTTCAATATCTTTCTTGTAGTGAGGAGCCCAGAACTGGACACAGGACTTGAGATGTGGCCTCAGCAGTGGCAGTTACAGAGGGTCAAGCACTGCCCTGGTCATGCTGGACACACTATTGCTGATGCAGGCCAGGGTCATTGGCCTTCTTGGCCACCTGGGCACACGTTGGCTCATGTTCAGCAACTGACAGCCAGTGGGCACCCCCAGGTCCTTTTCCACCAGGCAGCTTTCTGGCCACTCTGTGCCAGCCTGTAGCTCTGCGTGGGGTTGTTGTGACTGAAGGCACTTGGCCTTTTGGCTGTCATACACTTCAGCTTATTGATCCAGCCTGTCCAGATCCCTCTGCAGCACACCAGCACTCCCACCCAACTTGGTGTCACCTGTGAAATTGCTGAGAGTGCAATCCAGTTGGCCAACATCTTTCTTCTGCTTGGAAGCCCTGAATGCGTGACTCCAGATAATGTGTCTTGTGAGCATTGAGTAGAGATGAATAAACGCAGCTGCTTGCCATACATTTGCCCAGCTATACAGCCTGGAAAGTCACTGAATGCTTTTACTCTGGATGTACGCTTTGACTGATGTTCACATGGCCTGCTGTGCTACCCTCTGCTATTCTGTGAAGCTGTTCTCCAGTGAGGCAGCTCTCTGCGCCGGTACTGTGTGGTTACTCCTTCCCAGCTGCACAGTAACCCTGAACTTTATTCCTGTCAGCCCATATCCTCAGACTAAGATGCCTTTGAATAGCAGTGCTGTACTCAGTTCATAGAATCATACAATATCCTGGGTTGGACGGGATCCACAAGGATCCCTGAAGTCCAGCTCGTGGCCCTGTAGCGGACAGCCCCAAAAAACACACTGTGACCCTGAGGGTGTTATCCAGACACTTCTCACACTCTGTCAGGCTTGGTGCTGTGACCACTTTTCAGAGGAGCCCTACCACCCTTTGGACGAAGAACCTTTTTCTAATATCAAAACTAAATCTCTCCTGACAGAATTTCATGCTGTTTCCTGAGGTCCTGACACTGGTCAGCAGAAAGAAGAGATTGGCATCTTCCCTTCTGCTTCACATTAGGATGAAGTTGTTTATTGCTTATGCTCCCTAATTTGGTACTCATGAATTCACCATCATCTGGGTTGTTAATGAAAGATATTAAAGAGTGTTTGCCCTAGTATTAACCACTGTGGGCTGCCTTGTAACTGGTTGTAAATTGTATGGTTTTAGTTGTAAATTGTATGGTTTTACTTTGAAAGGCAAAATTCTTTGAGCCTGATAATCCAGCCAGTTTTCTGTCCTTTTGTTGTCCACTAACCAATCGGTAATTTGTTAATAAAGGTACTACAGGAGACTGTCAGCAGCTTTGTTAAAGGCACTGTAAACAACACCTACTGCTTTCCTCTTGCCCTTAAAACCATGAATTCATAGAATGTTAAAGGGTTGTAATGGACCTCAAAGACCATGTAGTCCCAGTCCCGCTGCTGTGGGCAGGATGTGTTCTACTAGACCAGATTGCTCAAGGCCTTATCCAGCCTAGCCTTGAACACTTGCCAGGCATCCACAGTCTGCCTGGGCAACCTGTTCTGTGTCTCACCACCTTCACAGTAAAAAATTTCTTCTTAATATCTAACCTAAATTTTCTCTCTTTCAATTTGTACCCATTACTCCTTGTCCTATCACTGCAGCTGCTGAAGAGTCCCTCTCCAGTTCCTGGTAGACTCCTTTCAGATACTGGAAGGTTGTCGTCTCAAAGGTCAGGTTGGTCAGTTGCAGTTTGGACTTGGTAAAGCTGTGCAGACTGTCCTGGTTACTTTCTTATCTGTTATAAATGAAAAATGAAAAATAGCCAATTTTAATAAAAAAATTAAAAATAGAATTTATTTCACGACCGTAATACAGTCCCGACAGCCACCAATCAATCGGACAGCTTACCACCCCCAGGAGGTGAGCTGGGTGGGTATGGGTTTGGCCTCACTAGCACCAAATCCTCCCTGTCCACACTGGCTGCTCTGAGGCAGCGGTTCATATATGATTTATTTTGCCCGCGGCAAAATCCCTTTGTTTCTTTCTAAGTTCTTCATATTGAAGTTGGTTTCTTTCTTTGGTTCGGGCTGCACAAAGCCTTGGTCCGGGAATTGAATAATACACTTCCCTGATTCCCGGAATCTGGCATTCAGATGGAAGGTGTTGATGGCTCTGGTCATCTTAGATAGGTATCTTGTCTGGGCCATCATCTCTTGGGCAGCCGAGGTTTCTTTTGCATGTAAATGTTGTGATGCCTCTTTGCCCATCTGCCGCGGTTTCGCCGCTGTCCTGGGGAAGAATTTCTCCCTCCCTCTGTGTACCAGCTATTTATTTTACATATATATATTTTTTATGCATCTTTTATTTCCACGAATTACGAACCATATTTCTAACATTATCCTTCCTGTGTTTTGGAGTGACTTCCATGAGGACTTCTTCCATAACCATTTCAGGGATGAAATGGTTATAAATAATGGTTATAAATATCCTGACTGGCCTGTAGTTCTCTGGTCTCCTCCTTGCAGATAGGTGTGATTTTTTTTGCCTTTCCTTCCCCCTGTCCCCAGTAATAGAAAATCTCTCCCAGTATAATAATCTTAGGTATGATGGACTAGCCTTGCAAAGACATAACCTGCACCCTCAACATCCCCACATCCTATCTGTGACACTTGAAAATTTAGGTGCAAACACTCCTGCTTTCCTGTTCCTGGGTACTGCTTCACTCCCTCATCTTTGCTAGCAGGGCTGAGGAGCTGTAGGGGGCAGACCTCTCCAGTGAAAGCACATTAAAGCAGTGTTAATGCAAGAAGGCAAGGGGTGAGTTTAAATGGTGACAATTAGTTATCTGGCTTCCATGGTGATGTCCTGCTTTGCTGCCTGCCAGCTGTCTTTCAGTTTCTGTAAGCAAAAAAAGTAAGAAGAGAAATATTGATTTTCCAGATGCTGGCCAAGTTGCCATTCAATGCAAAAGATATAAATGAAGAAATTTTTCAAGTGTGACTCAACTCGCCACAGCATTCAAAATAAACTTTCAGGCTGAGGGGCTTTTAATTGTTAGTACAGATACATTGATAGCTTGCTTTTTTTAGTTTCCTAAGTAGTTTATAGCACTGGCCAACACGGTGTGTTCTTAAAGAAGCACTGTTGCCCAGTGCTGCCTGCTCAGACATAATGGATTGTCTAGACGGCTTGCTAGGGAGAAAACTTCTCCTTGCAGCACATTTTTACAATTCTAGAGCATCCAGATTTTGTAGATTTCATGAGTTTTTAAAAGAACCTTATCTTTGCATTTAGGTAAGTTGTATGTAATCAACAATTCAACAAATGAGCCCATCATCAGAGTCAACATCTGCCAATATTAAAGTTCTGTCATGTACAGGGATGGGACATAGCTTGCACTCACTTTCTGCTGCTGACTCTCTAACCATACTCCCTAGGAAAGGCAGATGTTGTCACTTGGGAAAGCTCATTTGATGTGTTAGGGAAATGTTATGCTATGTTCATCTGTTGGAAATGAGCCTGCTGTATGCAGTGGGAGGAATGGACAATGAGGTGACCTGAAGTGCTGGGCAGGGTGGCAGCACTCACTCCAATTAAAATGCTGCATGGGGCAGGTGTGACATTGGATGTCTAAGCTGTCATAATTTGCTCTATGAACTGTATTTGGAGGTAATGCTAAAGGTACAATGTGATTGTTGTACACAGCCTAATGGATTTTTTTCACTGCATTTTATGTCCTATAAGTTTTGTTTACTATATTTAATTATTTGAAAATCACTGAGTATATGAAGTTACTAGTTTCTAGTAAGCTAGAAGTAGGGAATATAAATAAATAAATCAGTGCTTCTGAAGCTCTTATAAATAATGCCATTTTAACAAGGCATTTCCTGATGCTGCAGATTGAAAGGCACTTATCACTGAAACATCAGTGCTTTGCCATTTTCATTGCTGTATGAACAGAAAACAAACCCTTTTCTGTTTTGACACAAATTTCATGCTTTTAGCCTGTAATGCAGTACATTGACCATCCTGGACTGAAAACAATTTGTGATAACTTTATTTTCTGAAAAGATTCCCATTTTCTCTCCACTTAGGACTCCCACTTTGCAAGTAGTGACGCACCAAATGTTCATTGGAAAAGCATTTTCAAATTCTAGGAGGATGTTTCAAGTGTGAGAGAAGAGAGATCTTAGACACTCTCCCTTGTCTGTTTGCTTTTAAGAGATGACATGGGAAATACTATTTTGTGTCCCATCTCTGAAGCAGGAAAATGAAGCAGTAAAACTAGGTACTCTGTATTCCATGTGAATGCTGAGCAAGGATGAATTAGGGCAGGGGGATTAGGTGCTCCTGCTTTCCTGTGTGTTCTTGATCCCCTGTTGCCGCCACAAGAAGGTGCATGCAGTTGGCTCTGTTTAGCCTCGTTGCCCATTTAGTTTGTGTCTCTCTGCCTCTGAATGTTTTTAGCCCTGTAAAGACTGGAGCTGAGCACGCCAGTTGTACAGGCTGCAAAGCAGTATCATGGCACTTGGATGGGATACAAGAGACTGAGGTGGAGGCTCCTGCTTGCAGATAACTCCAAGTTTATTGGTGTGAGCAAAGTGGCTCTGATGGTTTCTTGGTAAGCCAGGCTGCAGACAGGAGAGACAGAGCCCTCACTGGGAGCCTGAAGCCTGCATCCTAACCCTTTAGGCTGTTTAGGTACTGCTGGTTTCCCATCTTTTAATGTTAGCAAGATTTTTTTCTGACTTGGGATGGAGAAACATCTGAAATCTCAGTGTTTTCCATAACAGAAAAAGGCATCCTGTCTGGGTCTGTCCATGACTTGCTGAGTAGCCTGCAGAACTGAAGGCAAGCCAGTCTCTCCCCATGAATTGCAAAGGGCCTGAATCTGAGGCTCAGTCTCGTGGGATGGAATCCAGATCTCAAGTCTGATGAGATGAATACTGCCTTCTGTGGTGCTGAGATCAGCACTGTGTCAGGGGAAACTGCCTGCCTTGTGAAGTTTTTCTTACTTACTGATTTTCTTTTGCAATAGTAAGTTCACAGCTGGCTTTGTCTACTTTTAATTTTGGAATTATTTTTTATGATCCAAGGTGTGCTGAAGAGCAAACACCAAACCAAACACCCTTCTGGTGTGGGCGCCAAGTTGTCACTTCTGATGTTTGGCAGTTAACAGATGTCCAAAGAGTGACTTAGGAACCCTCAAGAGAAGAAACTTGTTTAAAAATTATTTGTTGGTTCTGTTCCTGTGTGTTGGGGAGGTGGGCATTGTTATGGGAAATGGTGCAGACCTTGGCAGTAAGTACGAAGCTGTTTGATGAGAATGCTGCAGTGGAGTAGATTTGGCCTGTATATCAACTGTGCTCATCTGCACTGAGATGTGACAGTCAACATCCAGAGACAGGCAGTACATCATCTTCGCCCTGCCTTCCAGCTTGATACTTTTTTACTGTTGCATGCACCTGATATAGATTATTTCAGGTTGCGTTAGATATTGGGGCAAATTATTTAGACATTTAGAGGTGTGACAGCACAGCGTAGAGCAGTGCTGGCTTACAGCCACATTCCAGATGCAGCCAGGACTGCTGGAGGGTTGTACAGGACGTTGTGTCAGGGAACAGGCAGAATTAAGGTGGAAGGATTACTTTGTAGGTCATACCAGTTCCTGAATTCACTTCAGAGTTGTGTCCCACCAACTGTTGTTCCTGTTTCAAGGCCCAAACCATCTCCTTTTCACTTCCAACCACTCTGCTAAATGAAAGCTGATGAGGAAAGTGTAAGTCTTTTTTCTCTTTAGTGCAAAGAAAGGTTAGTGTTGGAGATGCCTTTGCAAATAATGATTTAAATTACCAAGTAAGAAATATGGTAATAAAATAAATTATTTTGTATCTTTACTAAAGAAGGTTTGGTTCATGTGGTGATACGTGTAAATAGAATAACTATATTTTAGTAATGATCCGTTAAAATTACATTTTTTGTCATCTTAAAAAATTAATTAAATGGTAAAATATTGCATTACTTTTACTTGTAACTTACAGCAAGCTGTTTGGGTTGAAAATTGATTTAAAATAGAAGTGCAAAATGACTTAATTTAAATTATAAAAAGGTAAATGAACTGCAGTGTTTGTTCTGAAGGTTCATTTTGTGAAAATGTTTCTTTTTATAAAACAAATGAAGTGGATATTATTTTCAGATAGATTTTTAGTAAAATTAATTTACTCTTTTTTCTCATTCTTTTATACTCTCAGTTGCTATTCAAAGACACAAGAACAAAGCACATGTTACTCAGCTCCTCAGCAGATGTTAATCAGTTTCTTGTTGTTAGAATACATGAGATATTTTTTACTAAGCAAAACTGAAAAAGTATAAAAATCGTTCTTGCAAAAGCAGACAAAGCCTTCTAAGCTCTGGCTTCAGTGCACCAGCCAGTAATTTTTTAGATGTAGTATTTGACTCACTAAAGCTGTGCAGTAGTGATTTAAGCGATGTTAATAGGCTGGCAAATATAGACCTCATCAGAAGGGTGCATAATCATATTTCAAAATTTGATTTTGTTTTATGCTTCAGAGCAAATGTTTTTAGTTTCAGAATGTTATCTTGTAACTAAGAGAATGGTGTGCAGTGTCTGGCTGTAGGAGGAGGTGACATAACACTGAGCAAGGTTGGGAGGAAAGGATGTAACTTAGCTCTTTGTGAGAAGCTGCTTCCTGTATAGTCTCAAATCAGCAGCAGAAAAGGTGTTTTATTTAGTGAATTGTGAGTTCATGGTGAGGGGCAGGGTGTACACAGTCTCCCTCCTAACACTTGGGTTACTAGTAAACAGCCTGTTTCTCTCCATGTGGGAAGGAAACAACTGGAGCAAGAGAAGGGAACAACTATACCACCATTATTCCTGAAGTTACGAAGGTCTCCTTTCAGATGCATTTATTATGTGCCCTACTTTCTCTTTGCTCTGCTCTGTGATCAGTATGCATTACATCTCTGCATCAGGATCCTATGTCCCCTCCCATGGGTTGGGGAAAGATTCCAAATCCCAGAATTCAGTTCTGATGGATTTATTTTTACTTGTGTTGTACATTTACAAAAAAGGGTCTTGTTCATCCTGACCGATTTAATGGAGAAATAGAAATCTGTGAAAGGAAGACAGATCCTGAGTATTTCATGGAAACATTTTTTTTATTTTTAAAAGCTGCTTAAAGCTGTCTTTTTTACTATTACCCATTGCAACTCAGAAGTCTGAAGAGAATTTTGGAGATGGAACATTTAAAATATTCAGAATATCTCTGTTTCTTTGCATAAGGTATCAGTGTCAGGATTTTTTTCCCATCAAAATCAGGACCAGTGCTGCTGTTTCTAAAATACATATACTGCTTTGGTGTGACACACGCTTCAGTAGCCTTCGCAAGTTTGCCATGGTTTTTTTGTTTGTGCATGTGTGCGTAACTAAGCTTTAAAACCTTACATTTATCTCTATGAAAATAAAAGTTATGCCATCCTCTCCTTTTTTAAAGTGGCTTTTTAGCAGGTTGCTTTGTAAGTATCACAAACTGCAGTTGTTGGTAGGTAATTTTCCCCCTCCTTATCTCGAGTTTGTATAGCCTTTGGAAAAAAACAGTTGCTGGTCTTGAAATTCTCTGCTTCCCGTCACCCTCATTTTTTTGTCCATTTATACAAACCATGACAAACTTGCAGTGTCTCCTTGCTTATGTCAGTGTTTTCCACTGCTGTCCTTTCTTGTCTTTGCACCCCATGGCATGTAAAAATCAGGAGCAGTTATTTTAAGAAAATGTCTTTTGCCTTAGGTTTTTTACTGTGTCTTCAGAGACACTATTTACTCCCTAATGCTTTTATTCACCCCCTGTTGAGAGTAGGTTGTAGTAGAACAAGTAACTGCACTTAGGGAATAGAGCAAACTTAATATGGAAGTGGCTAAAAATAGTCTTGTGCACAAGTTGCTGATTTAATTTTTGTGTACAGTAGCTGTTAAAGAACTGATCTCTCCTGAAGGAAATTCACCATTTCTTCACAGCAGAACTCAGAAAAGTAATGAGGATTTTGTTGGGATTGTTGTTTGCAGCTCATTGTTTATAGTTCATCTGTCATCATTCTCCACATCCCCTGCACTCCTGAGTACACAATGTGAAAGGGACAACAGCAGTGGAGGGCAAATCCCAGAATCACTTGGCCAGGGATAAAAGGATGGTGCCCTGTGGTGGCAAAGTCATTTCTCTGGTGAACACTTCCAGTGCACTCTCTTCTGCCTATTTTGGTTTGAAGGTCTTTTGTTGACCTTTTTACAAGTAAAAATATTTGTAAAAGGCATAATAGCCAAAGTCTTTTGACTCTAGCAATGGCTGGATGCCAGGGTGCTTAGCAGCAGTGCTGAAGATATTCCTGATCATCTTTATTCCCCTTCTTGTTCTTGCCCCCTCACTTGTACTGACAGAACAGTTTGTAGGATTATGTTTTGAACCAAATAAGTGAACCAATCTTGCTTAAAATGCAGGCTTGTTCTTTTCTTCTGTGTATAAAATCTTAAGAAAGTGAAAAACACACATTTTGTGGCTTCAGTGGGAAATGCTTCACGGAATTAAAGAGTTATCCTGTTAGAGATTGAGGAGGATAAGAGGAGCTTAAACTTCTGCTAGGAAATGGGAACAATTTGTGAATGCACACCTATGTCACCACCAAACTCTTCATTACAGAGCTGCTTACTTAAATCAACTACCTTTTGATCTATGTCTTGAAGGCTTTTTGGCTTCAGAGCACTGAACTGCAGGCACAAGGTGTTCAGAAAATGTGGTATTCAGAAGTGCGCCTTACATAAAAAAACACTGCTCTTGTCAAAACAGGGATTTATCTCTGGTCAAACTAAACAGCTGGGAAGTTGAAGGGCGTTGATTGTGTTTTAGGGAAGCTATGTCTCGTTTGGCTCCTCCAGTTACAAGTGCTGTAATCAGTAAGGCAGTCTGCAGGCACTCAAGTGAAACTCTCTACTGGTCTTCTGTCCTGTAAATTCTTTCTGCTAGTGCAGTGGAAATTCCTGCTGTTCAGTGGTCGTATACAGTATTTAGATTTGTGCAGACTTATTGTAAGCAGGATGAGCTTTAGTTTAGTGGTTGTGAGAGGACGCTGAAAGCACAGAGGTTCTGGAAAACCTGCTACCAGAAATCCTTGTATTCCCTTTCCCTAGAAAGTTGCATGGAGATTGGAATTACTGCCAACTTTATCCACCTATATATATTTTTTTTTTAATAGCAGATGAATTTCCATAGTCACCTTTACACTTAAATGATGTTTATAGTAGTAAATGAGAAGTTATAAATTGAGATTTTTTTTTTTGCTACTGCTGGCCTGAAATTCATTAATTGCTTGTTGGTGATATAGGTTGTCACCAGTGAATGGTCACATCTTCACAAACACAGATACATAAATTATTGTAATGAATATGGTCAAAATTGATAAGAATGTAGGAGTTGCTTCCAGACCTCGGTGGGTAATAGTTTCATGACCTGCTGCCATAGGACATGGAAAAAACGTAGGTGGAAGGTCCTTAATTCAAATCAGACACATTAAAAGTTTAAACTGGTTTGCCAGATCTCATCTGTATATTTGCCTCTCTCTTCATCCTCCCTCAGATTTCCCAAAGTCTTGCTTTTTATTCCAGCATAGAAGAAAAATTGAGAAATACAGTGGTTTGTTTTTTTTTGAATACGGAATTCTTCTTCACCAGCCTACCCTATTATTATTAACTATAATAGATATTTGAAAGGAAGCTCTATGAAATAGAGTAGACTGTGCCATCATTTTGAGATATTAGCATCTTTGTAATGCTGTTCAGATAATTAAAGAAAACTTGTCTGACATTTTCATATGTGTAGCAGGGACTGGGCAGAGGAGAGGGGTGAGTGAAAAAAAGAGGTGAAAGCTTCCTATAATTTCCTCCATGCTTGTGATAACTTTATAGTATTCAATTATCAATACTAAAATGGGTTATTATGAGGTTAATTGAGATAATGGCCAAGAGATGTTTAGCAGACCACATTGTTTTAGCAAACGAGGCAGCTGCACAGGTCATTCTTCTGTTTAGACACTAAATTACTAGGGCCAGTTTGGGGGCTAGAATTTGTCTTGGCTGGTGGTAGGTTACCTAGGAAGCAAAGATTAAACTTGCTCCCAAAAATCCTAAATAAGGAGATGAGTTTGTATTTTTATGAAGAGTGTTTAGCTTTGTGTTGTGAACATACTTACAGATGCACTTATGAATGTGTAACCGTCTGACTTTGGTGTCTGAAAAAAAATCACAAATGCCTTCTTTTTGTGGTGTCTTCACAACAGAGAAGATGGGGTCTCAGGCAGGTCAAGCTGAGACAAGGCTGAAAAAGAGGGATCACTTACCAGCGTTTTTATCAGAGATCTGCAGTTCAAAAGGTGGTAAAGTCTTACCTGGCAGTTACTTCCAGAGATCTGGGAGTAACTTGCTGCATTATACATGTAACCTGGCATTGTAATCTCTGGTACAGTGGAATCTGAGTCAAATTGCATCTGGTCTAATGCACAGCTTGGTTTTGTAATATTTAGAAGAACTTTTATTCATTTCTTTAATTACAGTCTTTAAATGAGAAAGGGCATATTGTTTCTAATATTATAGTAGGCTTGATATCTTCTGAGACTTAAGCTGCAAAGAATAAGTTTCAGTACTATTCAAAATAAATTAAACTGTTTTCATATAGAGTTTATAACTCCCAACTACAAGAATTTTAGAGTCAAGGCTGCCTGCTCTGCAATCCTTAACTTACTTCATTTTAGTCTTTTTTGGAGGCCTTTGTATATTGCCTGCTAGGGCTGTGGGTGATATCTTTGGTAAACTATGCAGATGATAGTGTAGAATATTGTTAAAATTATTGTAGAAATAGAAACTTGGTACTACATGTTCTTCTTGCTGTGACATTCTCATCATCCCTGCTTATCTTGCTGTCAGAAAAAGAAGTCTCTTTCTATAGTTAGCATAGAAAGGCGTATCTGGCCAAAAGAAGAGTGAGCTTATCTCTTATCTGCCGCCTCCATCATTGGCATGGTTGGGAGCAAAGACCTGACTTCACAGCTCTGCTTTAGGGGTGAAGGGTTGCGGCACTTCTTTAGTTTGACTTGCTCTGGGGTTTTTGATCCTCCTGGGGTAGGAGGTGAGCAGAATCGGGAATATTTGTAGTGAAAGCAGAGGCTGCCCTGAGTCATCAAAACTCTGCTCTGACATTCCCCAGGTTTTCCATTGCACTGCCACTGCTGCAACTTGAGAGGATGATTTCCTCCTGGGGTCTGTGCTCCTTCCTGCTTCTTTCAAACAGCCTTCTAAAGCTGTTCATATTGCTTTCACTCCACCTTTCAAATACAGAGCTTATTTCTGTAGATCTGGATCCTTTGGACCACAGCTGTATTATTCCAGTGGGTTTCCATGCCCCATGATTTGCCTAGTTATTAGGCTGTTTTCCTTCATTGGTCATAAGAGCCACTTTTGCATGCTGTTGAGACTCTCTCATGAACGCAGTGGCTAAGAAGAATAGTCACTACATTGGAATAGAGAGGAGAGACTTCTATACTGAACAGGCAAGAGTAGCAGTAACACAATAGGGAGTTGCAGTAGTGATGCTACTGAGGAAGCAAGTCTTTACAGGGGTAATATAGTGCTGTAAGTACCTTGATTTAGATATACCTAGCCTTAAGTTAAGTGCCCTGCTCTTGGCATGTGTATGGTGGTGGTTGTTGTCTTTTTTCTTCTCCTAATCTTACTGGCCTACTAGTACACCAGGAGAGATCCAGTGCTTTCTCTCAGCTGGACTTGAAAAGCAAAGAATTATGTGAGCATATGTTACACAAGGTACAGTGGTAGGGGGTTGCATGTGTACCTGCTGCATGATTGCCTCAAAAGCATCTTCCATCTGGAGGAACCCAAAAAATGTCCTTGCTTTGGAAGAGAAGTCCAGAGTACTCTTCTGCACACTTTTTGTTGGAGGGACTGGGGTAGGAGTTTGCTTCTGGCTGCCCCAGGTTGGTTACACTCATTCTGCAGTGATGTTCAGAGATAGCTGAGCTGAGCTGTACTGCTCCATGAGGATTTCCCAGCTCAGCTGGCATTCACCAGCAATTTCTGAGCCCAACAGCTGGAGCCTTCTTCATAGATACTATACTTACTAAAACTCCGTCTGTATTAGAACAAAAAAATCTTTGTTCTCCCCTGCTTGCTTTTATAATTTTGCTTTCTTTTTCATGCTTCTGTATCAGCAGTGCTGTGAGGAAGAGGCTTGTACATGTATGCAGGCATATTTAGGTGTAAACACACAAATCAGAATGTTGACAGGGCTGATATCAGTGCAGCACAACTAATGTAAACAATTCTGCATCCTTTTGTGAGACAGTGGAAATTCTCAAAGATGAGGTAAAGGTCAACCTAATTTTGTGGGTTTATATAACTGCATTTTTCTCTACATTTTTTTTCTTCTTCACTGTGAAACTCCCATAAACTGAAGCTGTGTACAAAGCAAATTATACTGCAGATAGTACAGCAAAGGCTGTCAACTGCACAGAAGGTACCCAGGGTATGAATATTTTGATTTAGCTTTTCATTCCTATTGTCATTTGTGTTGTTAGCAGGAGGGGTAAAACTGTCAGAATAGAATAAATTTTAACTTTTAAATTGCTGCTCTTTAAGGGTCACAAAATAGTCAAGATATGTGTTATTGCTAATTATCTCTACTGAGGACCACTGCGCTAAGTGGTATTCAAAGATTCCCTTAAACTGAAGGCTGTAAAATAGCACAGGGAAATAGCACATTAATGGGAAAGGCAAGGTATTAAGAAATAGAGAATGGATTGTTTCACTTTTTCATATATATTAGTGCATTTGTGTCAGATTTTTCTGAAGTAGTTGTAGCTCCCATGTGTTTCTTAACTGGGCAATTAGTAATTACCTTTGGTGAGGAGGTGGAGTGGACCCTACAGAACCCAGAGGGGAAGGATAGAGCAGTTGCTGATGCTTATAGGTGTGTGCTGGGGGACAGTGTGGAATATGAGTGAGAAGCCTTGGATGGGCAGGATAGGACTGAAAAAATGTCAGCCCACTTACATGTGGAGTTTTTGAGAAGGAGGAAGAAGAGTGGATAATAACCCTGATAGGAGAGAAAAAACATGAACCTGATGTGACAAAACAGAAACCCAGCATAGAAGATTTTAGAAGATTGTGAAGCTACCTAAAATAAGGCAAAGAAAACTAAGGCAGGTACTTGCCTTCAAACTAGAGAAGATAACTGAGGGGAGATAGAGATAATTTTGATGTAGAGGAGGTTTCATAGCACTTGAACTTCTAATCTCAGGTGTTCTCTCCGCCATCAAGTACTGAAAGCTCCGTTGAGCTTTTAAAAACAAAAGTTCTGTGTATGAATCTTCAAGGTTTGTGTGGGTCAGGCTTTCAGCCTTTTTTTATGTGATAAGATTTGACGTTTCCCCCCCTCACATGAAAATCTGCTGGTTACTTTTTGTTGACTAGAGGACTTGTGCTGGGCCTTTAGGGAGAGACCGATACTAAGCGGAGTGGCTTTAATGAACTGGTATCAGTCTAGATGTGGCCAAGAAAAGGCACAGTATGAGCCAAGGGATGTCAGAAATGGATTTCATTGGAAGAGAGTAATTGTTTGGTATAGACTGGGGTAATACTTTCAGAAAAGGTTCAAGACCCTTCAGAATGTTTTGCTCCCATCTTGCACTGGCTAGAGAGGGAAAAGTAGCAATGTTTGGGTACAGGTCAGTGTGAAGATAAGATGGAAGGGAATGTTTGAGATACTTACAGGGCTGAGCAGATACCTAAAAGTAACTCAGAGTTTGAGAAATTCCTAGCTCATGGGACAGAAGGAATGGAGATGAAGAGCATTGTCTGTGTATAGACAGTGTCCTTTCAAAAAGACAGTGGTTTGGATTAGAGCCAGAAGTTTTTTTGTGCTAAGCTCTCTTTCCTTCTCTCTTGTACCGTGAGTGAAGCATAACAAGTCCCTTCTCAGTCCCAGTGAGTGGAAATGCTGGCTTCAGACAGCATTTGCAGGTTTCTGTCAGTTCTTAAAAAAGGAGGAAAGAAAATCCAAATGTATCAGTTCTCACTGTTTGTTTGTAATGCTGTTTCCTTTCTTCCTTCTTCTTTCTGGAAGGAAAGGGTGCCTAGCTGGGTATGTGGATGATGAGAGTGAGAGAAAAAATTTTGCGTCATGCAGTAACAGTCATGCACAGTCTTACTGCTCTTATCACCCCAGCTATTTCCTGGGTGCCCTGTGAGGTACTCAGGAATTTCAGAACAGAGCATCAGAGAAAAACAGGTTCTGTCTGGGAGCTGCTCAGAATAAGCAAGGTAAGGAGTGCTAGCCAGCATGGTTCTCTGCAGTCCTGTTGCTGTTTTTAGATGAGACAGCTGAAATCAGGATTGCTAGGGAGACAGATAATGCCTGAGGCAAATGTCTGAGGATTTGCTGCAGCTGAAGAACTGGAACTATAAAAGTCTCCTTTTCAGAATCCACTGCCTGGGCCCAACCTCTTGTGGCAGGTGCCTTCCAAGTCCTCTTTAGAGAATGTGGCAAAATATATTTTTAAGATGCCTTTGCTGAGTGCAGGAGCTGTGTATAGCTTAGAGCACTCATTGGAAGTGTGAGAAGTCTGAGCTAGTTTCTTTTGTCAGCCTGGGGATACAAGTCTACGTCTTCCAGCTGCCCAATGAGTTGCTGTTGTAGCCGGACTGGGATGAGGAGCAGCAGCATATTTGCCTGCAGCTCAGAGCTGAACCTCTTTTACAGCAGAAACCACAAGTTCTGGAGACGAGCAGAAGAGCAAATGAGGAGGAGAGTGCTGTACTGTAGCTCAGTGGCTGAGATCCACGGGCAGCACAGTGTTGCAGGTTGTGGCTTCTGCATCTTCAAAGTGTGTACATTTTACAGGAAACAGACCATGGATAATAATCTGAAATCATTCCCAGCCATGACTGCATTTCATAACTGTTCCAGGTTGGATATATTACTGTTATCAGGCTCTTTCACAGGATCTAAGCCAGGTTTTGGATTGCAGTGTTGTTGAGGGAGGCATTGCACATCTGACTGCTCGGGCTGGACTCCTTTGATTGTGTGGCAGGAACAGGTCAGGTGGACAGGCATGGTGGTTGACAGCCAGATGATGGAAATTGGATATCCTTTGAACAGCACCACAGTCTCACAAAATACAAGAATTAGGTGTGTACCAGGGGGCAGGAGGATTAATTACTGAGTCATCTGTTTAGGAGGGCACTCAGGGTTAGAGACTGTCTGCTCAGCATGCTCTTAGGAGTTAGTGAGCAGTGCTTTTCATACAAGAGGCCAAGAGTTTAGTTATGGAAGGTAGTTTGGGTGAGTGACTGTGATGTAAGGCGTTCAACAAGGAGTGGGAAAGAGGGTAAAACCAGCAATCTTCGTAAGAAGAAAAGAGTTTATTTCCTTGTCAAAGCTATACAAAAGGCTCAAATGCAAACTTTCCCACCTTGCAAAGGCAGGCAGGGGAAATGGTAAGCTTTTCCTTGACCTCAAAACTAGGAAGGAGCCAACCAAATGGAGGAGCTGGGTCAGATATCTAAGGACAACTGTAAGTGAATGTAGTGCAAGGATGTAGGTACAGAATTAGGTCAAGGCACAAAATAAGATGCAACTAGTAAGAGAAATTGAGAGCTACAGTAAATAATTTCTAGGATGTTAAAGTCTTTGCTTCACTTTCCCAAAAGGAACTAGCATGGTATCTGGCCTGGTATAAAATGTTTCTTGACTAAAAATAATGTAACTGTTTGGACCTCTGTGTCATCCTCACTTGAAAGCTGATACTCTGGACTCTTCTTTGTGTCACTTGGCATCTATCCCACACCAGAATCTTGAATTTACTACTTGCATTTTGGCCCGACTGGTTAATAACCATTGTTATTTACAATGTTATCGCTCGCCTGCTTTACATTTTTCATCTCTGACATGCGAAGTGCCTCTCAGAGGAGGCCTTTTAATCTCATCCTTCTTCACTCTCAAGCTGTGTAGAGTTTTCTCCAGTCAGTTCACAAAAAAACCTACTGAGCTGCTCCTTCCCCCAGCATTAATAGGATTTTCCAGCATAAATCTCTCATCTATCAATGGATTAATGTGCTTAAAATGCAATGCATTGTGTGATTTAAAGACCTCAGCCATGGGTAATAAAATACAGTACCTTTCACCACAGTAATGCTAATTCTGATCCACACAGGATGTTAGTGACTGGGAGTTACTTCTTGAACTGCATCAGCTGAGTGTAGTTACAAACCCATGTCAGGGATTTCTCACTGGGCAGGATGGAGTGAGCTGTGCAGGCAGCATCTTCCCATTTCAGGGAGTAGAAAGATATGCGTCCACATTTAACTAAGACAGTTTTTAAGATGTTTGCTAGAAATTTTTTTTTCACATACCTGTCACTGTATTCAGCACAATCAACATTTTTTTCTTTAAAAAAAATATCACTCTCATTGCAGAACTAGTGTGTTTGGACCCCCTTGAGAAGGGAGCCACTTGGAAAAATGAGTCACAGTTTATTTCCAGACCTTGAAGTGATGGGTGTGTGACTTTTTCCCCTCTGAATTTTTTAAACCATTTTTCAAAGAAAGTAAACTTTAGTCTTGGTTAAAAAGAAAGAAATCATTTGGCAAAACATTATTACAGCTTACAACTTTATGGAAAGTCAGGTGTTTCTTTCTCTACTTTTTTTTTTTTTTGGTAATGCAGTATGGTGAGGTTTAGTGTCCTAAAATAGACTTCTTCATCTGGAGAATACATCTTTAAGTAGAGCAATTAGTGATTATATATTGGCTTGTTTTTACAATAACTCAGATGTTTTTCTGTAAAACTATTAACAAGGTTATGATTGCTCTTAACTCTTTTCTCTTCCCTTCTTTCTTAGCTATATTAGTAAGCAAAATTTATAGCAGAAACCAGATCTTATAAACTTCTGCAGTGAAATGGAGATTATCTAGCATCATGATGGTTTTGAGCAAAATAGAGTCTCTGTACTTGTAATTAATTCTCCTGCTTCAGTTGAAATCCTGTTTCACACAGTGTGTTTCTCATCTATGTTCAAGTGTTTGCATGGATCCATGGATTTTGTAGCTTGCCTCATAATAGCTATGGGAATGTTGATTTTTTTGGTTTCATGAACTTCCTAAACTTCTTGTTCCTTCAATGTAGTTTTAGTTCTTTGATTTCTGTTATGAAAATGAACTGGGGAAATTAGGACTTGGTGTCCAGGGATGGATATTTTAAAAAGGATCTTTGAGCATGTGGAGAACGCAGGAGGAAAAACAGTGTATGCAGGGCAGATGTGACAGCTGGTAGGAAGGTTTAATGAGTGAAGGGACATGGGCCCTTCATCTCCAAAAAGTGAAGCCTTCACAAAGCTCCAGAAATGCATGAGGCTCATGTGGTTTGGGCTGTGCCAGCACTGAGTCTTTTGTTTAGTCTTGTGTCCCTGAATTCTGAGGCTGAGGAGCCACTACCATAAAATACTGAAAGTCAACATTTACATCGACATTACAGTGGTTTTTCCCCAAGTAATTTTATTCAATTCTGGGTGATGGATGATAATGCTGCAGGTTGGGTATGGCTCCTGGCCAGTTGTGCCTTCCTCTTTGTGTGGCAAAATAAAATGATTCGGCTGGGTGCAGTCAGGAGGTGTCCTGAGGTGTGGGTTTGCCAGGTAAAAAGAGAATAGCTAATAAAGTGTGTGTGAAGGCCAGACTGATACTGATGTGAAGGTATGAAGAGATGCAGAATGTAAAACTATTATTTGGTGTGTGTATGTATCCTGAGACAGCTAAATGCCTGTATTCCCATCTCACTGAATTTTTTGTTAGTGTTAGACAGTGGAGGTCGATGTCTTCCTTGCTTGAGTTAGCAGTGGCACTATTTCTGTGGCTTTCTTGACTGCTTCTGAAGTGACAGATCTTCTAGTGATGTGCTGTGTATTTCATGGCTTTGGGCTGGTTGTAATATCCCTGTTAGCACAGTAGTTCATCATCTTGGTAGTTCAGAGAGTCCAGTTGGTCTGAAGTAGGTGCTTCTATGAAAGGAAGGCAGGAACAGCACCTACTAACAAATAGTTATTGTAGCATTTTTGTTAAAAATGAAGTTACATAATCAGTCCCGATGGGGTGGTGTATTTTACAATTCATCAGTAAGACTGCTAGATATCTTGCAGTGATACACTGGTAGTGTACCAAGCAAATGCCATGGTTGGTTTGTTCCTTCTCTCCTTCCCTCGAGAAGGGATATTGCCTTCTCTGGCTGAGGATTCCATTGTGATGGATGCAGAAATGGGTGCTACACCTGCACTCCTTGGTGCCGGCAAAGGCAAGAGCAAAGTTTTGTCCTAGGAGTGAAAGTGGTGATGTCTGTGACAGGCTTTTTTCCAGGGAAAGTCTTGCCTCAGTCTTGTACCTGTCTCAGTAAAACTGTAGCAGTTGCATTGGCATCTTGCCCTTCCCCACAGGCAGCTGCACTGCACTAGGGAACAGAGCTTTGGACTTCAGGTGACCTTCTAAGCAGCTTGGATTGAGGCACTTGGAAGGCAGAGATAATGACCTAAGAGAAAGAATGCTTGCACTGCGGTGCTTGGGGCCTGTTATTAGTATTGGAAGGTTTTTGTGAAACATTTCCTATGCCAGCTCCACTAGAGCAGTATCTAGAGTCCTTCATGTTTGATGTAGGAAGGTATTTTTGAAATGCTTACTTTTAAAATGTTATCTTTGTAAATACTTTGTTGGCTGGCAAGCATTTGTTTTCTTGGTTGTTTATTGAACACTCCCCAGAAAATGTTTTTGAAATCAGGACTATTATTCTTTATTTTTCTTGGTTTTGTGAGAGGTTTTTTTGGGGGGTGATTGCAAGTGTGTTTGTTTGGTTGTTTTGTTTTTATTTTTTTAATCCTATCCTTCATTTTCTAGTTACACCTTCCGCCAAACACTGTGGCTCCCTCATGCTTCCCAATTCTCAATTCCACCCTTGGAATTGGAATTGGTTTTGGTTGGGAAAACATATTTAATTCTTCTTGCATTCCTGTTCTGTTGCAGATTTTGACTTGAACTATTTTTGGCATTGGAGCAAGTTTACAGACTACGTGCAGTGCGTCCTCACCTTCACTGGTGTGACTGGTTACATCACTTACCTGTGGCTGGACTCCTCCCTCTTTGTGGAAACGCTGGGCTTCCTTGCTGTGTTCACTGAGGCCATGCTGGGCGTCCCGCAGCTGTACCGCAACTACCAGAACAGATCGACGGAAGGCATGAGGTACGGTGCTTGCCCTGCATCAAACACATGTGTGTGCCTTCATGGGGGCTGTTTCTGCAGTGTGGAATGCTTTTCCAGGAAGGGCAATGTCATCTCTGCAGTTTTTACTTGAAAGCACAGCAGCAATCAGAGTAGACTTTCTGTCACCAGTGCAGCACTGCTGAAGGCAGTGGGAGTTCTGTGACACCTCTGAACTCTGACCCATTATCCAAGTCCAGCTGGAGAGTTCCAAGTGAAACATGTTCTAGTCAAATAAACATGTGAAACCACTACTGTTGCCATTAGTAACATGTTGCACTTCTACTCGAGCTGTGCTACGCCGGTAATTAGAAATGATCTAAAGAGATCTTGCATATCAAAAGTAATAAAGAGGATGAAAATATTTTGAGCCTACAGACTATAACTATCAGTGTAACTCATATAATTAGCTTTACCTCACATGTCTGCTCCTCACTTCTTCATAATCCATTACTACATTTGTAGCAAATGACATCAGTATTTATTTTTGTGTCAAAGCTTGAAACTGACATTTGCAAAAGCGCCAATGTGACTTTTACAGTCATGACTGTAAAAATGTGGGACAGAAAATTTTAATCTTGTGCCCACTCTTGAGGCATTAAATCAGATTATTTTTTCACACTGTTTGTTGGATAACTCAAATGGTAACACTAAGATTACAAAGGCAACTTCTGAAGCTTTTTGAGAGAGGAAACCTTCACTGTGGTGCATCAGTGCACTGGTCTGTAGAAACAATACAGCAGCAAATTCAGTTCACAGAGTGCTGTGATCATTTGTGACTCTGTCATCTCTTCCACTGTTTCATTATGACTTCTCTGCATTCCTTTTAAAATTAGCTGGGATAATTTTTACTTTGGTCAAGAAATTAACCATGCCACCCCCAAACCAAAGCAATTCTATCCTCTGTTCACATTGTTCACTTTACTTGTTTGGCTTGAGCGTGCTTATACTAGCTACTCTGAGATCTTTTCTAGCTTGAAATGTTGAAATGTTCAGAAATTTGCTTTGATGTTTCAGGCTTTTTCTGATTGGGAGCCCGTTTAGTACGGAAAGAGTCAGGATTTGCTTCCAGAATATTGGGATGTTTTTCATATGCTCAGTCTTGGAAAATTCTGTACCTGTGATATTCAGAAAGCAACTTATCTGCTAGACAGTTTTTATGCTCTGGTTTGACTTTTTTCCTTTTCTGTTTTTCATCTGTGAATTACAATGCCATATTAATGATGGCCACTGGTAGTGTTTTGCTTTTCCTTAACTCCTTCCTGGGGATGTGAGTTTCAGTTTTGCTATTTTTTGTATGTGCTATTAGCAAAAGGATTTGAAAAGCCCCTTTGTTCTTTGTAAACTGCAAAGCATAGAATTGCAGAATTCTCATCTAAGACTACTTGGCGAAAGAGTGCTGTGTTTAGTCAAGAGAAAATAGCATAAAAGCTCATGTTTCCTTGTCATGGAACAGAACCAGGTCAAGCACAGCCATGCTGCTTATCAGTTTGCTCTTGGTTCCAGAATGCATTTCTCTGTCTGGTTCCACTTTTGAAGCAGTACTTTGTGGGGCATTGGACATTGATAGGTCTGGGCACTGATGAAATAATGCACAACTTTGTGCTGTTGTACTGCAGTGGGAGGATATTCATGCATATGTTGGTGTTCTTTCTTTTTATCAGGTTAAATTGTGGTTTTATATATGTTGCAGGTACCACACACACTTTGTAGTACCATGCAATCCTAAATTGACTGGATGTTCTCTAAGCATTACTGGGCTGTTCCTCCTGTAACAGTGAGTGACTTCTCCCAGTGTTTTGCCTTCTGTTGAAGGAACTGTTGGAAATACTTCCTCTGAATTTCCTTTCCTGTGCTCACTTCTCTAAGAGCATATCAAGAAGAGACCCCAGTCACAGGAACACTGAAGGGATCATGTAACAGTGCAGCCAGCCTACTTGCATAGGTATTTACCAGGTGAGGGCTGGCTGATGCCCAGGTTAGCTGATTCCCACTGCTCTGTGCACTTATTTACAGCTCAGGGCAGAAATAACCATGTGTGTGGTTGGTTCCACTGTTGGAAGCAATTACATTGGGGATCTGGGCCAAAATGGCTGGCTGCCAGCCATGCTCTTAGCAAGCCTCAGTGGCACAGAAAAAGAGATTAGTTTCTAGTGTCTCTGTGACTTTAAGCTTAACAGGAAGAGCAGTGAGTATTAAGGTGTTCTATATAGTGACCTTTTGGTCAATCATCCTGGTTGGAGGTGGTAATTTCTTAAACAACAGTAATTCTGACCCAGTGCAGGAGTGCAGTCTGTGTCCCTGGTAAAGATCACAGCCTTCACTACTGCTGGAGAAGTGGTTGTTCACAGGTCCTCATGGCTTGGCTGAGAAAAGCTGTAACATGCATCTGTCTCTGAAGTGGGACAGAGCAGCTGATACATAATTCTGTTTAGCAAACAAGTCTTTTCATAAAGGTTAACTGTTGAAAAAGAAATGGAGAATAAGGTCTCAGTATGTGGCCCTATCTGATCAGAGTATTCTGCCAGACTCCTCTGATACTCTTGTTTCTGAAAAAAGGCCACACTACCCACAACCCTTCCCCCACCCAGTAACACCTGTTTGAGTGAGAAGTTGAGGACATCTCATACTTGAGGTAGCAGTCATTTCCTGATAAACAAACTTGGAGACCAGGGGCCGTGAGAGAGCTAAATGGGAGAGGTGGCTGCAGTGGCAGCCAGGATACCCTTTAAGAGGCTGTTGTGGAAAGGGTCCTATCATCTCACCCCTGTATTTCCATTTGCTACTGCCTGAAAAGTCCCCTACTGAAAATGTCCACTGTGTCTGAGGTAAATGTCCAGAGGGCATCTGCAGCTTAGGAAGTTATGTTTATTGTAACAGAGCATGACTGGAGTGGAGGAATCACAGTTATGTGCTTTGTAGTGCTCCTGAGAATGAGTCTGCTGTGTCTTTGATATTGCTGTTCTGCTGGATACAGCTCCTCACATCTTATTTTTAAGTTTTCATTTTTCCCTTTCTCTGTCATTTTCCTTCTTTTTGTAGGATTATTACTACTAGGTCCTGTAGCTTCCTCCTCTGTTCTGACAGAGCAGAGACCAAAGGAGAAGTTGGATAGAAATGGAAACAATAAAAATAGAAAGGAGATGCATGCTGAGTAACAGCTTTTGTGGAGTGAAGATAGTCTAATATGTCCTTGTGGGCTGATGACTGATGGGTGGAATTTTTCCTGTGATGAAGTAAACAACTAAGCTAGTCAAAGCAACAGAAATTTTCATCATGCTCTCTGACAATTACCTGATTACTTTTGGAATGAGTATTTTATGGAAACGTGGAGCTCTGTTTAAGTATTTAAGTAGTTTTGAATGGTTGCAAACCTAAATAGTACAATAGTAATTATATAAATTATGGTACTAAACTTGACAGAAGTGCTTTGTAATGAATTGTGTTAATACCTATCAAAAAAATATTCACTTAATCTCCATTCTTTTCAAGAACTAAACTAGTTCTGTCAGGTGACCTAGTAAAAGAGTAATTTAATTACTTTAATTCTTGGAGTGGATTAGAATTATAAGCGGTTATGTTAGAAAAAGGAGAAAAGCTGCCTCAAAGTTGAAGAGCTTTAGAGTATTTGAGAAAAAAAGGCACTATGACATTAAAAGATGGTTCATCACTTGTAAATTTGCTTTATATTATGTGGTAAAATATTTCAAGATTTGACATCCAGAACACCTCTCCTTTACCACCTGTTGGGAGTCAGAGCTGCTGAATACTACAGTTGGGATCTGATGCTCCTTGTTTTATTAACTGCTTTTGTTTTGGGACAAGAAACATACAGACAGGATGTCTGTCATTTATCTTTGGTCCACACTCCTTCTAGGATAATTGCCTCCCAGTCACTTTTTCTGATGAACTGCATTCATGAGAAATGGTGGTGTTCAGCAGGAGGCAGTGCAAAGGGCTGGAATGTTGGCTGTGGATCTGGCAGCAGTACTGCTGCACACAGAGGTCAGTGCATTGGGAGAATGACATCCTTGTGTGGACAGCAGCTTTTGTGGAGTTCCTGTAGGGGGGCAGTGTGTGCTTTTGTGCAGGTGTGGGGAGAGCCTCTGAGGGGAGGCGCTGCTGTTATTATGCTCTCCTCATAATCCCATCTGACCTCCCTCCACCAAAGGAGGAGGATGGAGGGTTGTCCTGGCTTTATGATGCTTGTATCCCCATTTGTTTGTTTAGCCCAGAAATAAATTTTGTCTGGTTCTGAGAGTGAAGGGGGAGAGACGAAGAGCGGAGTTTGTTATCAGAAACGGCACTTGCTCCCCTGCACCCTGCTGCTGGACTGTGCTGTCTGCGGATGGGCAGACAGCGGGACAGAGCTCTCTTTGCTTTTAGTTAATTTTAGCTAGCTGAGGCAGAGAAGTTCCCTGGACTGTGGTTTTTCTTTTTCTTGGACCTGTTTAAACCTGCTCTGGTCAGAACACCCAGAGGAGCACCAGCAGCTCACAATTGTGGCCCACCGGGCTGGGCCGCGGCATTTCCAGCACTGGAGGGACTGATAAGAGACTGAGTGAGCCGAGCTGCAGCTCATAGAGGGAACTTTTCTGAGTTTGTCTTCTCTTTTGGAGCAGCAAGAGGTTCTACTGTTTAATATTGTTCATTTTTTGTGCTGATGAAAGCTTTGTCTGTTAAATAAACAGCTTTTTTCCACTTTTCTCCAAGGAAATCCTTTCCCAAACCAGATGGGGGAGGAGCCACTTGAGTTTGCTTTCTAGGGGAAACCCTTTTGAAGGTTTTCTCCCAAATTTGCCCTAAAACAGGACAAGGGTGTTCCTCTGTAAGGTCTGTGGCCAAGTGGTGGGTGTATGGTCCTACCCAAGGACCATGTTAACATTGAGACTGCATGCTGGTTGATTTGCTCCAGGATAGTATTGCATTCCTGTCTGCTGCCCCGCTCCAGAAAAAAGCAACTGCCCTTCATCAAGTTTTTTGCAAAGGCTTCTGAAAATCACCTGGCAGTAATCCTTTTTGACTGCCAGCTGCTGCTCAAACCCCATGGAGAAGCAGTTTCTTTTCAGTGAGAGCCGCTGCATGGCGCAATCTTCCCAGGTCCAAGCAAGAGGTCTGGCAGTAGGACAGAGCTGGGCTACATATCTTGAAATCTCATAAGCCACAGTCCATTGGATACCCAAATGTGCCTGTCAGTTGTCAGCTTGGAAGCACGTGGGTTCAATAAACCAAGGTATTTTTGCAGCGGTAGTTGAAGTCCTGATATGCAGTTTTGTCTCTTCCCTGGCTGCACCCTGGGCATGGGATGGCCCTTGCTGTGCCGGGCTCAGGGCTGCATGTGCAGCTGCAGGGTCAGAAGGACACAACCAGGAGGAACCTGTGTCATCCCTCTGCAAGCAATTTCCCAGGTCTGTCTTCTTGCTCATGGACAGCTTCCAGTCTGCTTGGAAGGAACCTCCTTTCTGCACGACTTTGACTGTTGTGTTTGGCTGACATTGGGTTGGGGGTGCAGAACTTCACTGCCTGGAGACAGCCAACACAATCAGTGACTCTGCTTATGTGTTGATAGGAGTCTGTCTTGGGAAATCTAGTCTGCAAAGACTGAATGAGGATAATCGCAAGATTTCACTCAATTGGGTTATTGTGCTATGAAAGAAAAATATTAATTTAGTCCCTCCTGTGGCAATGCTGGGTCAGTCACAGTGATTATCCTGTTTTAAAAAGCGCAAATCACCGATGGAGGAATAATTGGCATTAATTGTCTCAGAAGCTGCTGAAGTCAAAAGCTGCAAATTATAAAAAGCTTTTTCATTCAGAAATGTTTTATAAGGTGTGCTGCAGCTGTGAGCTAGTTATGAGCAAGTGTTTGTCTGAAATGTTTTCAGTGAAATGAGTGTGGTATAAAGACATAAGAAAGAAATAAATTCTATTAAATGATTCTAATATGTATATATATTTAATATATTATTTGCCTTTCTCCTCTATAGATAATATTAAGAATACTAGAAGACAGTATTTCTTAGAGAGATAAATTTTATTGTTGGTTGCTTTTATTGACTACTTCTCTATAGCTTTTTCCTTTATGAGACAAGCAGTTCTTTAGATCATTTTTCAGGAGAAACTTTTGACTTCTGAGACCAGTGTTTGTCCCAGAGACAAATCCTGAGTCTATTCAAAAGCTGTGAAGTAATGAAAGCTGCTATATTTTTTCTGCCTGTATTGTATTAACCAGTTGTTGTGATGAAGCAACTGAAGGCTTTATTCAGGACTGGCTAACCAATGTCTGGCCACCTCCCTTAGTGAGATTTTAGATTTAAGGAGATTGGGCAAGTGCTATAAAAATGCTACTCCTGTGGTTTCTTGAGATTTTTTAGCCTGAGGGAATTTTTTATTTGTGACTAAGTAAAACAGCTTCAGTGAGTTACTTCCTTTGGAGTAACTTTTGAGTTACTTCCTTTATGCTGTTTAAAAGAAAACAAAACCCTGTGCTAGAGGGAGGTTGCAAGATCTGTGGATGTTTCTGCTCAGGCACCAACTATGTATTAACTTCTTCAGCATAAATTTAGTTCCATTTAAAAGGGAGGCAATTCACATCTGTTATGGCAACTTTGTTACACATCTGTGCTTTTTTTGGGGAGGCTCAGTAAAGGAGTGAGAGAAATTAACTGGAAAAGACCTTAAGTGCTAAAAGGGAGGGAAGTTAAAAGAGAGTGATGCAGGCAATGGGCATATTGAGTGTCATGGCTTTTTTTCTCTTCAGTTCCATTTTCTCACTGTCAGAAATTGCATGGATGAGAAGAAAATCAAAGACACAGGAGTAGGGATAATGGATGCCTATGTGAAAGATTTCCTTTCCTGAGTATGCCACATACACAAAGCAGACACTGACCAGTACAGAGGAGACCCGAGTCAGGAGTAAATTATGTTCAGTCCAGAACTAACACCAAGGAAGATGGCAAATAGAGAGAGAAGTGTTTCCCACAGGCTTTCGCATTGTACCCTCCAGGTGCTGGTTAAACAGTGTCTTCAGTTATTCTTAAAATAGCAGCTGCTTTATATGTTAAACAGACAAAACAGAGAACATGGAAGAGGGGTATGGGAGTTGAGGGCCATTTAGTTCAAAGAAACAAACAACCCCCAATGTAGTTTTGTGGATTCAAATCATCTGACCCAGCTAAGAAGCAGGTTTCCCTTGCATAAAGCATTGTGCAGACAATCACAGGGACTAAGTTATGAAAGGAAGTAGTTCTTGAGGGACTAGTTAGGACCTAAAAGTTAAATATGGAGCCCTAGCAAATAAGAGAAATCAAGGTCTTAAGCATGAGCCAGAACTACATTGGGTAAATGTAAAATTATTAGCTCTACTTAAACGTGGTTTGTACTTAGGGTTGTATGGCCCATTCCTTATTTTACTGCCTTTCTTATTACACTAAGTTAATCAGAACTGTCACTGTGCTTACAAATTGGCTATTTTAAACTATACATATAATTTACTGTAGTTCTGTGATTGTATTCTTTTGTTTTCTTAAAGGCTCTTCTTTACTCATATCATTGGTTTTCTGTGTGGACCTACGATTGTAGTCATTGCTTCTGTAGCTCCAGCCAGTATTCATAGTTTTCTGGGGAAGTTTTACTTGTTGGATTGTGTTGCTTTGCTGACATTTCCTCTTCTGCTTCTGGCACTGATCAGCTGGTGGCTATTGTCCTTTATCATGGCTTTTATATAAAATATTCCAAGGTTTTTAATTCCTGGACTTTGTATACACTATGCAAACATCCAGGTTTGCATAATAGTCAGTGAACTGTTTTCATGACTGGATGGACGACGTTTTTGTACAACTGTAAGGCTTATTACAAATAGCTTGTCTTCTCTCTTAACCTTCTCATTTGTAGTTCCAATGGGCAACAGGCGCATCAGATTCCCTTTCCAAATCTGCCTGTTCTAAGGCTAAGAGATTAAAGAAAGTAGTCCTCAGAAGATTTCTAATCTCTTCTCCTGTGAAGAATCTCAGATTTCTAATTTCTTCTCCCGTGAAAGTGTTACTACATCAGGAAAATAAACAGGCTTGGTCTCAATGCACTGAGGATGAGGGCAGAGTCCTGTCAGCATGCGAACAGGTGGGCTGAAACTATTTTGTTCTGATCCTAGGAATTAAGTGGCTTCTCTCCTCTTCTCCAGTCTTTTCACTTGGAGCAGACCTGTGATCAATGCCGCAGGTTCAAGGGCCTGCACTTTCTGCTTGACTCTCTGCAGGTCTGTGGCCTGTGGGTTGCTGTGCTGGGTCAGCACTGCAGTCACCTCTGTGCTTGCCTGCTGTGTCTCCCCAGAGCTGTTCTCTCAAGAGCTGCAGCAGCACAGTATGAGTCTCCAAAGATGGTTCTTTTTGCTCTGTACACTCAACACATCTGAGAATTTCAGGAACTGAAGGTGGAAAAATCCAGGAGGGAGACCTTCCTTCCCTCAGCCTCCCAGCACTTCTGACAGTGTGAGCAGCAGTACCCACTTACCTTAAGCATCTCTAAGGTTGTAGCACAGTGTGGACTGCTAAAGTTCTTGCACATTTTGAACCTTTCTCATTTCTCTTCCCCTGGCACCTCATCCCCTCTGTTCAAAAACTAAAATCAAAGCAAATGACTTCAAACCAAAAGCATTCATCTTTTACAAATAGTTCAAGGCTGCTGTATAGTAATAGGAATAAAGCTCTGCTGACATGTTTAATGAGTGCTCTCTCAGTAGGTGCTTTTCTCTGTGCCCTGAGAATTTGAATTAAAAGAGAAAATTTATTGTACTTCTGTTACAAAACCATTCCATTAAGTTTAGGTGCTCCCTCTTCCTCTGGCAAGGAAGTGTCATGCAAGGTATTTTGCATAGATAAGGTCAGGTCAAGGCACAAAAGATGGGAATTGAGCCTGTCATGAAGATACCTGAGAGATGAAAGTTTTCAAAAAATGTTGTCATCCTCTGTTACCTAACAAATTTGGGAATAGAAGTGCCTCAGTTCTTGACATTTCAGCATCTGTATTTTGTTAGAATTCACCACAGCAATAGTGTAAGTGGTTTGTTACCTTCACATAAGTGGTTGCAGAGCTGTCTTCCTCAGTGCAGTAGGACTGAGTGGGATTAGAAATATGGAATGGAAGTAAACTGAGATTTGAGTTTGAAGAAATACAGATTGAGAGGCAAGAATGTAAACAACCAGAATGGTAATATTGACTGTGATGAAGATCTGTAAAGTCAGCAGAGAGGTGAGTAATTTAAGTAGTTAACAGATGAGCCAGAACAGCAGAAAAAAGAGATCAAAAGAACCTTAGCTCAGGAAGTGACTTTGCAGGGTGGTCCAGAAAGACTACAGTGAAGAGCTGGATAGAGAATGGGAGTCGGGCAGATACGAGTGGGTCGACTACAGAGATTTTCTGTTTCAGCTTTGACCTGTAATGGTTTATTTGGTCCCCTGCTCCTCAGACACAGTGGGACAAGCAAACAGAAGAGTGGGAAGTGCAGAGACTGACACACTGAATTATGAGCCCAAAAACTGAGATGGGGAGGAAGTGCTCATAGTATTCTTGAGTGGAATGTAGAAGGAAAAAAAATATATCAGAAAAACCTGTTTCAACAAGGCCAAAAGGTAGGGTTTTAATTTGTTCTGGGGAGGATGGCTAGGAGTTATGCATGTCTACATCACATCAGGGAATTACATGCCTAACCAGATGTCCTGGCATTGTCAGGCAAGCTTTCAGGGTAGTTGTGGAAGCCTTTTCCTGTCAGATACTAAGTCTTGTATTAGAGAATTTCCTAAAACAGGATTCATACTATACCAAGCAGTAAATGGCAAGAGTTTGGGAATGAAGATAGGCTAGGGGATGTCTGTCCTTGTTGAACTGCAAAAACCCTACTGGGGCTGAAATTTTAAGATTTGTTTCATGCTACTGTGTGTGGGATGTGATCATGATGCTTTTATTTTGTCCCTGCAGCATTCAGTTCTGCCTACAACAGGGTTTCAAGGCTCTGCAGCCATCATGGGTCAGTGGCAATGTGGAAAGTGGCTCAGAAAGGGTTGGTTTGTGGTGGCACCTGCTGACAAAGCACAGCCTTCCCACTTGGCTTAGCTTTAAGAAGCAGCACAGAGGTGTATGGTGTGTCACTGTCACCAATAACTTCACTGTTGCACCTCTGTGTGCGCTTGAGCATGTGGAAGGAAGTGGAGAAACCTGGAATTTCAGATGAAGAATTAGGTGGTGACATAACTTCATATAGAGTTTGCAAGGGGTTATTTCATAGCATCAATAAGGTTGTAAGAAACCTCTAAAATAACTGAGTCTGGCAATTGACCTAACACTGCCAGGTCTGCCATTATTTCCTTACAGTGCTAAGATGTTTTGGAGGAGAATGCAAGCTTTGCTCTTGCAAATATCTGTAATTCCTTTCCAGACAGTAATCTGAACTTTGTCCCTGAGTGATCACTCTTATTTTACCAGCACTGGTGTGTTTGGGGTTTTAATTTCCCCAGTGTTTTCCTAGAACGTGAGAAGCATTTTTGCTAATTGAAGGATGTGATTATTAATAAAAAGTAATGACTGCAACATCATTAGATTTTGTCCTTGTGGATGCTGGCTTTGAAGACAAGTGAACTCCAATCATCTAGAAAAAGGAAAGCACTGGAGCTAGGACTGTTACTTTGTGTATGTTGACCAAAGAGGTAATTGCAGTTATTGAAGTAGAAACTAGAAGCGTGCTCAAGCTATGTAATTGTTACCATATGAAGATGATGGGAAAATGTGCTCTAATTACCTCGAGTTGAATGAAGAGTCTGATGATCTCTTTGTTGTCTAGGGCAGGAAGAAAGGAAGATTTAAAAGCATTGCTTTGAGCCTTGGGATACACAGCTGTGCTGAAGCAGACCTCTGTTCTCTCATATTTTTTGGTTACCTTTCAAACTGAATTTGTCCCAAGTTATTTAGAACTAGAGTGGGAAATGCACTGAATGGTGTTGCACAGGGACATATGTTGATACTTCTTGGCATTGGCTTTCCAGGACATAGCAGTGATGTGGCAGGCTGCAAGTACTGGGACGTGGAAGGCCAACTCACCCTGCAGGGAAGCGAGCCATGGGAAGGAGTGCTGCTTCCTGGGATTTGTGTCCCTGTGCCCTTGCATGGCAGCAAGTCCTTTATTACCCACCTTTCAGTGCATGCTGTGGGGCCCCAGCATGGTCTGTGCCAAGTGGCTGGAGAGAAGATGGGCAGCAGGAGAACATCTAGAGCGGCATGAGCCAGCAGCTGTGCTTGCAGCTACACCAATTGCAATGCCATGAGTGGGAGGTGAGAGACAGGGAAGCAGGGACAGATCCTTGAGAACAACTTCACGAGTGAGATCTTGAAGAATGATGTAACTTAGGTGTGCTCTGCACCATTCTCATTACCTTGACAATATCATGTGTGTTGGCAGCTGACTGTGGTTATTGTGAGAGGTGCAGGATGTGATTTTCTGCCCTGGCACCAGAGAAAATCTGGTCCCTGCCATGGCAGCAGATCTCAAGCTTCCCAGTTCACCAGCAGCAGAAACAGCCTGTCTGATCTGTGTTCATACCACATGTCTAAGCAGACCTGAGCTTTGCAGTCTGGCTGGCATCCATCTGTGTCTCCTGGTGTGAATTGTGGCTCAAATCTCTCCTCTGATCCACAGAAGATATTTATTTTCCCACCTGCTTCATAGAACTTGGGGGTTTTTGTGCTGTTTAAGACCTACTGCCCTTCTTTCTGCAGCACAAGTTGTAGAATACTAGAAGTACTTTGTAGCTGTTAAGGGTTGCCAGTTTCTGGACCCCTACAGACTGAACTTCAGGCACAGCTGCTTGGCATAGTTGGAGGCCGTATTAGTGATCCTGGACTATCCACCAGCCCTGTGCAGCGTGTCCTGTAGTTTCCTTTTGACTATCCTTTCACAGACATGTTCTAACAAATACTGGCTTTTGGGTGGATATGCTGCATGGGATGAAAATGCCTGACACTGCCATACTTGGGAGTTTAGAAAATAGATATTAATAAAGAAAAAAATTTTACAAATGCCCATTTACCCTGTTTTTCTGTGAAACTTTTGTTTAAATGCACCTTTCAGTGTTTGTTTGCCTGATGGTGTTTCAGAGTGAAATCCTGCATTTCATCTTTCCTCATTGATGAATACAGTCCTTGAAAATCACAGGAACTTTTAGATAATTTGTTCTTGGATTGCAGCTGACTGTGGTATCAATTGCTTCTGGATATGGCTTTAACTCAACTGCTTCAGCTTGATTACAGAGGTCCAAAATAAATGCTGCATCTCTCTTGCTGCACACTCCTCTTAACTCCTGCTAGTGTTGTGGGGCTGAATGAATGTCTTTCTCTGGAGATGGTCAGTGCTGCTCCAGCCTCAGAGGAATTGTTGAGAGGTGAGGTAAGGCACCCACACCAGGCAGGGCACGTAGGACTGGTGAACGGTTTTGTGCTTGGATTCCCAGCTGGCTGTGCAATATTTAAAGCAAGATCTTTCCTTGTTCACACAGAAGGACCTGTCTTAGGGTATGCACACTTAGTTTCCATGTTTTCAAACTTCAGATACTTTGGATATCTGATCCGTGTGTTTTCTTTTTTTTTTCTTTTCCTTTTAGTAGTTTTTGGCAGGCTAAGCAAATTGGTTAGCATGAGGAGGATTCCTTTTTTTGTTAAGCCATATGGGCATTTTGCTAGAAACAAATGCTCTATTTATTAATTTTTTTGTTTGTTTTGTGCAGTGTTAAAAATAACATGGCATTTGTGTTTCATGTTTTCTGGTCTGTGTTTCACTGCTGTAGGCGGGCCAGCCTCTGATTGAGATTGAAGTGCAGGGTTAGGGATGCTTGCTGTCTTTCCTAAGTAGACTATTTTGGAGCTGCAAATGGGAACTGAAAGTTTTCGAAAGTCAGGATGTTCCAACTTAATCTGCTTTCTCTTCCAGACATTCCTGTGCAAATGGCTTGTGGGAGGTAGCAGCTTAAAAGGTTGCTGGAGAGATACCTTCTGTACCTTCTTCCTCACTTCCCAAAACCAAATGCAGTGTTGAAAATACTCACTGACAGGCTGCTTTTTTTGTGGACTTTATTCCTGAATGAAATACTATATTATCAGCTTTTAAATTATTTTATTCTGCTTTTGTATGCCATCATTCAAAGATTTGTCGCTGTGTTTCAACATGTATGGAAGTCAAGTGCTAATATATGAAGAAATGTCTGAAACTGTGGCAGTCTTATGAGATTTTCTGATTTGGCAAAACCTGTGTCATGGCCAAGATATAGGGAAGTTAGCCACGATGTGGGACCATGATGTGTGGAAGTTGTGGACAGCTTCCACTGATTCTTAACAGAGTCCAAGCTAATTCTATTCTTTACATGGGTAAAGGTAAATAAATTATATTCTTTTTTTCTCTTATCAAACATACCTTGGAAGTTTTGAGTTTATCAAGTGTCTGAACACAGCTAGCCCTAAGTTTTTGACTGTAGCAGGATGTAATTACATCAGGGCAGCACGTCCCTCCTGTTGCTATTTGTACTGAAATGTCTGCTGAAACCACTACAGGATTTTTCAGTGGAAGTCACCGTCTAATGTCTGATTCTCTCAGTGTCTTCCAGCATGCAGGGTATTTTTGGGTTTGTGTGTTAAGCTCCAAACATGCAGAGTCATAACATCAGTGTGAGAAAATCTGCAGTGCAAACAGGAAGCGAGGACTTCTGTGTCTTTTTCCTGCCGCATGTTTTGTGCTCAGTCCCAGCCTGTGTTCTGCAAACTGCTGCTCTGTAGCCCTGCTGCTGTTTGCACAGAGGGTGACAACAGTCTTAAGACAGACTGGTTCAGCAGGGAAGTGGAAGAAGGGGCTTCACATTTCATATTCTTTTACAAGATTCTTCTTTTTGGTAGTTTTTGTTCTTTCAGATGAAGGAAGAAGAAAGGTGTAATGATCCACAAGTGACTAATGTTGAGCAGTGTGCAAAGACTCCAAGGGAAAATCAGAGACTTGAGACTCTGGTTGCAGCCAGTTTTTGTGCAGAAGGAGTGAAGATGCTGAAAAGCTTTGATTAGAATAGTATTAGTCCTGGAAAAGGAAGATTGCACCTGAATATCTGGCAGATATAATTATTTTGTAAATTACTCATCCTCAAGTATAGTTCCACAGAAAGAAGCAACAGAACATGGTTTGGGATTTTTTTTCTGTTTTGAATGTAGCTCTTTCTACATCTAAATAATTCCAGAAATAATTCTGTAAAAATTAAGGTTTGCTGGCTGACTGCAGATACCATGTTACTGATAGCTGCTGTTACCTCTAGTTGCTGTCACTTCATGATTAATATACATCATTCAAGGAACCTGAATGAAAGAAGTTATTCCATGAGAAACGTGAATACTGTTTTCCAGCATTTATCATTTAGCAAATGAAGACGGGTACAGCTTATTTATGAAATCTGCTATCATTGGTAGAGAACAGCAGCACCATTGCGCTTTTTCATATTACCATATTAAAAACCATCATTTAGCAACCCACCCCTAATCTAGTGTGTACTCAGAAGGGCTGGTGTCTCTCTGAGAATTAATTCCAGCAACAGAATACATAAGTGCTCTTTCAGATTTTGAAAAAAAGTTGAAAAAATACCAGCTTTTCCTTTTTGTGGTCATTTGCAATTTATGCAGCCTTGGCCCTGGCTGTTACTCTACATTAACAACTCCTTCTATCGAGCTCAGCTGTGAGGAAGGCACTTGCTTTTCAGGTTTGTTGTCATTGGATACTGCAGTGCTGATGTACATTACTGGGAAGTGCTATTTTTACCACAAGTCTGCCTCAGCCTCTGGCAATACTAGCTATTTGAGCACAGTTCCTGTCTCTCCTGTTGGCATCTCTGTTGTCACACAGACAAATGCTGCCATTTGCTTATTTCTGCATCCCCAGGTTGCTCTCTGGCACTGCTCACCCCTAACCTGCTTGCTCATTTGTGCTAAGAGCAGTTGTGCTGTCCTCCTAGAGTGTATCTTCCATATCGACAAGGTGAACATTTCCTGCCTTCCACCTCTCCCCAGCTTAGCTTTGGGCTGTTTCAGGAAAGAAATATTCATTCCTAAGTCCTGCTTTGCTTTGTAGCCAGTGCTGCACGGAACAGCTTGGCTTGTGTGACTTTGCAGATATCAGGAAGATAGAATGTGAGGTTGGAGTCTGGGAAATTTTTGCTGCACGCAGCCTCTTTGTGCCGTGCTCTCCAGTCTCAGTAGTGTTGATGGTGGGCCTTGACTGCCTGTTGTAACAAAGCCTCCTCTTTATGCATTAGCAGTGCCTCATTTTCTCTTGCACTGTGAAGCCAGGGGTCAGACTCTGGTGCGCCAGAGTCTGTGATCTACCAGCCCATGACACCTGGCAAGTGTGCAGATCCATGGGGTGAGGTTGGTTATATGAGCATCACCAAGACCAAATGCCAGGTCCTGCACTTGGGTTGCAACAAGCCCAAGCTACAGGCTTGGGAAAGAGTGGCTGGAGAGGTCCTCAGCAGAAAAGGACCTGGGGGTGCTGGTTGACATCTACCTGAATATGGAGATATTTAAAAGATGTGCAGATGTACCACTTAGGGGCATGGTTTAGAGGTGGACTTGACATGGTTGGGTGAGTTTAGGTTAATGGTTGAACTTAGTGATCTTAAAGGTCTTTTCTAACCTAATGATTCTGTGATTCACTCAGCAAATACAGGGTTACAGTAGAGCAGTGAAGCAAGGGCTTAGGTGTGTTCTCCTATTTTTGTTCTTTCTTCTCCACAACCAGTTGAAAATTCCCATTTCTTCTGGGCAGTAAAATGCTTCTTTTTTCACAGACGCTGCTCTTTTCTCCACCAGGAAAGGTAAGGGGCAGCTATCTGCCCGAGCTAGAATGGTGTCTTTCTACCCCAAAAGTAAGACCAAATATAAGAATTACCTCTCTTCCCCAGGTGACTGGGTAAAGTTGAGAAGCTGCAGACAAAAACTGTGCAATTTGGCATCCTGAAGTGACACAATAGCTGGAAGGTATGAGAACAGTGGCAGTGTATCCATGCCATCCATCCCTCATAGTCGTACACGCACCACTGCATCATTGCAAGTGACATCTACATATGCAGCAAGGACAAAGCAATTGCAAATCCCAAACTGGGAGGAGGACCATTACTATTACACTGAGAATCTGGAAACTAGGACTTCACAGAACTGTGTTCATGGTGTAAGCTTCATCCAGCCTGTCTCAGGCCTGTGATGTAGTGGGGGCAGGGCCAGCTCTGTTTCCTCTAAGGTGCCACACTTGATGGGTTTCCCAGCAAGCTGAAGCTCTGAGGCTGTGTGTGGGGTTACTGGTTGGGATGGGAGAGAGCCAAGAGCAGTTGTAGCTTTTCCCATCCCTGGAGTGGGCACTGGAGGAGTGAGACATGTACGGACTTGGAGAGAGTGCTGGGGGCATTCCAGGGTGCTTGGAGTGGTGAGGTGAGGGTCCTGGGCCAGCACACACCTTTTGGCTCATTCCCTAGCTTTACCCTCATGGTGGATTGATGTTGGCTAATGCCAGATGCTTACTCCTTGTACCACGCATACTGCTCCTTGGCTGGACAGGGGGAGCATTAAATACAACAGAAGGTTCATGGGTCGAGATAAGGACAGGGAAATCACTCACCAGTTGCCATCACAGGCAAAACAGACTCCACTCAAGGAAATTAATTTAATTTATTGCCAATCAAAATCAGAGTACGATAATCCCAAATCTTAAAACAGCTTCCCCAGACCTCTCCCTTCTTCCCAAGCTCAATTTTATTTTATCTTCTCTACATTCTCCCTACAAATGGCACAGAGGGACAGGGAATGGGGGTTGTAGTCAATTCATCACGTTGTTTTTGCTGCTTCGTCCTCTTCATGCTCTTTCCCCACTCCATTTGGGGTTCTTCCCAGGGAGACAGTGCTTCATGAACTTCTTCAATGTGAGTTCTTCCCTTGGTATGCAGTTCCTCCTGAACTGCTCCAGTGTGCAATCCTTCAGGAATGGATTGCTCTGTCCATTGCTCCAGGGGTCACAAGTCCTGACAGAAAGCTGTTCCAGCTTTGCTGCTGTGGGCTGCACTCTCCATGCACCCACAGGTCCTCCCAGGGGCCTGCTCCAGCACAGGCTTCCCGTGGGGTCACAACTTCCTTGGGCATCCACCTGCTCCAGGGTGGGTTCCTGCACATCCTACAGGTGGATCTATGCTCCCCCACGGACCTCCATGGGCTGCAGGGGCACAGCTGCTTCTCCATGGTCTTTTCCGTGGGCTGCAGAGGAATCTCTGTTCCAGTGCCTGGGGCACCACCTCCCCCTCCTTCTGCAGACCTTGGGGTCTGCAGGGCTGTTCCACTCACATGTTTTCACTTCCTCTCACCCGGCTGCTCTGTAGTGCAGTTTTTTCCCCTTTCTTAAATACATTATCCCAGAAGTGCTACCACTGTCATTGACGGGCTCAGCCTTTGCCAGCGGCAAGTACATCTTGGAGCCAGTTGGCATCGGCTCTCTTGGACTTAGGGGAAGCTTCTGGCAGCTTCTCACAGAAGTCACTTTGTAGCCTGCCTCCCTGGCCCCTGCTACCAAAACCTTGCCATACAAACTGTCTACCCCAAATTCAGGTCATTTTCAAGGACTTGTGTACCAAGTTTCCAGTTCTCTTCCATTCCTGTCATTCCCTGTCCTGTTGCAGTCTCTTTTTTCTATCCTCTTCTCATCTGACCAACCTCTTGGCTCCTCTGCTGTCTCCCTTGCTTTCCTCTATGGCCTTTCATTGCCTTTTCTCTCCTCTTGCATGACACTGTCCCCATTTTCTTGCTCTTTGTGATTGCCCCACGCACCTTTTAGTCTCTGCTGGACATGCTCCTTTTGTCCAGTCCCAGCCTCTCCTCTGGGAGGGCAGCCAGCACTCCCACAGTCACTGCTTTGCATCAGCCCTGAAAACCTTGATGCAGCTGAAGGAATGAGTCTTGTGGGATTTCAAGTGTTTTCTGTATTTTATTTTCATTGTACCTTGGTGATTTGCAGGTTTTCTGTGGTGCTTTGATCAAGCTACTAGACAGAGAAGGATGTATGTTTTTTGATACACAGACAGACCAGTGGCATTAGCTCTTTAAACTACCTGTAGCATTTTTTAAGATCATTTTTGTCAAGGACAAGTTGAGATTTTCATGTGTCTGGAGTGTTGTCATGTCCTGGTTAGAACTCCAGGCATCATGATGATGTCCTTGAGTGTCAGATGTATGAGCTGAAATGTGGGCTCTGGAACGTGCAGAAGCTGCACGTTCAGAACTTGCACCCAGTATTCCAGCTGGTATTGCAGACTGTTGAGTTCACAGGTGGTTTCCTAGCAAACTTGCTTCCTAGCAAAACTTGCTTTGGCAAACTTGGCACAGCATGTGCCACAGTTAGAGGTGTGCTTGGCTCCTGTGGTGCTGCTGAACTGCGGGTGTCCTTAAGTTTTCCCTCAGTGATTGATTATTCTTTCTTTGAGAGGGTTAACTCTGCTCAAAAACTACCCAGCTGGCTTTCTCCATTGGGAATGAGTGACAAATACCCTTTGTATTAAGGATTTTCGTGAAATTCCTATTCAGCTATCTCATGGTATCTCTGAATTGCCCTTCTGTCAACAGTGAGCAGTTAGTTTGGTCGGCCTGGTTGAGCATGTGCTTTTAGTGAGGGTGCCTAGCCATACCAGGATTCACTATTAAATTGTGATCAGTTGCCCAGCAAACACTAATACACTTAAAATCAAAGGAGGAGAAATACTGACTGCCAACAAGCAAGGTGCCAGTTTTATTACCCAAGAGTTTATTGCTTTCCTGATAAAAATATCAATCAATTCCTTGACCACCACCTGCATCTATAAGCATCCTGTAAGTGTGATGTAAGGTGACTTGTTGTGACTGGGAACATGCACAGGGCAGGTGGTGCAGGCTGTTTGCACCAAGCACAAATGATGTGTAGAGTTCGGCAGTTTTTTTCTTTTTCTGATTATTTATTTACATTTTTAGAATGACCTTGGGTGGGGAATGAATGCTCGCTTAACCCCATATCCTTGCTTGCAGTTCCACAGAGATTCTGTGGAAGGTCTACACCTGTTTTATGCTCTGGCCCACGTGAGGCGTGTTACAAAAGGCTCCAGTTTCCATGGTGTGATGGGGCTGTACAAACTGATGCTTTTGTCCACCCTTCCCATGTGGGGAAAGAATGGGCCTGCAGCATTTGGCTTGCAATGGCGTTGTGTGCTTGTGCCCAAAACACAAATCCTGTGAGCTCCTGCCTGAATGTTCGAAAAATGAACATTAAGTTCTGCCCTGCTGCTTGGGCCTGACTGTGTGTGACGGAGTCTCTGCTGGCAAAATGTAAATTGCTTGTAATTATGACAAATCATGTGCAGTACTCATACTGTGAGCTACAAAGCTTTTGTCCACTGCTGCTTATCCAGCTGCTTAAAGAGTTCTCCTGATAAAGTCCATGAAGCTCAGAAACAGCCTTCCAGGTTTGGTTATTCACATTTTGTTGAGGACACTGAAAACAATTTGGTCTGTTTGAAGAAATTGCTTCTATTTCTCCTGATGTGGGGGAGCAGGAGCTGGACTACAGGACAGGAAATGTTTAGCAGAAGAGCAAGATGAAAGCAAGTTTGGTTATTAAAAGGAGCTCTGAGTGATGCTCTTGATCTGTGTCCTTGATAAAAATCCCTAGTGCTGTTCATCCTTCCAGTAACAGCTGCAGGCATGTAATTTCTCCTCTTTCTGTATTACTGGACAATCTGCCTGTCTGCTTTTTTTAGTTAGGCATTTTCTGCAGTAAAGGGTGGTTTCTTCTAGCTGTTTTGTTTGTTTCAGCAGATGCTAAAAGTGTGCATGCATGAGAGAGCAATCTGTGTGTTACTTTACCTTGCATGAGCACAGTATGGCACACACAAGAAGTAACTGCTGGGATGAATTGTTCTTCTTTTCCATGCACTGTTGTACTTCAGTTTATGGTCAATGCTGTCAGCATGTGGCAGCCATGTTTACAGAGCACCCCTGAGTCAAATATCCTAGCTGGAGATTTTAAAATGTTTGATACCTTCATAGCCACAGGTGTTTGGAGCTGTAATTGCTGAGATAAGAGTGCTGCAGTTTTGGAGCAGGGACTTTGATCCTCCCTTTTAAGTACAGAGCTGCCTGTCTCGTCTAGGCATGCTGTCTGCCCCTGTCAAGGGGAGTCCCAGCCCACGATGGGTATAAATCCTACCTGCAGTAGGTGGGATCTTCTGGCACAGCAGGTCTAATCCAAAACCAAGTTCTCAGTAAACACTCTTCCCTTTCTTCTGTCTTTCAGTATCAAGATGGTGCTGATGTGGACCAGTGGGGATACGTTCAAGACTGTTTACTTCATCCTGAATCAGGCCCCTTTCCAGTTCTCCATCTGTGGACTCCTGCAGGTATTTGTGGACATTGCTATCCTGTTGCAAGTTTACTTGTACAGCCACTACCCTCAGAAGCCCGTGTCCCACACTGCACACCCAGCCAGCACTAAGGCCCTGTGAGGAACTTGGCTGAGCAGGTTGCAGGTCAGCAGAGCCAGCCATGGCATCTCTTCTTCCACTTGTAAATACTCCTGTGTTGCCAAGTTGAAAGCAGAAATGAGAACAAGGATGGAAAACACGGCTGCACATCCAGCTCGGGAGGTTCTGTGTTAAATAACTTGATCTGTTTTCAGACTTAGCTGTACAGAACTGTTTCTTGGTAGGGGGAGGGGCACTTTATTTTTGCATACATACCTATGAGCCTTATTAATTCACAAATGTTTGTATATTTAATCACAAGGGCTGGATGGTTTGTGTTTTTAATGCTATTTAAAAATGTTACACCACAGAAATTATAGGATATTTTGTCTGAAACTTCTACCTATTTATATAATATAAAGTCTGTATATTGGTGGGAAGTTTGTGGCATATACTAGCATTCAGTATCTCCACGATGGAGGAAGCAGTATTGAAGAGCAAATCCAGAAGCTTTCTCTTTCCCTATAAGGGTGTCTGGTGAGAGAAGGTGGGGGTGGGAGGCCCTGCAGAGAGGTGAGCAGCCAGAAATGAGCCGGTCACAGATGCTGTAAAGCTAAAGGGTGAGCAAATGTTCATCCCTGCTGCAGGAGGACACATGGAGGAGATGATGGAGGGGGTCTGATAGCGCTGGAGTCATGTCTAGAGCTGGCACAGCCAGTCAAGCATCCAGGCAAAAGGAGGAGCCACAGGAGACTGCTGGGAACTTACATAGTCATGCTTTGCAACTGTGGGTGTGGGAATAGCCTGCCCTGCACCTGGGGGGCAGCACTGCCCCAGCAGCTGTGCACAGGAACAAGCTGGGCTATAGGGTGTCTTTCCCAAACCAAGGGGCCAGCAGATGGGCATTGCCAGTGTTGCCAGGCAAGTATTTCTAGATGTGATTGAGCTGCAAAGGTAGAAGCAGGTCCACTTTCATTGGCTCAGAAATGAAAAAGTTTGAGACAGGGAAAAAGCTGTATCCCCTGGAGTAGGACCAGTATCTGACAGCTTGATTTGTTGAGGCTGAGATTTGTGTTCATGTTCAATGCCAAACAAGAACCAGGTTATGTTTTGGGGTGTTTCGTGCATTGGCCCAATAAGGAAGGAGTCTGTGTTTTCCTTTTACTGTTGTGAACTGTTAGTCTTTTAAAGAAGTGATTCTTCGGTTTTAGATGAATCAGCAGGCTGTACTGAGAGGGACTGAGAAACTGAAAGGGCAGAGTTCATGTAGATGTTGTCTCTAAAGGCCATTAGCCAGCATAGGTCAGCATACTCTGTCTGTGACATGCAGCTGCTGCTGGTGTGGACCTGTGGGGGCTGTGACCAAGCCGCTGGCTTGTTGTGACACTGCTGTCATGAAACTGCCCTGGGTGATGTGAGGAGACCATAGCAATGCCCTTGGTCCCAGGAACAGCTGTGCTGTGCTGCTTCCTTTATGAGGCTTCCTCCCTCTGCTGGGTGAGTCCTGACTGGCCACAGGCAAGGTGTTGGACAGATTTTTCAGAGTCATTTTTTCTCTAAGAATAGCCCAGGAGCTTATGTTTTCTTAGCAGTGGCAGCAAGTCTGAGGTTTGGTAACTTCAGTGTGAAGTCAGATACTTCCCCTACCGCTCTTTCTTTGGGAACCTCACGATTTGAGTCTGGACTGTCTGGATTGGTGGCAAACTGTCCAGGGGAGGGGAATCACGCTGTGCCCAGGCACTGACTCCATGCTCCTTGTTCGATACCATACTCTTCTAGGCCTGAAGTGACCTTACAAAGACAATGTACTCAGCATGGCAGACTATGAATGTTTTGTTCCTCTCTTTTCTCCAATGTTCTGGTTGTGCTACAAGAACATCTGGGCTTTTGTCTTTTTTAATTGAAAACGTAACAACTGGCTTCTCCGGTATGCTGCTTTAATGAGGATTGTATTTCTACTGTTAGAAAACAAAAACTTTGTTGTGTGTTTTAATTGTATGAAGGGTTTTTTTAATAACTTGTAATGGTAAGATTTTTGTATTTGGTGGTCTTTTTCTAAGACATTCTGCAAAACAGGGATGTAAGAAATTAATGGTTCATAAGAAACATACTTTTGTATGTTATAGCTTCACCTGGGAGTGCACACTTTTGGCCACCTCTTTGGCTTTGAACTACAGATATTACTAAGGATAAAACAACTTCTGCTTTTTCCTTTTGGGATTCCTCCTTGAGTGGGTTCTTGAGTCTGTCATCAGTACCTAAACCAGCAAGCTCTGTGGACCAGTCTCATTTACACCAGAGCAGCAAATGCTGGAAGAGAAGCCAGTGAAACCATGTCTAAGTCATCTTTTGTATGTGGCATTTAGCAAGTAGGACTCTTGGCCAGGAACTCTAGAACTTCTTGCAAGGTACTTTAGGGACAAAGTGTTACAGAACTTTTGTTTTGTTCTCTAGTTGCCAGGAAGTATCTGTTTCAATGATCACCTCAGAGAATAAGAAATCGCTTACTTTAAATACATCTCTTTGAATGTATGGCACATTTCACAGACTTTATTTTTTCTGTCAGTTGCAATGTTTTTTTTAATAAAAATTACCTATTATATATAAATTGCAGTGTTGCTTTGTTTTGTTCATTGGTACAAAATGTGTGCTTCTTAACTCTTGTTATAAATCATCTTGTCAGGAGCATTGTTGATACAAATAACTAGCATGGTTTTTCCTTCTGATGGGTGAGTAAGCACAAGGCAGAAATTGTCCCGAAGTCGTGATGCACAGCAGGGATTCTGGATTTCTGTTCCTTGCTCTTCCATACATGCCAGGGTAAATTTAACCATCAAGACCAGGTAACTTGTGTTTGCAATGCTCACGGTAAAAAACAAATTACTAACAAATTATTACGTAGCTTTAAAGGGACCCTGTGTCATGCAGGCTGCAGAATGAGGTTGAAGATGGGATACAGATGAGGGATATGTGCTTGGCAGCCTCGGCACAGAAGATGAGGACACTGAGTCTGTCATCTCATGGCCAGCTGCTGCCCCAAGAGTAGTCTTGACCACCCTACCTGTTCATTCTGGATGGGAAAACAAGCCAAGGCTGTCAGGAGCAGCCTTGCAGCTGCTGTGTACCTCCTGGATCCTACCAGACTGCTGATCCAGGATGTTGGGCTGCTCTGGCATGGAGAGGTGGTTTGTTATTGCTGTGTGCAGTGACTGCCGGAGCTGGAGAAGGGGAGGTGGGGAGGAGAGGGTTGGGCAGGGCGAGAGATGTGGGGGAGACTGAACTTGCTCAAATAAGGGGTTGAAAGGCGGTACTCCTGAAGGAAAGGGATAGAAGGAAAACCAAAAGATGAAGGTAAAGGTAGGTAAATCAGCAAAATGGGCAGGAAAGGAGGAGGAATGTGAGGGTGGGGAGTAAACACTGCCTGCTCTCTGCTGGCAGTAGAGACCAAGCAGTTCTCACAGCAGTCAAGCCTGCTCAACACTCGCAGTGCCTGCACCTTCTCTCCCAGGCAGTGCTGGTATTAGTGGCTGCTGCTTTGGCATTCACTGTGGGGAAGCCAATGGTGAGGCTGGCCCCAAAGGAAACAATGGGGAACCCCATCTCTGGATGCTGCACCAACCCAGCCCTGCTGGCTGGTGCAGTGCTGCCCCAGGCCTCCCTCAGGGCAAATCTCTCCCTCTGCTGTGCCTGGCAGACAGTGGTCTGCACTGTGGCTCCATGGAGGGAGAAATTCCATGGTAAGATGTTTGAGATGCATGCAGTTAGGTGAAATTAAAAAAAATTTAAGACATAAAATAAAGCTCACATTTAGTACTGGGTATTAAGCAAAAATGGGCGCACAAGTTCTGTTTGTTAAATCTGATTGTGATCCTTAGGCTTGAGAGCCAGGCAGGTTTCAAGGACCTGACTGACAACTGTAGCTTTGTTGGAGGCTTTCCATAGGAAAGAAGACATCAATATGAGAGTGAACAGTGCGCCAGTAAATAAACACTTCCTGGGTACGTGTGCCAACAGCAGTAATAAAAGCCAGGGACTAGAACATAATGTGAGGTTCACCCTGAAGCATGGGCAGTTCTTCCTGTAAACAGCCTTGTAAACCAGCCAGTCCCAAGTGGATGTCAGCATCTAGAAATGCACTGGCAGCAAACACAGCATTTCAGACCCCCCTCCTGCCCTTCTGTGTCCCGGCTTACATGCACTTGGCTCTGGTAGCTGCTAGCTGGGAGAGTGAGGGACTTCACTCAGCCACAGATGGGCCAGCAGCACCACACTGGATTTTTCTATCCATCAGCCCTTCCGTGTGCCTCAGTCCTTTTCCATGCCAAGGCTTCACAGTCCTCTAAGGCTGTGGCTTGTAGGTGCCAAGGATCTTTGTCCCCTGAAGCATCTGCTGTGAGGCTGCCATAGCCCATGCCTGTTCTGGCCTCTACGGTGTGGGACAGCAGCCTCAGTCTGGCTTACAGCTGAGGAGATGGCACCAGTGTCACATTTTTCTTTGCATTACTGCTTTTTCTTAACTGAGGCTGCTGTGTGGTAGAAGTGGCTGTGCACATGCACAGCACTAGTGTGCTACTAGTGAAGCATTTAGTTGTTCAAAGAAACAGGTATAACTACCTGCTAGCACTGTTGTGCCTGCAGACAGCAGTGTGGCATTATAGTTAGAGATAAATGGCCTTAAAATCATCTGTGTGCTGTGTCAAAAAACCCCAACCACCACATACAACAAACAACAAACAAAACCAACATTCTCCAGCAGCTGATCAAAAGCAATAAGCATCACCCATAACTACAGCTGCCCTGGGTGAAATTTATTCTCTGAGTGTCTTTTATGTCTGGCAATGTGTGCATCACAACTTTATATAGCTTCCAAAAATAATTTGCTTAAAAGGTTCCTGGTTTATATTTGTTTCCTCATCTGTCATCCCAATAGATAAAATGAAACTTTATTAAAAGCCAGGCTTTGACTAGGAGACATAATGAGTGGGTTTTGTCACTTTATTAAAACTCTGTGCATGCTGGAATTAATTATGTGCCTTTCGAAAAATACAAAGATCTCACTATTGTAGGACAATAGCAACTTGATGGAAAAGAGCAGCAATATGGTGTCATCAGTCTGTTTTTCTACACAGCTGCTGAGCTGCAGTTTGCTGTCCCAGCACTGGTTTTTTCATGCTACAAAGCCAAAAGCTGCATTGATTCATGGTTATTTGCTGGCACTGCAAGTGTGAAACTCTTCATTCTGCAAGGATGTCTCCTCCAGCGTGGCTTTTCTAGTAGTAAGGTAAGGGTGCTTGCAGTTTTTGGGCTTCACCACCTTGAGGAGATGCATTATGTACCTTCCATGCACACTAGCTGTGGTCACTTCATTCCCACTGGAGATGGAGCATGAAACACACCTGATGTGCATGAGCCAGATCACCATGAAGAGTGAACTTGTGAGTCCATCTAGTGAGTCTGTCGGGTGCCACCTTAAGACTGAGCATTTGAATGCCCCCAGAAGGTGCAGTGCTGCTCCTCAGCACCAGGCCACACTGTCCCCCTGCCACTGCTCCCTTTGCTCGTTTGCAATCAGCTGGCTCCAAAGCTGTAGCCCTGACATCAGACCTTAAAAATCCTTAAGGAAAGAAATGTCTGCACCGGGAATAAAAAAACCAATAAAATAAAAATCTTTCATGAGTCACAGCAAGCCAGTGCTGGCATTGCTTTCCAGGAGTCTGAGTCAGCCCAGCCACCAGGCACCAGCCCTTGGCCCTCCTCTCTAGCACAAGGAGCAGATGTGTTCCCGGTGCTGCTGGGCCATGAAGGATGGGCAGAGCCCTGGTGTGGGTCCCTGCATTTGGTTTGCCTGCAGATCAACACAGCTGGGGCTTTGCTGACCTAGGTGCATCCTGCAGGGTAGGGGGACTTAGTTTTGCTGTCTCCATCTGCTGCACTGCTCAGCAGCAAGTAACATGAATTACTTCACATCAGCATGGCAAAACACCACCTCCCTCCACACCCAAATCATCAGACACAAAGAGTCAGCAACAAAGCTTTATATTTTTATTAAAATAAAGTGTAATTTTTCCATTTCCCTTGCTTCATTCCTATAAGGAATGGCTTAATATGAGAGTTTGCTAATGTAGGATTAGTTTTAAAACATATGTTGAGGCAAAAAAAAAAAAACCAAAAAACCAGACCAGATAAATCCCATCTTCAATACATCAGGTTTTGTTCCCTTCCTAGTGGGTGGAGAATATGGAGGGTGACACTGCATGGCTTTAGTACAAATAGGAGTGTAGGTACAAGAGACTGTTGAGTTCTATCTCCCTCCATTCCCTGACCACATCCCACCTGTAGGAGCACTGAAAGACACAGGATCCTGACTTGGACCAGCTATGCAGCTCCACCAGAACAGGGGCTGGAAAGGTCATGCCTGGGGCTGGCATTGATAAGCAAACATGCAGATGCCACCATATGATTAATTTTCCCTTTAAAATTACTTAAATGCTTTGAGAATCAGGAATAAGAGTCAGAACACTTGTTCTAATGACAGGATTGTCTTTTTCTTAGTAGGAGGATAAAACCAAAAGGCTGCTTGACGCAGAGCACAGCTGCTGCACTGCAGCTTGGGCCAGGAGTGGCCCACTGAAGGTGTCTCACTGGCTTCACTGGGTTTGTACTGCTCCCCTACTCCTGTTTGCACACAACTGCACTCAGTGCAGCCACCACCACTGAGGAAGACTATGCAAAGCTGGGAGTCACTACTGGTTTAACATTACCCTCCCCTTCTTGAGCTACGTGTAGTTCAGATTGGTTCAGTTGCCTGTGAAACTCATTTCTCGATACACGAGAGATGGAAATAGTTAACAGAAAATGGAGAAATGTCATCTTTTGTAATGGTATTTTTAATATTTGACTGTTAGCAAAGGAAAAATAACCAAGTTAACATTCAGTACCATAGTCAGGAAAATTTTTTATATGTATATTTCTGTCATGGGACTAAGATATAAAGCTTAGGATGGTAAATATGCATCTCTACTAAATAATGCAAACTGTGCTCACAAACAATTCAGAGCTGGCAGCGCTGCCAGCACTCTAGCTGCGCTGCTTTATCTGTAGAAGACAAAAGCAAGCCCCTGGTAAAGCTGAAGGAATGCTTCTGCCCTTCTCTTGCCCTTGCCCCTTGGCTTGTCTGAGGTTTGTGTTCCTTGGTGGTGCTGCCAAAACAAACGGGCTGTGGGGTGTTGCAGCACGGGGAGCCCCTTGCTCAGCCCCTCGCACAGGGAGTGCCACTGAACAGGGCACGGAGGAGGTGGCACACTGGTTGCTCTGCCACATGGCACCTGGCACAGGCTGTGCTTCACATTACATTCTGCTGGCTGGCTATGTTCAATGGCTGCTCCTTGGGCATACCCAAAAATACTTGCTCAGTAGAAAAGCCCTAAGAAAAGCAATGGAGCAGAGCTATACTTGGTAGGATTTGTAGGGGTTCTTTTCAGAGGTCCCTTAAGATCAGAAGTTGGTCTTTAGAGAAACCTTGTGTGTTTCTGCCCCTCATTTATGCAGTTTATGGCATTCTTCTTGCAGAACTGACCTCCCTTGTCCACTGCTTCTTGGGCTGCCAACGTGTGTCCTCAGCTGTTCAGGGTCAGGAACTTCTCTTGGCTTACTGGTCCACCAAGGTCAGACCCTCCTGCTCACCAGCACTTGGTGGGAATGTGGCACTGAGCCCCCTTGTACTGTCACCTCCCAGGAGCTCAGTGTTCTCTCGCCGCTGGCGCACCTGCCTGCTGGCCACTCGCTGCTGCTGCTCCTTCAGCTCACTGTAGGAACGGGAAAAGGTATGAAAGATGGATGTGACTGGGAAAGCCATCAGCAAAATCCCACTCAAGATGCTGCTCAGGGCTACCACCTGTCCGGGGATGCTACGAGGCACCATGTCCCCGTAGCCAACAGTTGTCATGGAGATCACGGCCCACCAGTAACTGCTGGGGACACTGGTGAACTCTTGCTTGGCTCCCAGTTCGCTCTCAGCCAAGTACACCAGCGGCGAGAAGAGGGCCATGGCGACGCAGAGGAAGAGCAGAAGCAGACCGAACTCGCGGGTGCAGCGGCGCACGGTGAGCCCCAGCGTCTGCAGCCCCAGCGAGTGCCGCGCCAGCCTCATCACGTACAGGATGCGCAGCGCCCGCAGGAAGCGCAGCACCAGCCCCACACGCTCCAGGTACTTGTTCCCAGCTCCCCCGCCAGGCTTGCTGCTGTTCTTTGTGGAAACCACATCCACAATGAGAGAGATGTAGAAAGGCAGAATGGCCAGGATGTCGATGATGTTGAGCGGGGTTTTCAGGAAAGCACACTTGTTTTCTGCCTGGATGGATCGCAGCAGGAACTCAAAGGAAAACCACGCCACGCACACCGTCTCCAGCACAAAGATGTCATAGCACTTTCGTGAGCATTCACCCTGGGGAGAAGAGGAGTGGGAAACACATAAAAGAGGGAAGAAACAGACTTAGCCAGGGAGTGAAACAAAGAGAGTGTCAGTTCTTAAAGGAAAGCAGCACGTGAAATTGATACGAATTGTGATGTACCAAAGCAAAATCACGGCTGCTGAGAGGTACTAAAACCAGAGGCTACGTGTTTGACTAGAGGACGGGTCAACAATGCATGCTCTGGAGTGTCCCAAAGCTGCCAAGAACTTGGTGTGATCTTACCAGCTGTTGGTCAGAGAGCCTACTGCTAAAAGGCCAGCGGCTCACACTTCATTTCTAACCAAGACTTTAACACCTTTTAAAAAGGATTAATACAGGATTCATGGATTGTAATAAATATGTGATCCTTCCTTCCCTTCCTGATCAATAATAAATTGCTTACTAATGCCTCATAAACACCTACAGCATTTTATGTGATATCCTTGGAGTTATCTATAATCTATTATTCACTAAATACAGTACATATTTTATAATCCAGAGAACATTTATTAGCACACTTCCCCTACAGTCAAATGCTTATATAAAGTGCTGAGAAATGTAGGCATTTCTAAAAGAAAAAATACCACAGGATAGAATGGAGTATGGACAGATAAGTGTTTTTAGTTACTGCACCTGTAACAACTAGTGACCACAGTGCCTTCCCCAGGCTTTCTTCCCCTGCTCTTCCCTGCAGGCTCACTTGGTGGCAAATAAAGAGAGCTCTGGCTCTTTAGTTAGGATGCTTGTAAACAAGCCTCAGTGCACTGGGAAGGCAACAAACAATAATGCTGGTGATGGCCACTCCTCAGTTGTGGCAATTCTCTGCTATATCACTCTTGGTATCTCCAGCTGAATAATAAACAGCTTCTCTAAATAAACAGATTTTGATGTGGACAATTACAGGGCTAGTGGTGTTTCCTCTGTAAATGTTCGTATAAAAGTGTGAATGCTCTGGGGGCTTTGTGTGGAAGGCAAGGGTATACTTATTTAAGGGAGGTGTATATTTACTCAGTGTGCCAGTCTGAACAGTTTGTGAAACAGTTTGTTGTAAGCAATCAATCCATGCTAGTGAGGTGCATGACTCTCACTGGATGCAACAGGTATTAGGTCCCAATGCCCAACCTTATTTCACTTGCCTATGCCAAATTATAGCAATAAAACATCATTTGAGAATGGCAAAGCTGTGTCAAGCTGGTTCCCATTTCACCACTGGAGAAGCTGAGAACCTGGCACATCTATTAGCAGTTCTGCCCACATACTCAGCTACAGGAGTCTCTTGCTCCAGAGAGACAAGGAAATTTTTAATGCACATCCTAACTTCATTCCTCTTGAAGTGTGTATGCACAGGCTTTTTCCCTGTTGGAAAAGAAAGCAGCCAGCAAAAGACTGATGAGGCTTTTGCCCTCATCACTAACTGCAGCCTTCCCCAAAATGTGGAGGGACTGGATATGTTTCAAGGGCCAGCAGTGAGAGCAGTGTCATCACATTGAATGCAAAGCCTTGGGTTACCTCAATGTGATAACCAAAATGCTGAGGCGCCCTGCACATATTACACTTAAGAAGAGATTGAGACAATAACTAAAGAGATGTCAACAAGAAACAGAGATGTGAAAAGGAACCCTCAGAGCCAGCATTTATGGTCCTTGTAGTAACCACAATAAAAAAATTGTGATGCCTTCTGTTTATGGATTTTTGTTTTGTATTCTACTTTCAGTTGGCACATGAGGTACCTCCCACTGTTTCCCAGGGGATCATGCTGATATGGAGAGGAAAATTACTTCTCCCATTGAAATTACTGTCAAGTTTTAAGCATATTGCAGGGAGCAATGATAATCTTATTTTACCAGTATAGTAGCTTGGATAGCCTCTCTTTAAATTCAGAATTTTGATATGTGTGAACACTAGAAGGAGCTTAATTTATATCTGCCTCACCAAACTAATTTGGTCATAAGTAAGTATTTTTGTCACAAGCATAATACATAGGATATAAGATTTTGTTTCTAGGAGCTTTCCTCCTATCACAGCATAACTGCTGTCAGGCTCTTCTGACAAATACAGAATCAAGATGCTTTCACACCACAACACAAATCTGGCTCTGTGAGCCAGAGAAAAAGCTCACAAAGTCAGTGGAAGGACTCTGCCTGTACCACTGCAACTTCTCTCCTCATGACCCAGAAACCAGCCCTCCAACCCATATTGTCCCAGAACTCTGCTGCCTGGGAATCTCTCATCAGGATATGCTTGATCTCACACCTAAGGGCAGTCGCTGCAGGTGATTGCAGCTCTTCACCCTATCCTTGCAGATGCTCTACAGGATCAGATTGTGGTGTTAGGATGACAACGTAGAGAAGAATAGCTTTGGCTTGAGCAAAGCAACAGCAATGACAAGATGAACACCCAAATGTGCAAATTTGCTTTCTCTGACAGGTGCACTGTTACTTGGACCACAGCCCATGGAAACTTGGATGCACTTTGCCTTAAGAGCCCTGTGTGGCAGGAAGTGTTCTGGATTCTGATGCACATATATAGAATTTTTGTGCCACTAAAACTTTTGGCAAAGTCAGTGAATGGGAAATTTAGCCTTAAAATAAACCTACAAAGTCACTAAGGTGATTAATAGCTAATTTGGCACCTAATTCCCCCAGCACTTTCTATTAGCTGCATATGGAAAGGAGACTCACAGAAGTGCTTTTGTGTGTGAGTTTTGATATAGGAGAAAACAGGAGTGAAGATTGTTCCACACGAATGGGCTACCAGGGAAGATGACTTTTGGAAGACCCTGTCTGCTCTCCCACACTCTGACATGTTTATCCTGTGTATGTTCACAGACCTAAATATTGCTATTTATGTCTTCAGTCATCCTGCAGAGCTACATCCCAAATGCAGGTGCAGGAGCAGCCTGGCAACCTTTGTTCGGCCAAGCTCAAGAAGCTTGGTGGAATCTGGAGCTCAGATAATCCAGCACTGCAGAACCAAGCTGCATCTTTGCCCATCAAGATAATGAGGAGCTGAAATTTCCACCATCCAGAGCTACGGCTGGGCCCTGGCTTTTTTCCACTCTTCCCACTCTCCACAGCTGATAAATAATATGAAAGTCAAAATGTTTACTTTCAGTACAGTGGAGTGATAATATTTTACTACACAGAGTTCACTTCAGCAGGATGAAACAATCCCCCCTTCCAGCAAATGCATAATTATCTCCAGCAACTTGCTCAGTATCCTTATTAACCTAGCACAATCTGAACAAGCCAGGCTCTGCCCAAAGGCTGTCCTAAGAATAAGAGGGTCTGAACATACTTTTAGAAAACAGATCTGTGTGTCAATCAACCTGCCAGAGGTCTCTTTTTTTTCCACTAATTAAATGTTTTCCTATCCCTTGGACCATGTTTCAACATCATCTAGGTGTGTCCTAGTACTACCCTCACATGTTATAAAAAACAGAAACTCAGAATTTTGTTTCATACTCTTTGCACTTCATTTCTTTCAGTTGCAGCTGCTTTTCCTTGCTGTTTTTTTTTTTTTTTTTCTTGCTTGACTACAGCATTGGTTAAGAAAGAAAAAAAAAAAAAAAAAAAAAAGGCAAGTTTTGCTTTCTAAACCTTTCTAACTGTGTGTTCCAGTCCAAATGGATGCTGTAATTCTGCTTGGGCTTTTGAGGTTTTCCGTTCAAGAAAACAAAGCAAAAATTCTTAGAAAGGCACACACATAAATGGATAAAAAAATCAGGAATTAATCAGCCATTGGAACACAAGAAAAATAAGTCCTAACAGAATAAAGTATCCTGCCCAAAATAGATCTTCATCAAATCTGTATGTTCTCAAAAAAGATCGAGCTATACCAGCTTGTGGCCATAAACATGTCCATTAACAACTACACACTGCTTTTTACTACTTATAAGCAAAACAGCTCTCCCTCATACCAAGTAACAAACTTTCTTCACGCTGTAATCTAATGGATACACTTTTATCACATATTTAGATTGACGAAATTGAGCTAAAGGGAAAACAGTTGTTTTTCACAAAGTCTGTATATTTATTTATCTGTGTACATTTGTTTCTTTCAAACTATGAGTAGTTTGGGTTTCTTTTTCATGCAGAAATTTTTTGAATATGGGAAATTATCTGCAGTTGCACAGAATTTGGGGGCTATGTACTGTCAACACATAAGACAATGTCAACACGGGGAACAAGGAAAGAAAGTAAGAACAACATCAGTGAGTAATTCTGTGCAGGCATATTAAAGTGAGTCTCCTTCATTAGGAAATACAGAATTTGCTGTCAAAAAGCCAAGCACAGCATCTTTCTTCTGGAGTACAGTTTTGTTTTTTTTTTGCCAAAAGGAAAATTACAAAAAGGAAAATCAGTGTCACTGGAGTTCAAATCCATCTTTTATTTATTGTATTTATTGTTCTGTATGCCCCGTCTAAAAGTGGCAGACATCTTTCAGAAACATTTTGGTTTGGGTTGCAGAGTCCATTTCACTTGTACTGAACCCTGTACTGAGCCTCAGAAAAATTCTCCACTGTGTGTTGTGTGACTTCTTGGCCCTGCCTTTGTCCTCTGGTCTTCTGAGAAAAAATTGTGACTCTTCCTTAGATTCTTGCAGGCTTTGACTCCATCTTCTAATCCCTCTGCATTAGAAGATGTCAAAAGCCAGATCACCTCTAACCGCTCCAGTTCTTTTGTTGCTTTCCATTCATTTTCTTGTCAGGTCAGCAGCTCCACGGCACTTTGAAGAAAGAAGTTTCAATGCTGCCCACTTTGACCCTATAGTGAGATTTCCCTTTCTGTCAAATATATATATAAGAAACCCCAACATGAGAGGCATTGCATACAAAAGTACTTACATAAGCCTGAAAATCATGACATTTCTAAAATTATGTTTTGCTACATGTCCACTTGCCCCTTGTTACTTGAGCCTTTTGGGTCACATGTTTCAAGTGTTTCTCTGTGCACATCAGATCAAACTCTTTTTTAACAACAATGTGGAACTTGAAATTCTGATGCAACTGAGATCTCAGCATCAGAGATCCATGTTAAGAGACCTACAGACAAAGAGACCTGCAGCCCTGCGGCTGCTGACAAGGCTGCCTACAGTCCCCACTCCATAGGCTTAGGGTGTTCCCCTTGGATTTCAGTGGGAGGCTGAGCTGCCTGTTTCAATGAACACCTGCAGGGTGACCCAGAGGACAGACACTCCTCCGCTACCAATTATTCAGCAGCCCAACACTTGGAGTCTTTGCTGGGCTTTGGAGAGACCCAGCTCCTACTCCTATGAGTGCAGGGTGGAAGCTTGCATCTGGCTCTGTCCCAGAGCGTGGGAGTGCCTGGAGCACTGGCTGCTGGATCATTTGCTCTCTCTTGTCATTGTAAAATGAAGAAGCCTTCCTTGAGAAAAATTCCAGCAAAAGAGCAACATTCCCAGAAACATGCCTCACCAACGAAACTCAAAGGTATTGCTCAAGCTGGCACTTTCCGATGAAAGGCAATTTTCTGATGAAAAGTGATTTTCTTGTTAAAGCATCCAGACAATTTTCCCAGCAGGGATAAGTGCAGGAGTTCTGCCATGTGAGCGACCTCCAAAGGGCAGCATCCCACCCTGCCCTGGGGCACAGGCATCTCTCCTGGCTCTGACCACCCACAGACACGGTGATTGTAACTCGGAGTTTCTGCCATTAACGCTGGGGTCAGGCTGAACTCCAGTCAGCCTGCTCCGAATACTTCCTTGTGCTCCCGAGCAAAGATGATTCAGATAACTGCACAGCCTCTCCTCAAAGCTGACTGGCTATGAAGTCAAAGTAACAATTTCTGTTTTTAAAGTCACCAAAGGACCATGAAAGAGTCCTCTGCTTCTTGTGGTCCACAGTTTGATCTGTAACTCAAGCTTGGTTCGTGCTTCATCTTCAGCCCAGCTGCCAGCAAAGGTTACCTGTGCCTTCTGAAGGGAGGGCTACTGCCGACTTTGTGCAGACCTGTTATGGACACAAGATAGCTCTTATACAACTTGTCTTTGTTTTGTTGAGGACAAAGGGCAAGGAGGTGGGCAGGAGCTACACCTGCTTACCCCTCTGGATTTCCCTTGGTCCTGAGACAGCACAGCCCCAGATCACCACTTCTCAAAACCCCTCAGACTGCCAGTGAAGCTGCAAATAAACACGGAACACCAACAGGAACAAGGGAGATGCCAAAAGACTATGGCAGCTGCTGGAAGGTAACTGCAGGGTGTGCTAAAACACTCAGCCAGCATCTAATCAGCTTATGGAATTGCATGCTGTGCTATTCACTTGCAGTCATGCAGCCAGGGTGTTAATGAGATACCTGCATGTGCCTTTAATTTGTGTCAAATTGCTCCTCTGACATGTAACTGTGAAGCCAGGTGGCTTGGAAATCTAAAAAAGGGCCTGGGAGTCAATGAGAGAGAAGAGAAGACCACGTGAGGATTTTACCTGTGTCTACCCTTGTGGACTACAAAGATGGGAGACACATCAGGATGGTACTCCTGATCCAGGAGGCTTCAGAGGGAACCAGCTGTGCCTCCTTGGGTTACTCTGCCCAATCCACAAGCAGCTGATGCTTTGGGCCATCTCAGCCCCATACTGTACAACCAAAATTAGACACTGTAATTAGGCCTTATAAACACTAATAAGCCATATAAACACTGAGCTTTGAGACCTGTTTGACTGACACCTTTTTCCTTGGAAATGCTACTGATGTCTTAACAGCTGACTGCGCAGATTTGGCATGTACATCTGAATGGTGGAGAAAGATACAGACACGAGGGATTCAATTATCTACCTACCAGGCAAGACTCACTGTGATCCTAAGGCTTTCTTCCACTTCCCTGCCTCTTTCATGTACTGCCCCTGACAAATGGAGATATATTATTTGGTCCACTATCCTGCCTCTTTTTGCCCCAGAGCTGTTGTTGAGAAGAACAGAAAGCAGGTAAGTAGTACTACGGATGCACAAAATGCCCTCTCGTTAATACCTTCTTCTGAACTAGCTCTCCTCATGCCTGTGCCCGTTTTTAGCACACACTTCTCCAAAAGCAACAGTATTTGTTAGAGGGAAAAAAAATGCTATCTGGATCTATTTATGGAAAGCAACCAAAACCTAAACTCAGCAAGAAGCAGAAAACACAGAAAGAATAAATCAGACCATGAAATATCTATGAAACAGTCAACTTGCCTGATTTTCAGATGTCTATCAGGAACAAGCACAGCACCTCATCCAGAGAGGCTGGGGGAAGTGTCAAGACATCCAATGTCCTAAAGCTCCTCAGACTCTGTGACTGTGGCTGGGAGCAGTTTAAGGAACCAGTGTGAGCTCCAGCAGCCAGCTGCTCCTATCTCCCACTCTGATAATGCCACTTACCAGGAGTGAGGGGCTGTACTATAACATAGGGAGGAGTGATATACCCTGGCTAACATTTTCTGCAGATGAGGTCCAGGAGTGGCTGGGAAGGGCAGCACCATCAGCTGAATAGCTGCAACCAGCAGGCAGGAGAGGTAGGAGGGGAGGTAGAAGGGTGAAGGAAAGGCACCTTACATGATCAGTCTGTGCTGGCTACGTTCAAAGGGAACACCTCACTAATTGGCAGGACAGTGTTGGCCAGAGAAGAAGCAGCTATACCAGCTTTCAGAACCTGGTCTCCAGAAGACACACGAGGTTCCAAAAAAGACCCCTGCAAGAACAGGGAAGATGAGACACCTTTTGAGATGAAGCTTCTCAGGCTTTTTGAGGGTTGGTGGTGTGATGCAGTTCCCATGAGAACAGGGTCTGTGCTCACCTCAGAGGACCCCTCCAAGTCCTACCTGCCCATAAGGTTCAGCTGGCAAAGGAAATAATCTCTTGGTGATGGTGGAGTTGGCCTTTGGGGTCTGAGATCCCCACCTGGCTGGTCCACAGCTTTTGCCTGTTAGTGAATGTAAGACATAATCAGGCTATTACTGCCATTTGCTTGAACAAATATTCTAAATCAAAACACTACTTTTGTGGCTGGGGTCTGCTTTGGTCATTTTGCAACCATTCAGTGCCATCGGGAAACTGTCTGAAGACAAATAGCTACACAGGAAGACACAGGTCCAGGAAAACAGGGTATTGTATTTGAAACTCATCAACTCCCATGGCATTCGAGGCAGGATTTCACAGACCACAGCCCATATGACTTGTTTGTCTTTGCCCTGCAGCTGAGCCCTCTGTGGGAAACACCCCTGGGTGACACAGGGGTCCAGGTGTGCCCAGGATTCCTGCACAGCCCACTGTGCAGGAATTGTGCTTGGACCAAGCACAACCTGCCCAGCCTGGCCTTGGGGCAGCTGAGCACAGAGGATTTGTTTATCAGCCACTGCCACCAACAGAGGCAGGAAAAAGAATGGTGATTTCACCAAGCCAAGGTGTCCTCCAAAGAACAGTTTCAATTTAGAAACACTGATTTTTTACTATTTCTGACCAAAATTACCTTGGAGTTTTCTATTTTTGGATTTCCAGAATGCTTTTTTTTGAGTTTGGCCCATTTTTTTCACCTAAATTGTAAGTAAAAATCCCCAAGAGAATAATGAAGCATGAGGAGTGTCCTTGGCTGACAAGTGTGCCCCTCTTCCCCTAATTTTACATGACTAGAAATCTTCCTCCTCAGCTCCCTCTACTTTCTAGCTCTGAGAGAGGCATCAGAGCCTTGAAAGTTAACAATGTTTTTTAAAAAATCCAGTATCTGCAAATCTAAACAAATGCTTGAGCCTGAACTTTCATATGAAGAAGCCCAGTTACACTGCAACTTAGCAAATCTGGTTTCTGAAGAACTGTATTTTCTATCCTAGTGTGGTGAAAACAAGGCAGGCTCAGCTGGCACTTGGAAAAGCTTGAGCAATGGCACTTGGCACTTGCAGCATACCTGGTCCTCACAGACAGGGCAAGATTGCAGAAATAAAGATGAGGGCTATCTCCCTTAAACCAAACAAGCATCAAACTGCAGAACCAGGGCTGAGTTCTTGCCAAGGGCACTTGGGTGCAGTTTGAACAGTTTCCCCAGGGAATGGGAACACCTGCACACGACTCCAAAAGAACCAGCCCAAAAGGGACAGGGCTGTGTGACAAAGCAGTGGCATTCCCAAGGCTTTCACACCTACCCAGTGCCTGGGAAAAGGTGATGTGGTGGCACCTGGCTGTGCTCACAGATATACACTGCCTAGAACTGTGGTCTTCCTAAAGCCAGCATCCTCTTTCCATCTTCTCCTTCTCAGGCTTGTCTCACACTAAAAAAATAATGTGTCTTGTTCTCCCTCTCTCTCTTGCTTATTAATTATATCATAAGATCAACTGATTCTTAATATAATTTTAAAGTGTATTTTCCCTCTTATTTACCTCAATTTCTAACTTCTTTCAATCATTTTTTGAAGCTCTTCTCCTCCTGCCTCCCACTCACTGCTAGTTCTGTTTAACTGACCCATATTTATTTTACTGGTTCCTGCAACCCTGTAACCTGCTATAGGATCTGGGCGTGTCTGTTTTTTCCCTTGGAGGAAAGGAGGACAGAGTCAAGCTTACTGATTTCCTTTGACATTTTTTTCCAAACCTGTATCTCTCCCCCCGCAGTCTCCCTTTATCCTCTTATCTGAAAGCAAGGGAAGGATTTGCCTGTGCTGCCTGTGGGAAGATTTGCCTTCCTACTGGGAGCAGCTCAGGCACAGCTGGCAGCGAGCTCCCGCAGTGCCCTTGCACTGAAATGCTCTCTAAGTTGTGATGGGTTTTTACAAGGTGGATGGTGAAACCACACACACTTTCATATTCTGTCTTTCTGCTCAAGGCAACAGTAAAAACAGTGCTTTCTTGACAGCAGTGCAGGACACAAGAGCCTGCCTTAACACACCCAACATTTCTACTGTGTGTGAAGGCAATGAGCTGCAGACTGGGAGAAAATCTCTGCAGTGTCTGCTCAGTCAAAGCAGGGACTTTTCAGGAGAGTGCTGCAATTTCTCTTGTCATCATCTCTACCCAGTGTACCAGGTGCCAAGTTTACAGCACAGCTCAGGATGGCTATTCTCTATTTCCTATTTGAATCCAGGCTCAGGAAATTAGATGGGGCTAGGGAAAGAGATTGTTTGTGTGTGGGTGACTTATAGAAGGGTGAGGGTAGAGTGAGTGAATGCCCAGAGGGATGGGCTGGCACATGTCCTGGTGAACAGCCTGTTCTGGCTGTGGCTAAGCCCCACCAGTAGCATGTCACAGCCCCTGTGGCACCCCTACAAACACAGTCAGTACTGGACAAGACACCTGGGTTAGGATGCTGCCTTCATGGGACCAGACTCATGCCATGTCACTCTTCAGAGAGCTTCCAGGCTTCTGAGTTTTTCTGGCTACCCTTGCCTTTAATCACAATTATGAACTGTCACTGCTCATTTCATCTTACTGATGCCTTCAGGTCTGAATATTCACAAGGGCCAAGGAAGCCCCAGACAGCGAGAAGATGTACAGCATCCTTGCTGGCACCTCCTACACCAGCAGGAGTCAGGGAGAGGATGGCAATGGCTCACCACCCTGGAAGGGCAGAAGAGGCTCTTAAGCTGATCCTCTGTGGAGCAGAGGATATTGCCAAGTGGCTCATGAATCATATGCATGGCTTCAGCTGAGCTGAGCTATAACGTTTAGAAGGACTGACAGAATGTATTAAAAACGCTGTGAGATGCACGCAGGCATATCTAGATAAATGGTTTCCATTGTTAATTACCTACACTGTAGCACACTTTAATTCAGAGCTGAGTTTGTCCAGCTGCAGCTTTCAGTTATTTCAGTTCACTGTTGCCCACAGACGTTCTCTTATTATGATTCCCACTGCATTAAAAAAACTTCTAGTGTCTCATTATAAAGCAGAACTTTGAGATTTTAAACCATTTTTAAAACTTTTTTTCAAATTGCCTGCTAAATTGATATCATTCTGGATATAGTATCTCAAGTCTCACTTGATATCTTATGTTGGTTTTCTACTATTATGAGATCTAAGATAATTTTTTTAAACAATAAGGAAGGTAATTTTTGAAAAATGCCTTTTTATTAAGGAAGACTATTGTGTTGCACTAATTCAAATGTCTTACAGAAGTACCTACATCAGAAGTTTCTTTCTTCTGAAAACTTTATAACCTCAAAAATTATATTAAATTTGATTAATGAGAGGTGTTCTACACAGACTAGATCAAAATGTGACTGATTGTACTCAGTACCATGTTTTTGATGTTTTTACTTGGAACTAATATCATGCTCTACCTTTAGAAAACCTAACAACTTTATAGATTTCTCCTGGTCCTTTCTCAAGCCTGTTTAAAAACTTCTGAAAAAAATCTCATAACTTTTTTTTCCCCATCTGTATACCACCAATTTGTCTTGAATATAAATGTCTACACTGCAAAAACCCCCAGTATCAAAAACTTTTATATTTCATCTCCATTGCTACACTCTAGGCAATGAAAATGTAAGCATTTATAATGTTGAATGATTTAATGCAATTCTTCTAAGTGCCGTACACATGAATCAGCTCATTACCTCAGCCTAGCTATATGAGGTGCAGCCAAATGTAAATCTGCCTGCTTGCTTTCATTCCAAACCACCAGAATTGATAGCAACCTATCCTGGAGTTCTGAAATGAAATTTCCAGATTATATTTTCATTTCAAATAAATGAAAGAGTTCTCTCTTTCAGAACACTGGGACAGTACTCAATAAGCCCACAGTGCCCAAGCTCTCCTGCAAAAGGCAGTGGAGCAATCTATGGAATACAGGAGCTGTGCTGTAGCTCAAAGATGTTAGGCTGTGATGAGTAGCTGTAGTAATTTTACAAACATGTGTGAAGGCCAAGAGGCTATTATTGTGAGATAGCTTCACAGATTCCCTGGATGATTTACCTGGAAGTTTGGAGAACAAGCTCACTGGTAGGGATAGATACTTATGGGGGTGGAACCACTGAGATATTAAAAGAAATTAAACATGGAGCATATTTTGCTGGGTGAGCCACACTGCACCAAATATAAACCAGTTAACAATGTGACAAAGTTACCAATGTTTTTATGAAATAGTTTTAGCTGTTTAATTATTTATCACTAATGTTACATTGCAGCATATTTATATAATATTTAAAAGAGGACCTAACTTGCTATTTATTCATGAGAAGATATCCTGCAGACTGAAAGAGTTCATTGGCCCAGAATAAAGTTATTAACAAGTCAAAAGTAATTTTGTCTTAGTTGAGTCTTGCCTTGTTCCCAAGCAGTGCAGAGAAACACTCTCCATTTTTTGACTTCTAAGCCTAAAACACTGCAGAGAATCTCAGGTGGCTCCCAAAGTCTATATTGTAACCTACTGTCCTCAAAATCTTCCAGGGCAGCTCCTTGATCCATAAGGATTTCTCTCCTTATTTGAGAAAAGCAACCCTATAGCAAGTGCTGCCATGAGAGCCACAGTTGGGAAGAGCCAAGCATGGAGAGCTCAGGTGGTGAATTTGCTGAGAGGGGGAATTTTGAGCAGAAGGTCTGCAGGCTCACTAAGGGACTCTGTGTGAACCTGTCACACAGTTCTGTGTTCCCACCCTCAATCTAAGGGCAATTCTCAGAGAAATAAAATAAACATTCCTCCTAATCTTCCTTTATACAACAAAGGATGATTTTCTTACTGGGACCATGGTTCCTTCATCTGCTCTTGAAGCAGCTGCCATGATGGAACAACCAGGTACCTCTGCCAAAATTTAGAGAACTTCGATGAAGAAGGAAGGGTGGATTTTCAGTTTTTTTTCCAGGGGTGGGACAACTGCAGAAAGCAATTTCTTTTTTCCCCAAGAAGAGCAAGTGAGCCAAGGAGAAGAAATGGTGAGAACTCTCCAAATACAGTCATGATTAAATACAGTCAGTTGTTATCCAGCACTCTGTCCACACAACCAATAGCAAGAAAAACCAATCACTCCTTCAAATGTTTTCTATTTGTTAGCAGCCTAAGTCAGCTCTGCAAAGAGGAAGGACTGTCTTGTAAAAGAGTTGGCAAAGCTGGCACATGGTGTGCTATTTGACCAGGGGTTTTGCAGGCAGCAGGGGTCCCTGGCAGTGGCTGGCAGAGCTGGTGCAGAGGGCAGTGAGATGTACAGCAGTGATGCTGGGGACTCCCAGTACCCAGTGGGTCTCCTCAGTGTGTGAATACAGCAATCCTGAACTTGGAAAAATAAACTGCTACCGAGATATGCTCCATATAACAGTTGGATTTGAACAGCAGGAAAGGAGGGCTTGAGATTCAGATCGACAAAGCATAACCAAAGAAATGTGTTCTTTTACATTAGAGACTGTATCTGTGAGATGCCTCACAAACAGTTCTCAGGAAAATGATCAAAGGATATGATCTCTACCTCTCGATATTTGCATTTGCCATTGGTCTCACACTTATAAACTCCATGGGAGCCAGATAAAAAAGATGCAGAAAGCCTCACAGAACTTGACATTTAAGGTTTAGATTGAGCAGTGCAGAGGTTCTCAACTCTGTGATTTTAACACTGTCTGCGTGACACACAGAAGCAACATCACCTATTAAAACCAAACCTCATCACTTCCCACTGCTTTCAGACAAATCTGATCTCTCTGAAAGACAGCCTGCCCATCAAATGCCTCTGACCATCAGAAAGGAGTTGGGAGACCACACTAGCATGACTCAGACTTGAGAAATTTGCAGTTACTCCTCAGTTGGATTCAGCATGAACTGAGTTGGTCTCACTTGCAAAAAGGAATTTCCTTGCCTAGAAACATGTCTTGCAGGTGAGGTATGAGGAAGGTGTCCATATACTTAAACAGCAGGTATATGTAGTTTTATTTCAGTTATTATGATGGCCATAGACATTGTGTTTAAGATATTCTGTCCCGAAGCATTCCCAAACTAAAAGCAAGACTACACAGAACAGTTGATGGAACTACATGAGGCCAATTGAGAACTTCAACAATAAAGCAAATATTTGCTTATTGGTGATAACTGAAACTGTAAGTAAAGGATGCTCTCAAAGCTTGTAATTTGGAGTGTGTGTTACCAGTTTGATTTAAGTACTGAGGAGAAAACCTACTTTAGCTTATGAAAGAAAAAAAATAAGAAACACCTTGCTTCTAGTTAAAATATTCTGCAGTGCTCTGAGTCCTACATCCCTTATGCAAGGACATGTGAATGTTAAACTGAATATGAATCTCATGTGCCTACAGAAACTTCCTAATGCATGATGCAGAAAAGGCAGGTGACCATTGCTACTGAGTCATTTGGTCTTTCCCTGGCCTCCAGTCAGCTGTGGCCTGAGGAGTCTGGAGCAGACACAAAATGCAAATTAGCAATAAAGGGTACAAGTACAGTAGATCAGTTCAGATGCCAAAACTGGTGATACTGTTACAGCTTATGATTTTTGCATTTCAACAGCAGAGCTGAGAGTGGTATAACAAATTCTCAGATGATCCCCAGGGAAATTAGTTAGTCCAATTCCCCAGGATTCTTTTTATAAAAAGTCACCCTCAGTGCCTAGACACTATAAATAGTTATCTGTAACACCAGCAGGGAGATATTTTTTAATACATGTTTTTTGTTGACTGTACTGTAATTTCTAGAACAGTTTATTCCACAATGAAAGTAAAAACACAAGCTGCAGTTTTATTAATAATTTCATTCATGAAAACAAACCATATATGCATCACATGTGGCTCTAAGTTAAAATTAAGGTCTCAGTATCACAAGCAGAGCAACAACTGAACAGATAAGTTCATAAAAACAATGCCAGTAATTCCAGTCTCAAGCAGAGTGCCATCTTAGGATAGCAAGCACCATTGGACTTTGTCCAGCATGTCTGTATCTCTCTTGTACTGAGGAGTCCAGCACTGGACACTGCTCCAGATGTGGCCTCCCCAGTGCTGAGCTGAGGGGAAGAATCTCCTCCCTTGATGTGCTGGCAGAACTTTGCCTGATGCAGCCCAGGATACTCCAGTCTGTGCAGTGAGGGCACAGTGCTGGCTTACGGCCAGCCAGGTGTCCACCAGGATCCCCAGGTCCTTTTCTACCAATCTCCTTTCCCTCTGGGTGGTCTCCAACATGTACTGCTGTGTGGGGCTGTTCCTCACCAGGAATGCAGGACTCTGCATTTCTTCTTGCTTCGTTTGCTGAGCTCCACAGTCTTCTTGAGCCTGTTTCTCCAGCCTGCCAAGGCTATTCAGGGTGGCAGCACAACTGTCCAGCCACAACGTGCCCAAAGGTTGTGTCATCAGCAAACTCGCTGCCGGTACACTCTGCTTCACCCTCCAGGCCACTAATAAAGAATTCTAACAGGACTAGAACCAGTACAGACCCCTGGGGCACACTCTTAGTTACTGGCCTCCAACTGGACTCTGTGTCACTGGCCACCATGCCCAGAGCATGGCCATTGGGAAAGTTTTCAGTCAGCCTCACTGTCTGCTCATCCAGCTTCTTACAGAACAGTTTGTCTATGAAAGGCTATTGAGAATCATTATACAAGACTCTCTTAACCATCTCTGAGATTACTTTTGTGTGTACCTTTGTGAAATGAAACCTTTAGCCACAAGATTGTTTAAAATGCACATTCACAATTTACCTATTCCCCATCCTCAACATTATGGAAGTTAAAGCACAGTGTGTAAATTGAGCTTAGAAGGTTAAATAGTTTTGGCTTCTTTACGAGCTATTATTAACTTCATTATTTATAAGTCTCTTTGTTGTAATGTTCTTCAGCTGAAGGTTATTGAACTGTAACTTCCTATCACAGCATCTCTAATTAGGCTATCTTTTCCCAACACGTTTACGAAGTGCAATAAAGAATGAGCTTTCTGATCTCTCTCCTGTTTTGCCCTGTGCTGCTACAAATGACTGAGCTCAGGGGTCTCAGGCCTATAAATGCTTTTTTGAATCAGGACAGAATGTTTGATATTGTTCTCTAAGTTCCACCTTTTCTTCTCTGATGACAAAGGCTGCTGTCTAACAAAAAAGAGAAGATTTGTCTTCAGAGACAAATTGTTGACATTTCTGTTTTTACCAAGAAAAACAATGAAGAGTCTAGTATGATGGCCATCTGGGTTTCAGCTGAACCTCTCTGAATGTCTTTTGGTTGTTTAGTTCTTACTGTGTGTTTGCAGCTTTTGCTGTAATATATCCCTGACTGATTTACTTCTCTGATGTATTAGTTACTTTCTTTGAGTCACTTGATAGCTGCTGTTTGTTAGAGAGGTGAGAAGTCCACTTAAAGGTAGGATATGCCTAAAATGCCTTGAGGATACTCTGTGCCTCTGGCTATTTTTATGTCTTGGACATGACTTTTGTGGTGGTCTTGAAAGAGCCTGGTGCCTGAAGGCTCCTGCTATGATTTTGTCTCAGCAGATTTTGCCTTTAGAGGAGACTTTTCATCATTAAATCTAAATCTCTCATTGAAATCTCCCATTCTGAAAATTTTGAAATAAAAAGTTTATCATTGTCTCGTTACTTTACATAGAAGAACCTGACTGCCTTCACATTTGTTTTCTTCACATACTTGAATGTCCCTTTCCTGAAATTTCCAGAAGGAGCTATTATATACATCACTGGATTGGTGGTTTTTATTTAATTTAATAAGCAAATAAAAGCTAGATGAGAAAAAAAAAAAAGACTAAATATATATCCTACTTGGGTAAGTGAAAAGTAGCTCAGGATCTGATTCTGTTAACTCTACTGACAATTGTGCAGCATCTGAAATACATGATACTACTTCCAAAAGAAGAGTAACACTTAAGGTGAATCAAGGTGACCTTTAGTAAGAACAAGTATTTACAGTACAGGGGAGCATGAGCCTTCCCACTCTTGTTAAACCACCAGGGATTGCCACTGTCATCCAGAACACCTGGAGCAGCTAATAAAGTTAACAAAATGTATGATTGAGTTTTCTGCTCTATTTTAAAAGAGAAAGGCAGGCACCTAAAATAATCTCCTCACCCACCTGGTAATTACTTCTAACTTTTAAGGTCCCAAACTTACATCTTGTGTGAGGTCTTTCACACCTCTGCAGAACATCACTTGGTGTAACACCTCGTCCATTCAGATGGCATTAAAGGATCAGGGTATGGAAAATTGCTCCCCAGCATGGCTTTTTTCATAATTGGCCTCTCTGCCTTTCCTTGAAGCAGTAACACAACAGATAGATGGCACATAAAGCTTTTGTTTTCTGTGGCAACAGCAGCTCAAGGAAAAGGCCACTGTTTGCTAGCCAGAGCACCTATGACAGCCCTGACATGGAACCATAACAACAGCAATGCCAGCCAGAAAGCCTGGAAAATGTGCACACTGAGTATGGTGTGCCTTTGAAATAGTATTTACTATTTATTTGTTCCTTAGTCAGGAGGGATGCACATCCTTTTTCTGCTTGTTAGGAGACAGCAAAGCCAGACTAAAGAGCTATCCCTGGGCACAAATTTTAATCTAGATACTGGGAATACAGCTCAGGATGATTACCACGAATTTGAATTCACATAAGCTCTCTTATCTCCACGCTTGTTACTTGCAGATCTGCCTTGGCTTGCTAAGCCACATAGGGAGTACATGCAGGGAGTCTGCAGCCACGGCCCCAGACCCTACAGGTGACTCCAAGTGGGCAGATGCCTCCTCCTCGCCTTACCAGAAGTGATCCTTCACCAGTCCCTTGTGCAAGAGAGCCACCTTTGTCTCAAACAAAATAACCATTTCCAGTCTGTCCACAGACCTTCCCTGTCCAAAGCACAGAACAAAGATTACTTGCAGGAGCTCTGTACTTTCAGAATTTAAGGGCACAGAAGAACGTTGGATAATTTATTCTGATCTTCTCTGTATTGCAAGAATTTCACCTTTGTAACTTGATCTGCAATTGATGTTTTTCTTTTGATTGAAGTAAAATCTGTTTAGCTGAGTGCTAAACAAAAGGGCACTGAGCTTTCAACTGAAAATGTCTAAAAGCACAAAATCCACTAATTTTCTTCCTAGCCTGTCCCAGTAATGAATCACCTTGGTATTAAATACTGTCATATAGTTTCCCATATGAATGTATAAGGATCCAGCCTTTATCCATGCATCATCCTCCTGCTTATTGTAAAGGTCTTTTAGATGATGTAGTTCTTCTCCTCTCATAAACAACTCACTTGTGTGACTAATCCACTCACCTTCCTTCCAATAATTTAAATCAACACAAATGTTCCAGTTTCTTATTGTATGGCATTTTCCCCAGGTGTCTAAGATTTACAGGGCTTTAGCCATCTCCTAATTTTTCAAAACACCATGAAAAATATGAATGTGAGGACTGACTGCAGTATTCTAGTGTCAGTCTCACCAATACTGCATAGAGGTGCAAAAGAATCTTCCAGCTTCTTATTAACACTCCCCAGCTTAGACATTCAAGGAGAGCATTAACCCTTCTGACTTTATGCTGCAATAGGAATTTATGGTTGCTTGTACCCTAAATATTATTTAGAGCCTCATTCTGGGAATCAGAGTCCCTTCTTTTACATGAGTAAGCCTGCATTCATCTTTATTGCAAAATTTTGCATTTGACTATGAAAATATGCTCCTTCTAGAGAAGGAAGAAAGAGAAATCCAGGCTTCTCTCATATGCTTGCTCTATCCTCATTATTATCCTGCTCCACCGAAAAAACCATTATTAACCTATTATTATGAATCCCTATTTATGTTAGACAATTAGTAAAAACATAGGGTTCCTAAACACTCATAATTCTTAAAGCAATAGTTCAGCTCTTACTTAAACCTGAGAACAATTAAACACTAGATAGATCTCAGTTTTCAACAGTAGAATATCTCTTGTACTTAGAATTCAGGATACTGGAGCCCTGATGGTTAATTGCAGTAAAAAGCATGTGCTTTAGAAATGATATCTTGAAAAAACATTATTAGGATAACATAATGTGAACTAGTCCCCAATACCATCCTCAAATTTTAAATCAGAAAAAGCCCTTAAAATAAATATCTGAAAATAAATCATACATCAGTGAACATACTAAATGTTTTCTGTTTTTTCCTGGCTGCTCCTGAAGGAGTCTGATTCCAAATCAAACTCCTCAGCTGAGATGTAACCTGAGCAGACCTCGCAATCAGAGGTTGGGTTTAACTGTACACAGGGTGCTCATCGAGGTGCAGGGGTCTTTCTGGAGCAGCTGGATCCATTTTCCATCACCTTGCTTTTTACTTTCAAGGTGACATAACAGTAAATGCCTCTGGTCTGGGGATGATCTCCCTCTTTCCTGCTTGTGGCGATAGGGCACAAGCCATCCAGCCCCTGGGTGACAGCACATGGGAAGAGCTGCTTCCAGGAGGGCTCAGCCTTCAGCTCAGAGCCAGCACTTCATGGGGTGAAGTACTGTCTTAGTAGCTGAAGTTCACAACCACATGGGAAATTATTGTTTATTTATTTGGGTTGGGAAATAAGCCCAAACATTTAATTTCAAGCTTGGACTTGGGTAAAACTAGAGATGGCATGAATTCTTCAACATGTCCCCACCCCCAACTGCTCAGATTGCATTTCAGCACGTATGTGAAGAAAATGTGAATGTCCTCCTCTACCATTTTTCAGATGAGCTGTCACTGGCCTACATACAATTAATCCTAGGGAAGTGAACTGCTTGCACAAAAAAGGGACTAAACCCTTAGGAAATCTGATGAACTAAAGAATAAACAAAATATCTCTAAGACTTGATTTTCAAGGGCATGAATCATCCACAGCTTACACTTGAGAATACTAAGCAGGTCTGAAAATTGGGACAATCGCTCTGTTTCTGCTGTTAAACTGCTGCCTCAGCTTCCTTGGCCTTTACATCACCCTATAGCATCAAAATACTTTAGATGTGGTTTTTACACTGGCACACTGAGAGTTCATTCAAATTGTTAAAATACCTTAAGGGAAAATTGATTTGTTAGCTCTAAACTTAACCTCAAAACATTAAACCAGAAGAAAGGCTGGTTTTTATCCCCAGAGTAGCTAGTTTGTCGTCTGGTTAGACATGTTAGAAAACAAATCTGGTGGGCAAGGCTATCTGCTGGTGTGAACTGGCTAAGCTGTGTTAGCAGGGCAGAGTTTGGCCCAATTTTGCCTCATTTTGCCACTTTTGTTTTAAGTGACAAAATGCTTTCTGTGCTCTACCCAGCCAGCCCTCCACATCATATGTACTGAACACAATACCTGCATATCTGCTGGAGTGATTTTTCCTTTCACCTATCCTGAGGAGACAAGAATGCAAAACACGCTCTACCCCAAGAAAAGCTGCACTTACCCGATCCTCTTCTTCCCTGACATCTGGCATGGTGCTGATGCAGAGGCTGACAGCAGTGATGGCAACAAAAGAGATTGAAATACAAGCAAAGATCTTGCCTGGGATCCCTGAGTGGGGGTTCTCCACCATGTCCCTGAGCTTTCGCATGCACAGACTCAGTCGGCTGCTGTCCTGGAAGGCACATTGCGTAGCTTCATTGAACACCATCTCCCTTTCAAACAGCCTGGCCTCAGCTGCCTCTTCCTCTTTCTGTCGCAATCTCTTTTTACAGCACCACTCCAGGTGGTCCTCTTCTATCCCCCAGTACACAAGCTCCTCCTGGAACGAAAGAGCACACATCTCCCTGAGAAGCCTCAGCTTCCCAGCTGTCAGGAATGTCATGATCGTTCTGAAGGCACTAGGATTACGGTCAAAAAAAAATTCATTGCAGCTAACATCATAATCATCGCAGATGTCCATGATCTCATCGTAATTGTTGCAAGATTTTAGCTTCCCAAGCCTGGTCAAGGGGCAGTTCTCCAAGGTGGTCCAGGGAATTTTGTACTTAATACCACCTACATTGATGATCACAAACCTGGACCGGTCATCCAAGCGAGCTAAGCAGCACAGGTCTTCTCCAGGATGCAGGAGTTTGGCCTTTTTGTAGAAGAATCCTTTCTTGGTTTGTACTTCACACAGGTTTTCGAAGTTGTTGAAGGAGCGGGAGCTGAAGTCAGGATCTGCATTCCCAGTGAGCAATGCCATTTCGTGGTACATCTGTTGAGTCCATAGGGAGGTTGAGGCTACTCAAGCAAAAGCATCTGGAGCTTGACCAGAAAGTCTATCTGTAAAACAGAATTTTAAAATTACAAGAAAAGTGGGGTGCTATTAAATGATAAAAATCCTTTCCTCTTCTTCCCAATAAACTCTTCTCTATGGCATTCCTTCTTCCCCCATTATTTTAGGACTACCTAAGCTTGATAGTTGCTTGGGGAAAGAACTTACGCTACAGTCAGGTCAGAAGCCATGCTGTAACTTCTAGAGGGTTTAGTTAGTAGAAACAAAACCAGTGTATTACCATTTTCAGAGGTTCAAACTATATGCTGGACATCAATGCATACTAGAAGAGAAATCTAAGCATGTGGATAAATAGCAATTTACAGTTTAGCAACTTAATAAAAAAAAAGTTGCAAACGTTTTTTTATTATTTTGGCTCATCTACATATTGTTCCTATTACAAAAAGCCTATAGGGTGAGGATAAAATGGATACTTACAGTACAGTTAGAAATGTGATGGGTAAAAAATGTGGGTAATTCCCAACCTAAATTCACCAAGCCTAGGTAGCAATAGCAATGAATATGTGGGAGCTGGGGGGGCATGCTGGGGCTGAGCTGAAACCAGAGCTTGCCTGGGAGCCTGTAACTGCTGGAAGCTCTGCAGTGGGCTTGGCTGCAGTTGTGGACAGGGTTCCAAGCAGCCTGTCAGCAGCTCTGAAGCAGGAGATCAAACTCAGAATTAAGCCAAGCTGGAAGTGACTCGGTTGCTGCTCTTACTTCTGGATAGCTCAGAACACAACTGGTCACATTTAGAAGGAATTATGTATAATTCCAGGATTTAATTTGTGCCTCCTGCTTATCCCTCCTTTACCACACCACAATCCACATTGCTTCCTTACTTTCTCTAAAGCCCATCACATGCATTCTTCAAAGCTGTCTCTCTAAAGCAATACTGGGATGTCTTGAAATGCTACCATGTAATCACATTTGTAAATCACCCAAAACTTCCTGAATTGCTCAAATATGAAGTAGGAAATAAGAAGTCAGTGTAGGATGACTGGGTCTCCACAAAAAGACCTGAGCTGAGAATGGGTGCAGTGATGGGGAACAATTTTAAACAGAGGATGGAGAAACAGAGAAAGAACTGACTAGTGAAGGATAAACTGACATTTTTGATGACAGAATGGTAATTGTGAGGCAGTAAATCCATAATTTATAAGCAACATTCTCCAATTCCCTCTGAATCTCATGCCTCAACTGGGAGAGAACAACAAACAAATGGGTGCTAGGAAAAGCTGGAGAGCATACAAACTCAAACTCATTCCCAGAGGAGCAACTTCCTTTATCTTTAATCGCCTCACCAACTCTTACCTCATCAGACTTAGTCAAAATGATCTCTGACAGAGATTGGTGAATACTTTTAGTCACAGCCTTGAATCACCCTCTAAACATTCTTACCAATCACTCTCAAACAACAACACTGCAGTAAGAGTGGTACTTTTGCTTCAACATTTCTACGAGGATCCAGTCCCTGAATTTCAGACCAACACTTATATCAGATATTTTACAAAGCCAGAAATGATTGCTTTATGTGCAAAAAGCTATAGTCACCCAAGGATACTGTTCAGCACAGTGAAAATTTCAGAAGAGCTAATGATGCCAAAATCTCTACAATTTCACTTTGGGGGAGAGAAATAATTGTTTAAACATCCGTTTCTACAGGGCAACATGAGCAACAGAGAAGAGCTCGTTCATCTGGCTGAGGGCTCGTAAAGGGCAACACACACTCTAAGGAATGGGTGCTTTTACAGCACAGGCTTGAGTGCAGCTGGGATTGCAAATACCATTACTGTCACAGTGAGAGCGCACTGTCAGCACGGCATATGCTTTAAGGATTTGGTCTCTTGTTGTTTGTCTTGGTAAGATAAAATATTCACTGTCACTACTGAGGGCTCTGCACTTTTGTTTTCATGCCTCACTTGTTCCACAAGTCAACACACTAAAAGGAGTTTATATTGTTTTGGCATCAAGGCCAGGATTTATTTTTTTCCTCTCCCCCGTGTAGCAGGTTGTTGCATAAAGGGGCCAGATAAATTTCACAGAACTGCTTTGAATCTAATCTTACATTCACTTCTTCCTCCTTCTAAGCAGAAGCTAACTCAATGTAAAAATCTGTAAACATGTTGTTTGCTACAAAATCTATGAATTATGGAGGGTTAGTCTTTTATTTTGTGAATACTAAATTATGTTGCTTAAATCTAAAGCTTAAGAACACAGCTCTTTTTTTTTTTTTTTAATCATCAGTGGATAAATAGAAAGCGAGAAAGAAGTATTTACAAATTAAAGTTGTCTATGATTTAACAGGTTGATTCTGGACAGTACAGGCAGCACCAGAGGCTGGAGTTCAGTAACTAAAAAGAATTTTCTGACATCACAGTGCAACATCCTAGAATCCACAATAGCTGGCAGCATTTGTTTTGGAAATCTCATATTTAATCTCAGATTAAAAGATAAGCATGTGAAGACAGTTGTATTTATTATTCTCCTTGGCACTTCCACCTTGTGATCTGACTGCCCAAGACTGAGCTCAGATGTCAGAGGAACAGCTTGTTGTGCCATTTTAACTCTCCTATAGAAAACCAAAATACTGTGGGCTCCCAATTTGGCATCTATCCTGAGAAGTAAAACAAGCCTGGAAGGTCTGCTTCTGATCTTATGTGCATGGAATGTATCATGACTTTCACTAAATATTAAAGGGTGTTTCAAAATTATGTAGGTCTTAAAATAGTCTCAGCATGCCAGGGTTATCTAATGTATGCACATGCCTGCAGTAAAGCATCCCATTGAAGATTAACGTTAAAAGCCAATACTTCCAGAAATGATACTACATTATCATTCAGTTGGCATTTCTACTATTTAATCTGACACATGGGTGCATGAAAGACTATTAAAACACAGTCTGAAATAAGTTGCCCATCACAGGGATGAAGGACATATTTTGACTCTATATTTGTTGTTCATAAATTTGAAGTGCTGTGGGAGAAATGCTGTATGATTATTTCAGTTTGAGGGTCATATAGGGGTGGGTCATACATTGTGTGGATTCTTTCTTTTTTTTGAAGTATAGTCCAACAATTAGTATATAGTATATTAGTATATATATTAGTATAATATAGTCCAACTTCTTAGTATTCACTAAGAAGTACTTTCTTTGGCCATCTGTGTATGCACATGTATATGTCTATACACACACCCATAAGTTCAGCCACATTTTGTCAGCAGCAAACAGCTGAGATAGTCACAACACAGGTATTTCCCATCAAAGATTAAAAAACATTAATAAATGTCAGAAGCACAAAACTGCTTCATGTTCTTCTTTTTGCTGAATTATTTCCTCAGTGGAGAAAAGGTTATTTCCTTGCTTACTGCCTTTTCACTTTGCCTGCTCCCAGAACTTCTCTTCACATCAGCATTCCTCATTATCCCATTCTATCAGTGCTGCTGCATCTAAGTCATATGTGATTCTGCATGAGGTTCTCCTGCTCTCAAGTTACCTTGGGTAAGAATGAAAAATGGGGTAAAATCATCCCTACCAAGAGGCTGAGCAGCTTGGCAAGGAGAACTTGAAAACAGTGATGAAAGGGAGGCAGGGGTGGAGCAAAGACTGCAGGGTACCTTGGGAGGAAGGGTGACCACATGAAGTCTGTGCACATAAATGAGGGTACAGGAAAGTGTCATGGGCAGAGCACTCACACCTTCTCTGAGAAACCACCCTGAGCAGGTGGCTCTGAAGGGCCTCTGGACAAAAGCAGGTGGCCGGGGGGAAAAACAGGGAGAATTCAGAGGCCTTTGTGCAGTTGCTCAGAAGAAAACTATTGCTCTGAGGGTGGTCAAACACTGGAAGAGAATGCTGAGAGGTGGTAGAGGCCTATCTTTGGGGATATTCAAAACCCATCTGGACACAGTCCCAAGTAACCTGTTCTAGCTGATGCCACTTTGAGCAGTGGCAGATAGATGAACTCTGGAGGTCTCTTTCTAGTTGAACTACTCTGTGATTTTGGGAACAGTCTCTTTTTAACTGCTGCTGTAAAATGACAAAGTATTGGAAGTTTACATTTGGGCTACAGTAGCAAGAGGAAGCTGTGAGACCTTTTAGCAATTAATGTTTTAAGATTTCCTTTGTGAAATGAAACGCATTTTGACAGAGAACAGGTAATTGTGTCATAATTTAAAGCCACAAACATGAAACATATATTAGGGTGACCACAAGATATTTTCTTTCAATTCCAATGAGAGTTGAGTCAGTGAATCTGTTCTGCAGTGCTCAACCATTTCTAGTCAGGGATGTGCTGAAACCTGGCATTGCTGCCTGGGACCAAAGCAGTTCCCGCTTCTTACCGTGATGTGATTTATAAACCACAGCACACACAATCACTTTAATACTAAACACTACACATGCAAGTGACCTTCCATTTGGTGATATTACAGCTAACAGTGTGGACAAAGAGGCTTAGGAGATCCACGTCATTCTTGTACTTATTACAATCCAGTAGAACTTGGACTCCCAGTAATAAATCCTTGCCAGTCACTGCAGAAACATGGAGAGGAGAGCACCTGCCCATGAGGCTTACAAAATGCAAAAACAGATGGGGTGAGAGAAATACACATATTTAAAAACAAAACAAAACTGAAAAGGGGACTGGGAGGATGTGGTAAAACAGATGAAGCTAAGCCTGGAAGGCAGACCCTATGGGATTTGGGGAATTAGCTTCTGAGTTTATCCACACCGAACATGATTATGGCTCCCTACATACTCATTATCACAGAATCATAGAATCACTTATATTGGAAAAGACCCTTAGGGGATCCCTGAGTCCAACCACTACCCTGACACTGCCAAGTCCACCACTAAACCATGTCCCAAAGTGGCACATCTATGGTCTTTTAAATATCTCCAGGAATGATGACTCACACTTCCCTGGGCAGCCTGTTCCAACGCCTGACCACCTTATCAGTGAAAAAATGCTTCCTAATATCCAATCTAAACCTGCCCTGGAACAACTTGAGGCTGTTTCCTCCTGTCCTGTCTCTTGAACCACACCTCGTCACAGGATACTTTCAGGGGGACCTAAACTTGGACACAGTCAAATGTTACATATTTCCGTATTTATGGTAAATAAACTTTAATATCCCTAACCTCCTAAGCCCCTGCTTAGGGAAGGCAGTAGCTCAAGAAGTTGAAAAGGTACTAGAATTTTGAACAGCCCTTCATTTTGTCTGTTTCTTCATCAGAGTAACAGGAAGTGGTGACATCACCTTACACATCTAGCTGAGATACCCCCATCTAACAGAGAAAGAAGGGTTTCTTCTATAGGTGTGGAGCACAATAGCCAAGATAGCCTTCTCCAGAGACTGTTTTGGGGGCCTTGAGGAGGATGCTGCATTAGTCAATCCAAGAAGCCCAGGAGACTCATGCTGTAATGAAGGCTGCAAAACTCAGCATGTGAAGCTGGACATTGTTTCATACTCTGAGTGTACAATTTCCTTAATATTTTCATTAATTCAGTGGAGGAAAAAAGTAATAATTTTCTTCTCTGAACATCCCTCATCACATTTAGGCCACACTACATAATTAGCTGAAACAATTCAATTTGTTAAATAAAAAAATTAACTTGACTCAACATTAATTATTCTGACATACACCCATAGCTATTTGTCTCCATTAGACAGATTATGAGTTATCTTGTGTCATTGCACTTGCCAGAGTTCTACAGTGAAAGTATTAACATTGTGATATCTTTAAGAAATCAGGGATTTAGTTGAACTACCTATGTGAAGCTATGGGATCCTTACCTGTATCTTCATAGCTAAACCAAATTTTATTCTGCACATCCACAAGCTTTTGGTGCGCATTTATCTTTGTACCCTAAGTAGCATCAAACTATTATTTCTGTGAAGCTATTTGCACACTTCAGTTGCACAGAAGACAAAGGCAGATGAGCTAGATAAAATATAGACAGAGGATGAACCTCTTACTTCTGCATTCTACCCAGAATTACAGAATTCTCTTCAGGCTAGCAAGCTTCAAGATTCCACAAAGGTCTTTAAACATGTATTCCACTTAAAAAGAATTATAAATAAAAAAAACAAGTAGAGACTGCAAGGATTAGGAAGAAAAGCTTTTCCCCACAGAATTATTACTACTTACAATAAAATAGAGCATCATGTTCAAACAATGCTTTATTTGTTTAGGTGAATTAACCCTCAGTTGGTTACCAGAAAAACAGGTTTGTAAAATGTGCTTTCACCCTCAGTTCATATTTCCTGAACAAGTGAACAGACTCCAAATATGTACCAAGTGGATGAAAGGGAAGGGACTTCAGAGCAGTGCTGTAGCTCCCAGACTCTGGAAAGATTAGATTGGACATGGAGATTTGTTTGATCCAGTTCCTGTTAACTGCAACCTTGGATTAAGTATACAGTGTCAGAAGCCTAAAATTAAAATGTGTTCTGTCTGCACTTGCTTGTTCAGAGATTGAGCCCTGTGAACCCAGTACCTCTGACCCTTACTGGCAGCTACTAGATGGTGAAATTTTTATTCTTCCATGAATCATACACAAGTTTATTTTAGGAGCTTTACTGATTAATCCTGTTAGTATCCCATTAAATCAGCCAGTCAGATAAGGTACTGTGAGTTAGTTGCCAATCTGAAATATTTCTTTCCCTGTTCTTAGCTTGTTGTATTTTAGAATAAAAAAAAATAGTCAAAATCCAGTTTTTAAAGTATCTGCTCCCGTCATGATTACATACACACAGCTGGCCTAAGACACCATATGAATAGCACTATTAAATGCAAAAGTGACAGACTGTGTAGTATTTTGAAACAGCATTGTTTACCCTCTCATCCAGGAAATTAAACAAATTGTCTCATTTCTGTTGCCAAAATTCGGGAAGCACAAAAAACCAAACAAGTTTTGGTGTCTTTGAAAATCACAGAATTATCAGTCAAGTGTTCCAGTTGGTCTGCAGATCACTGTAGGGGGAAAAATGCAGTTTTTACAAGCTCTGTTCCTAACACTGATCTTTTCTTTCTGATCCATCCTACAGGTTTTTGCAATTCTATACTTAGCAGCTTCCCACCCACATGATTAATATGCTTGATTTCATACAGAATATACCAACTAGATTTCTGACTAGAATAAGAAGGTTTGGCTGTGTGATGCCACTCTTAGCCCAGTTTCACATTCGCAAGTTCATAAACATTTGCTGGGGCATTTTTCCTAAGAACTGTACCTATTTGGTGTCTCTTTCAGGGCCATTCATCACAGGTTTGTATGAATGGTTGTTAGATACATATGGATTCTCTGAATAAATGCTCTTATTAACTGCTCACAGATTTCAGATGTAGATCTAGCCTTTTAAATTTCCACATGAAATCCCTTGCAGAGAAAATAAATTGTATACAGATGCATTTTACTTCTCTTGTTAGCTTGAATTAGTGAACACTGGATTTTATGTGTTTTCTTTGTTTTTTTTTTTTTTTTTGCAGACAACATTCTTGTTCTCATGTGTGTTTCATAAGTCAATTGTGCACTGACCTCAAAAATATTCCCATCTCTACTTAAACACAATTCTGCCTCTAAATTTAACATGATTGTAGTTAATTATTAACATCATTGCATAGAATGCTTTGTAAATTTAGACTCATTAAGATTGTATATTTAATCCATGGTTGGAGTTAACAGGAACTGGATCAAATAAAACTCTACATGCAGTAGAATTATCTCAGAGAGACATTGGTTAAAGGATAGCTCCTGGCCTAAAGTCTGTCCACTTTAGCTCATCACTCTCTTTGTGCACATCTGGTGTCCCCAGAGCTTGTTCTGCCTTGTTTGTTCGAATATCCCTTCCCACACTCACAGTGACACACGTGTTTTGCAGAAGATTAATATGGCTGTGGTTCCAGAGCCCTTGGATGAGGTGACCCCTAAACAGAGGGGGTTCATAACTCTGTGGCATGATGCCCACACTGAGCACTGGGAATACTGACACAGTGCTAATAACTGCTGCTTAGTGCAGCAAAATTACCTGCCCTACCTGCTGTGGACAGAATTCAGGAATCCTGTCCTCCAGATGTGTTTTCAAATGAGGTGGTGTTCCAGATCTTGCTCTGTACACAACTTGCATTTCCACAAGGAATGACCACCACTGCCTGGAGCGGGAAGTTCCCAAGGCCCTTCACTTCTGTTCTATGCAGTCTTTACCCCGGAACATCTGCATTTTGCAGTTGTAGTGAACTGGAAATACTGCAGCAGCTTGAAGTAAATTAAAAAAATTAAAATTTGTGCTCAAATAAGTAGGAAAACTAATACTATGACTAACAAAGAATCCCTCATGTATTTTTATAAATTTAACACAAAACTCTGTTTCAAAATGTCAGTTTCATGACATCTTCTGTCCTGAATTCCTCCTAGGCAAATATGGTAGCAACATCAACTTTCCCAACAAAAGGTGACAGAACAAAGCCACAGCACCTGTGGAGAAGCACTGATTATTTTGTTTCCTGGAAAGGTGGGAGGTAGTTTATATTTTCCCCTCTCAAACAGGTAGAGAGGAGTCTTTTGCAGTTTGGGTTTACAGATGCATTTCCACATTCTTACCCTACTATTGAAGAGGATGAAAATGACCTGTAATAGTCTAAGGCATCTCTGTAGTTTCTCTCACCAGCAACCCACTTTACCCTCCACTAAATTGTCATTTCTGTATTCAATAGAGAAACACTCAAATTCACTAAACACACTCACTCACTTAAAAGATAATCTGATAATGTTACCGGTTTTAATGTTTCATAAAAAGCCAAAATTATTAGAAAACTTTGCGCTTTCTCTAATGCAATTAGTTCAGTCAGCTCATGAGGATGATAGCATTTTTTAAGACTTTGTTCTCTACAAAATTTCAATGGGCTTGTCTACGCAATGCAGCGGGAATGAATGGATTCCACTGTGAAAATGATGGCTTTAAAATCAGGTAAAATATGACTGATCCAGTTATGTGCAATATCTTCAGCAATCATTGAATCCTTCATAAATCACCTCTCCTTTCAAGAACACTGGAACAGATACAAGAGGAAGGCTGACAGGCTAATTATTCACATATGCAATAGATGAAAACATTTCACTGAGAACCCTGGTAGATCAGATGTCATGCAGAAACACTGATGTAACATTTCAAGAGAACTGCTATAATGCCAGATGTGTGAGAAGCTCAATTCTAAGACCAGCTCCCCAGTCTAGAAGTTTTTGACCCAACAGGTCTATATGAACCCCAAAGTGAGCTCTTGGGGCAATGAAAGCAGGCAATAGTATCAACACTATGACAACAATCCAGATCTTTAAAGGATGCTCAGGGTGCCTATTTATTCACTAATTGTCTTTGCAGTTGGGCTAGCAAATGAACAATTCCTGTTCTCCATGAGAAAGCTCTCCTCTGTCCAGATTCCTTCAGTTTCTGCTAGATTGGTCACCACCTTTCTACTTGCAATACCGTCAAATACACAGAAACATTGGGATAAAATACCACTAAGGAATTAGTTTTACAGCACCACCATTACTGATACAATTTTGTTTCTGAGCAGTTATTTTCATGCAGCAAAAGGACATGTTGTTAGCCATAAGGTGTACATCATTCTGAAAGTGAGACAAACAATAAATCACTGCCAGATCCCAGTATCTCTGGCACACTACAAAGCTGCTGGTTTCTTCCTCTGTGTTGTCATTCTTTAAATCTTATTACCATCAGAAAGATGATAAGGAATTTCCAGTTACTTCAGTTCACTGCCAGCTGGCCTTCCCCTTCCATGAGGAAGGCTCTATGAGCTGCACAGTCTGTGGTGCTGACACTAAAAACTCAGGAGGTAATTAACCCAAGGGCCTCGTTCAGGAGGTGTTTAAGAATTCACTCCAGGCCTTCTCCATGGCTGCCTCATTGGTTTTAACTTCCGGCTGCAGGTTCCTACTGCAGCGCTCTGTGAGAGCGGCTAATGGTGGGGTACTGTGCAAACACACCATACATCAGCAAAAGCAGTATGACTACACAGACCAATGTACCCCAAATCCGGGTCACGATAGAGATCCATGCGGAACTGCTGCTCCCAGCGCGTGCCATGACGGCTCTGCTCAGAACTAGGCCTACAACGGGCCCTGGCAATCCCATTGCCAATGGAAAACGGGAAGGTGACCACGATGGTGAACTGGGCCAGCAGAGTTGAGCAAATTGCTTCTTCATTCCACCTTTACCCGACTGGCCAGTTCATTGTGCAGCTAACAGGATTTCCATGACTATTTCACTTTGAGCAATGGGAAGCTGCTCTTGCTTTCTTGTGTTGCCAGAAGATCTGATAGGCTCTCAAAGAAGCTGGAGACTGGCAAATGTAGGAATAATTTTGCACCTCTTTTTCTTTCCAACTATGTTCCCTGACTGCCAACTATGTTCCCTGGAAGGTGCTCTGCAGATGAATAAGCTAGTCTAACTTATCAGGTTGTGTTTGCTAGGGCACTGCAGTACTGGCATAGTCAGGGGAAAAAAGATGGATGTTCAGCTAAATGGGAAAGATCACAGAATGGAGTTTCACATTACTAACAAAAAGGCTGGGCTCCCTCTCTACTGCAAGCCTGTACTTTGGTAAATATAAGGTTTACCTACTACACTGAAGAATCTGGAGCATGGTCTCTACAGAAAGTCTCTGCAGTGACAGCAGTGATTCTCAGGCAAAAGGATTATGTGATTGGCAGCTCTGTATATTTGTATCATGCAATACAGCAAAACACCCCAGATTTATCTACTTCAACTTTATTTATCCTAGGCCATTTGTTCAAAACAAAACTTCATTATTCTATTACTGGGTCTTTTGCTAACAACCAGCCTTTACTGTTAGCACAAAAGATACACTGAAGAAATAAGCAACAAAATAACTTTCATTCTCTCTCCTCCTGAAAATTTTTAATTAAAAGGTATCTCATAAAATATTAATTCACATCCAATTTGCTTGCTCATCAAGTAAAAAGCAAGCAGAGATATCTAAAGCATAGCACCTAAAATTCTGAATAAAGATTGACAAAGAAGTAGCTAACAGCTACTTAAAGAAAATGCTCAAAAATGCATGTAATCTGATTTGTACTGCATAATTCTTTTTATATTATTTATTTTACACCTTAAATAACCTTTTTTGTTTTATTTAATGCATTCAGTCTCAGTAGCTCACTGATACAGAATAATTTGTTTTAAACTCTGATTTAGCAGCTGCTCTCCAGTTGAATCAGTCCCCTTCCCAAGAGCAAAATTTTATTTGGCTGGTGAAAACTTCTACACCCTGACAGCAACTTGAAACCGCATTTCGTCTCAGAAACCTTGTCCTGAAGTGTAAAATCATACTCCACAAAGCCTAGCTTCAACTGAATCAACAGGAATTGAATGGGCTGTGGAATTGGGTTCTGGAGAGGTCCATCCTCAGGCTTTTCAGGAGCTGGAGTGGAGGGTACCCCTGTGAAGACTTGCTGGACAGAACTGGAAACATCCTACAAGTGCTATACAGTAAACCCCATTCACAAGATAAATTTCTATGTCTCTGTCATCATTACAGAGATGGTTTTGTGTAAAGGATAACTTCATAATCTGAAAGGGGAACAAAGTGTGAAATAAATATGAGACATGAGCAAACACAGATGGGTTTGCCGAAAGAGACTGGGAGAGAGAAAGCACTTAGCTAAACCTCTTGTGGTCAGCTAAGAAATGTAAATGATACTATTTTTGATAAAATATAATCATAGACTAAAATCACTTGGTGGTTTTATGTTTACAACTACTAAATGAAAAACCCTCACATGTAATTTACAGTGTGAAGGCAGAGGAGAAGAATAAAAGGATAGAGATCAATATGGTATAAAGCAGATACTCATTATTTTAGAGCTTAATTCAAGCATATGTTGAATCCCTGCACTTTTAATATAAGTTAGCAAGTGCCAAGCACCTTGTAAGAAGCTCTCAGAATCAGAATCCCAGTCTGCTATATCACCTAATAAAACCATTACCAAGTACATGCATAACTGCTACTAAGCCCATGCTTAAATAGATATAAACACTTGCCTAGAAAATGTTGCATTTTCCCCCATTCATATGCATATCTATGCAGATATCCATATATTCCCCTCATTTCAGGTAGGGAAAGACATATATGGGATCTGCAACACGAAATGCACGTGGCACAGCTCCAGCCCGCAAGAGCACAAGGCCAGAAAGCACCAAGGAGGGTCAAATCAGTCATCAGCTCCCACTGGCTTCCAGTGGAAATGAGCAGCTCGAATCTGGTGCCTGCATAGAGGCGCCCAGTGCAATTTGAGACACTTGGCATATCTGGGGATAGCAGATGTGGCACAACAGCAACAGCTGGATGGCAAGAATGATGTGCTAGTACATCTAAAAGAGCCATCTTTGAGCAACCAGAACTACCCTAGGTAAACAGGTCCTTTGAGAATCTTTGCACACAGAGCCTTTTGGGGTTTATTTTTAATCTCTTGGCAGTGACAAAATCTCCTCCATATTCATAACTTTTTAAAGTATGGCACTCTTACATCAAAAGTCAGTGCTGTAGACCAATTGATCTCTCCATGCAGATGAGATACTCACTGAAACAGCAGAAGTGCTATAAAAAAATAGTGGATTTCTACTACGCTTTGGTGCATGTAAACCTGAAAATTTCAGTAATTAAATTTAAGCACTATTCTGGAAGAAGCTTCCATAAGATTCACATTAGGCAGCTATATTTATTACTAAATAAATATAGCTGTTTTACCCAAGCTGAACACATTCAGCGATTTGCATTACAGAGCATAACTCCTTAATGCTCAAGTTCAATGTGATCCCTGCAGATACTGGTTTTGCACGTACTCAGCCTGTGCATGTGAATTTCCAGTGTCTGTACCTCGGTCAGGTGTTTGCTCATACAAAGGTACTTATGATGGGGACCAGCTGGAAGTAAGTCTGTGTTTAGTTATAATGTGCATACAAACGTGTGTACGGGTTGAAAACAAGTGCAAATTATTCCTTATTTTTGGAGATGCCTTGGTCACACAATGTCATTATGGAAAACCTGGTGGTTCTCACCCTTCCAAAGCACATACACACACCCAAGAGCCAAATATTAAAAAAGAAGCCAGTGAAAGGGTTAATGTCAAGTGGTACTACCTCTTCTGCTGCTGGATAAATGCTGTTTTCTAAAAATAGCAAATAGCCTTCCTGATCCTGGACTCGTAAAGTGGAAGGATTTAAAACTAAAATGCATCTCTATGAACCACGGTAAAAAAGTCCCAGTTTCCTGCAAACCCTAGAAATTTTACTACTCACTGTATTTATACAAAACCAAAGCCCAGCTATGAAATATAAATTAAACCAAACCACCTAAATATCCTTTTCATGTGCTAGAATCTCATGTTTTCTCCTGCCTCTGTTTTATGCATAGTCTGCATTCTCACTGACCTGACAAAACTGGGAATTTGTTAGTGATAGAAAAAGCAAGGCCACTTAATTCGCCAGCCTATGAGAGTAAAGCAAGCTACTTTTCATAATGTATGTACAGGCATCATGTGAGCACTCACTGGTAGCTGTGTTGGAATGCCTGGATATTGTGTGTTTGTCAGACTGTCATAAAGATTTATAAATACACAGCTACAAACTGCAGATGAAGCCTTGCAGTACAGCCAGGCTACACACACCTAAATTAAGAAGGTGTTTTAATTCTCAATACAGAAAGATGCAGAATGTCTTGTTGCATGTAAACCTGTTAGAGTTTTCAGACTGCGGTGATTTTGGACAGAGAAAAATCAATGTTCCCTCAGGTTCAGCAAGACCTACTGGCTTCCGTGTGGTTCCACCAAATGAAAGGAAGAAGAGGAAGCAACATAGAAATCACTACAAAGGAGCCTTCCTAAGCACTGAGTCTCAGATTATGGGGACAAGATGGGGACAAAGAGAGAGAACAGACAACATGTTGCCTCATTTCCACCTCATTTCACACTCCTTAACATCTTTATTTCCAACCCAGAAAGACAGGAGCAATGAAGACTGCAGAACCCCGGTCAAGCCATCCTAGACAGACAGTGGGGAGGAATTTTATACAAGTTACAGACATATTCATTCCAAATTCTCCTGAAAGGGTCAGAGCTGTTGATGAGCACCTCCCTTATGGACATCTGCTCTTATGTCCATGCCACTTTTTAATGAGTGATCCCCTTAATCAACTCTTGAGCTAATTTTTTTTTCTAAAGCATGAATAAAACACCTTTATCCATTAGCCTAGTTTCTGCTGCTTACCTAGTACTGAAAAGGCAAAGGAGTAACTTGCAGTATCTTTTCTTACTTCCTGGCAGATCTAATAATCTTTCTTACTGATCTAGCAGATCTCTTCTCATTTTGAACAGTTTCTTTACTCTCTCTCCAAGCTATTCTTTTCTAGAGCAACATACTTTTCTTCTTATTAAGGACCCTTTCACCCCAAATAAATGTCTTGCAGTATCAACCCACTGTGCATCAGTTCCAGCACCTCATTATCAGGTCCATTTTTCCTTCTGCAGGCACCTGCATAATCACATTATGTGAAATAGCTTATATAAATCAGCAGTCATTGTCATATGTTCTAAAGAATTGACCTGCAAATGTTATCTACTGCAAAACTTCATCCCAATATAGCTTTCAAATCTAAGCCATGAAGTCAAAAGTTAACTGAATATGGGTTACTGAAGCTGCATTTTGGAAACAATAACCTACAATTTATTTACCTAGATCCTACTTTCGAAGCTATTGTGATCTCATCCCCACAGGCCCTGAAATTGATTTTTGAAACAATACTTTAATTACCTTCCTACCTGGCAAGCTTTCTTTGGTGCTTGGTTTAGAAGCTGAGATTGACCCTGACTTTTCATGTCTGGGAGTGTGCACTGGTGTTATCTGCTCTCCATCCTTTCTCACTGCTGAGTGTGCCAGCCCAACAGGGTTGGTGAATAATTATTAGAACAAAGGGCAACATATGATGTTTTCCTGATCCTTTCAATAAACAGTGACTAACAGCTCTTTAAATTATCAAAACTGTGGCAATAATAAATTATATTTAAGGTTACATTTTCACCACCTCCTTATTTGTATGTTCAAAATACATCTACATAACTGTATCAGCTAATTAGCTGTGCAGCTATTGAAATGCCTTTTCAAATGCATCTGTACATGGTCAAATGTAGATTTTTCATACCTGAATGACTGTAAACAAACAAACCAGAAGGCAAACGAAGGCTTAGCTATTTAATCTGGAGGATATTGCATATTATGAAACACGTTCTAGGTTGCAACCGTGTAAGTTATTGCTATCCTTTTATGCATTTTCAGTTTCTTCATGAAAAGAATCACATTTGATCCACTGAAAATAAGTCTGGTCAGGGGCTATTATAAAATGCAGAATGTGCTTCTACAAACAGAACAAGAAAACTTGTGTAATTCGTACATTCATAATTTATTTCAGAGTCATTCTGTTTTGCTGACATATTATCTATTCTTCTTAAAACCTTTTCCAATGAGTTGTTTCATGTTCCAAATAAAGGCTATCTTAAATCTCTCATTTATTCCTGTTTAATTCTGAATATTTCACTACTTGAAGCTTCCAATGACTATCTGCAAAAGTTACATTAAGCCTTCCATATGCCCCTCTTTCTCATACAACTGTTTACCTTCTAGGATAAGAACTGGTATCAAACTTCCTTTCTTTTGATTAGCTTTCTTTCCTACTTCTAGGTAGCACGTGTACCCCTTAGGCTTTCAGTTTACTGTCACAATTAAGTGTCAGCACTTTTTATGATCCCTCAACTTATTTTCCCTTCACAGACTGATCTCATTTCATTATCCTTGACGGTTCTAACACCTTTCAAAAATTGGTCTGCTGAAATTCAATACTAATGCAAAAAGATATAAAGCTCACCCTGACAAGAGATAACTACAAATTTTGAGCACACCTCTCTAGTTAGCCTTGCCCAGTCTTACTTCATCTGTCATTCAATGCCTAGAAGTATAATTTGGGCACACTATACAAACCCTAAAACCAGAGGCACATTCTTTCCCTAGAAAAATATATACTTCTTTACACTTCCTGAATAGTTCTTCTCCTCATCACTTTTTCAGCTACTCTTGGTGAAATTATATTACCTGACTGCTTTGCCTAAGGCAAATGGATATATAGTATTTCAGTATCTCTTTGTTTTCGTTTTTCCTTCTGGAGGGTGAGGCCAGCAAATTTTATACTAGACTAGCAACTCGCCATGAAGTCCAAATTTAAAGAAATCTTCTGCATGCCTCCTGCTCTTCTCGCTTTGAAAATTGGTACTTCTTATGTTGACTTGAAACATGAAAAGTAACTGTGTGTGGCCATAAAAATGCACAGAAAAACAAAATCTGTCAATTACACTGAGCTATTTTTGTCATATCTGCCCTTCTGGGTCTATTCCAACTATATCACTCTAGTTAAGTCAGTTACTTACTATCAGTTGCTTGCCAGCTCCTGGCACTGCTCCATGACTTCTTCCAGGCTACTCACAGAGCACAAGATTGACCTTAAGGTAGCTTCAAATGACAATAAAATGTGTAGCTTGCCAGAATAAACACAATTTCTCTTTCTCCTAAGCCCCAGTCTCATCCCACCTCTGCTTCCCATTCCAGAACACTCAGGGTAGGAGGAAGGAGGCTATTTGAAGCATGAGCCTGCAGGAGTTTTCAAGATGAGTCTGCGGTTAAGCAAAGATTTTCCTTTGACTTTGTCCAGCTAAAGAGCAGATGAAAGTAAACAGACTTTTTTTTCCCCTCCTTGATTCTATCTTTTGCATTTACTTACTTCTGAAATGCTTTCCAAATGTTTTCTCAGGATTTGGCATAAAATCTTGATATGCTGCCTCCTAAAATTCTCCTCAAACATATGTTATTTGCCTTGAAATTGATAGTGTCTTTCCACTTCAGAAAAAATCTTCAGTTAGAGGCACCATGAGAGTCTCTATTTCCAGACCAAATCCATTCAGTTATCAAGGAAAGAATTAGGTCTTCTACAGACTTACAGTCAGGGCATCCAGAGAGGAAGCTGATCTGCTAAATAAGGAGTTGCCGTTTTCCACAGCGCCTTTTCAGAGCTGAACTGCCATATGCTGCTGCCTATCCCTCCTTCACTCACATCCCCTCTGGAGGAAACCAGCTCTGTGTGCTTCAGTCCACTGGCTCAGCCTCCCCCAAAATGGTGTGCACTTTACTTAGTTGCAGGCTAATGTCTTCTTGCCCCACCTCAAGTCACCGAAAAAGGTTTTTGGTGCCTTGGGCACCCTTCAAGGGAGCAGGTGCCTCTTTTGCACACTCACTGCACCAGGTGATGCTATAGGGGCACATGATCCTTTGAGGGTCCATGGCAGGCTGAGTCACAGACATGAAGCGACATGAAACACACTCTTTGTTTCTGGTTTTTTGTGAGAAGAATGCAGGGTTGAGGAGGTGGAGAGAAGTCAGTGTGGTTCTGATTCCCTTGCACTGCATCAAGGGAGCAGGAGGGTAGGCAATGGGAGAAGAGCTCTGCTAGGCCCAGCCTAAATCTATCCCTATAACATGTTAAAAAGAGCAAAAGCTTCAGTATATGTCATTGAGGCTGAGTGGTACCTTCTGTGCAAAGACAGACTCCTTGAAGTGTCTTGTGACACCAGTGCCCATCAGGCATCAGGACTGTCTAGTGCAATAATGGAGTTCTTACAGTTAAGCAGTCACACAAACCATTTCCAGCCCTTCTCAGGCTCAAATGCTTTGAAATGAAACTCCAGGCAAGACCTCCCTCTTGCAGTCTCACCTAAGCATTCCCTCCAGCCACATCCTGCATGCCAGCTCGTAGCAGGCATTCCTAATCCCCTGGCTGCCTGCCTTGTCCTCCTCTCCAAAGGGACTTTGGCATCACTTTCCACACGTTTTGCCCCTGCAAAGCTACCAAGGCTTGCCCCTCACATTCATGCCTGCCACTCCACTCAAAAAAATAATAAAAACCAAAGGATGGAATGTGGATGGGAAATAAAATCTGATAAATGCGACTGCCTTTACATAGCTACAAAGCCCTAAACATAAATGTACTAATATACTTATTCCTGTGCTGTTGAGAACCCACTTGTATAGCAAAAATGTAACACTGGAAAATAAGTAACACGAAAATGTGTCAAAATCCATCCCTGGAAGCCCACATGTTGTTTCCTGGCACTCCAGCATTACCAGTTGGCTTGGATGAAATTATGGAAAAGGCAGAGGGACGCTCTTTTCCTTATCACATTCATTCATTATCTTCCATCCTCACTATCACTGTACAAGACACAAGGTCCGTACCACCACCAATGTAGGGCACAATGTCCTGTTCCCTCTTGCCTTTGCCTTTCATGCAGCCCCTAGATGCGGCTGAGGAGTTAATTCAGAAACCTGAAGTCAGGCATTGTTGATCCTCGCTGGTAAGGACCCACACCTTTACTCATAGACAGTCCCATGACTATGCAGCTGGTGACTCTGAAACCACTTCAGGTGACACCTGCTATCCCTGTGAATGCACAAAATGAACAGAGAAAAACTCTTGCTTGTTACAACTGAGGACAGAAAATAATGCAAAATGTACAGATAAAGAGCCTGAACACTGTTGTTCTACTCTGACCTAGCAATAGTTTAAGTCAAAACACCAGTCTGTGGTAATTCTATACTAATTTATTTTAAGTGAAAGTGGATCATTATATTATGACTACCTGACTACATTTAATGGCCAGCTGAAATTCCAGCAATGGATGCCTCAAAGTTGGACCATGCCTACTATCTTTCATAGGTGGAAATAGGAGGACAAAATCAGTAGTTACAGAACACTTCACTGGAAGGTTCAAAGAACCTGCACATTCATGATGTATCCTGCTTTTGGGAGCAGTTTACCACTAAACCCCAAGGCTGCATTTTCATTTACATTCTGAAAACAAAGGGTTTGATTTCTTTTATACCTTTCTTATGCTATTGAATTTAACTTTAGTTGTGTGTCTTGCTTCAAGATTTTTTCCTGGAAATCTCCAGTGATACATAGAATAACTTAAAAATTGTAGAGTAGGACCTTTTGGTTGTACAATTACTTTCTCTCTTTAATACTTTTCTCTTTAATTCTCTTTTGGGAATGCCAAGAGTGGTATGAAGAATGCCAAGGAAGCAAAAAGGTGGGGAAGGAATCATGTCAGTAAACTTCAATAGTCTGAATGTGCTTGAAAAATCTTCTCGATCAAGAAGTAAGCAAGAAGAGCCCAGAGACATACTGACTTCAGAGGCTTCAGAAAAGAATCAGATGGCTGCCACTGTACATGACAAATCCTCATCTGACTTTCTGGTTCTTCATGCTGACACATGCATAGAACAATGCATCCTTATAAGACTTTTTTATAAGAAGCTCAATGAATCCAGTTTATTAAAATGCATCAAAGCATCAGTTTTGGATCATACATTAGTCTTCTCTCACTTAAGGTAAAGGTGAATCCCTTTGTTTGAGGAATAAATAAATTCTAGATAACCTTAAAAAAAATTAAAATTTTCCAGTATTTAGAATTGTAGTATGTTGTTGAACAAGGAGCCATGTTTGATATGAAACAAAAAAGCATGCATACCCACATGTGCAGCATTTGAACAGGTATTATTTGTCACAGTCTCCCACAGATGCTATCAGAGCTTACAGAGAAATGCAATGGTTATTAAAGATGATTCACTGCACTTATTAACATGACAAAGCACAAGAACCCTAAGCTAGTCATTAAAATGAATGAGATTTGATAAATAAAAGAGAATGTATGAGATTTGATAAATAAAAGGCCTTTCAATACTCTATAAGGACCCACGCTTGAAACTCCTTACTTTTTGTGAGCCATCAGCTTCAGGACACCACCGTACTCAGTAGTCTGTGTGAATTACTCATGAAGGGTCCCTCCCAACTCATACTATTCTATTATCCAATGCCTCTGGGATAGTGCAGAAAAGAGGCCAATCTTTGATTGCTGAAATTTTCACCTACAGAAAACACAATACTGCGGTGCCAAGTCCAAACTAGTGCATGTTTTTAAGGTATTTATGCTGATTCCCTTCCTCCAGGAGAAAAGCAGAGCTTGCAAAGTGACTTCCAGATGGAAAGTGCATCCCTGATCATACAAACCGACCAAGCTGGGCAGTCCTGAGGCTGCTCTCACTTGACCCAACTGCAGAACCATCATACTGGAACTCAGAGTAGAGGAAGAAAGCCAAGTGAGAATCAGCTATTTTAATTGAAAGGTAATTAGGGAAGAACACCAGCAGATTGCAGTGGAAATTGAGAAGCCATAGAAAAAATTGCTTCCATGGACTCAATGATCCTTGTGGATTCCGTCCAACTCAAGATATTCTATGATTCTAAGGGTGAAGTCTGTCAGGATTAGACATTGAATGTAAGCTCTTTCCACAATTTTTTTTAAATTTTAAAGCTAGAAAAGAAATTAAATCAGAAGTTTTACTCTTGCTTGGTCCAAGGGTGGTATATTATTCATCCATGACTGAGGGTTTTAACTCTAGACCACTGTACAAGTACAAAGAAATAAAAGTACAAACACCTAGGACTGAGACATGCTCTCATTTACACAAAGGTAGGTCTGGACAGGCTCCTTTGATTTACCCTCAGCCAAGAAGAACATTTCTGCGCCGTGCAGCCAGGAATTGCTCCCAATTAAGAGCCCAGAACAGCAGACTGCAGAACAAATTCCAGTCCCTCTGATGCCAGAGGAAGCCTTCATGGTGTGAAGCCTCATACAACCACCAGGAGAGGCTGAGCTCAAAATCAGGCTTTTAGGGAAACACTAAATGCAGTACTAAGCTGAGAAATATTTTAGTGATATTTACATTGAAGAATATACATGTGAAAGAGGATATTCACAATCTACAATTACAAAATGCTGGGACTCTCTAAAGCCTGGAGAGTATGCTGCTTCTGCTTCTGGTGGATAAAGAAATGGTTGTGTATGCTGTGCATTTTCCAGCCTTACAGAACTCAACCATTTTTTTCTAAATCAGTAGATATGAAATGGAGCCTTATATCTCATTCTAGACTACTTAAATTTGTCATGGAAAGACTTTTCAAAACTTCTCTTTTTTTCTCTCTCTTTCGTATGTAACCCTGATCAGCTTCCTTAATCTACATATATTTGCAAAAGTTTTTGCAGGCTTTAAAGTCATACTCAGAAAAGTTCTTCCTGAAACACCTTTGATGACTTTACAGTATATAATAACAGTAAAAACCACTCCTCAAAATTTGAATAAATGATCTTGAAAAACAAAACAGATAAGAATATGGCAGTAAAATTATTCTAGGTACAGAACTTAAAATGAATCAACCTTATCTGAACCAGAACTGGTATGACTAGGGCTGTTCCTGCCTTCTTGTAGGCTGAATAGAAGAGACTTTCTTAAGGAATTGATATGACTTTCCCTTAAACAACGAACACAAGTTCAACTGAATGCAAGCCAGAAAAAAAACCCTAAAACTTAGCTGGGAACTTAGAATGAATATATTATTGAGCACTGCCACAGAAACTGCCTGTTTAAATGTAACAGGGTAATGATTTTACTGTATGCTCCTCTACATTAAAGCCATCATATAAAGGATACCATTCAAAGCTAGCGTACTCATGCACATCAATGGAAAGCACAGACAAGCCTCTTGTGGCTTCACTGATTACTTAAGCCTGGCAGGTAAGGCTGGTCATTATTCTGAGCGTGGAGGTAAGTTCAGAAATATGTCAATATGTATTATTGCAATCAACAGGCATTAGTGTACATTGCGTGCATTACTGTAATCAAATTTAACAGCTCAACTGAACAACAAGGTCTGGCAGTCTGAAAAGATGGCAAAAGGTCCAGTAATGGTAACAAAGTGGTACTAGACTGTCCATGGAGGCACACAGCAGGTCTCTGCCAACTAAGCATAACTGCAATTTCACTGCAAGAATCAGTCTTGATGGTCTACCACAATCTTCATTAACTAGAACCACATTACAGTGATCTCCAGAAGCAATAATTTCTGATGTCAGAATTAGAAAGTAAAATTTGTGAGATGTGTCCTGGGAAATATCTGCTTTTTTCAAGTAGCTCTTTAACTTTGGAACATTATCAAAGGCAGTTTGTGAGGGAAGAGTTTTAATTTGTGAGAACCAAGTAAAAATTTCATCCTGACAGGTCAGAATAAAGTAGAATTCTAATCCATACAGACTTTAGTCTTGGGATAAGGTTTGAAAAGCTCTAAAGAGTCTTGAGTTTCACTCAGAGTTTTGTTGAATTAATTTATATTGTGATTGCAGAGTCTCCATAGAGGCTCTAGCTTCCTGGCTTTACCAGCTGAAAAAAATGGCGCTGATAATCTGAAGGAAATCATTAATTTTTCCTCATGTCCATTACAATCTGTTCAGCACGGAGCACCTAGGATTCTCTGAGAAGTTCGAACACCCCTTATCTTCCCTCAAGCTCCCCCTATCCTTCATCATATTATTTAGAACATTCAATGATTCACAGTGTTGACAATGCACTTTTTCTAGCAATTGTTTACACCTCATTTCTAAAGCAGGATCCTGGTTCTTATTCTTAGAAACATATTAACCCTCCCTCCTAAAAAAAACCCCAAAGTCCAAAACCAAATAAAACACTACAGATTTTTTTCTATACACTGCAAAAATCTGTCCATCACAATGATAACCACATTCAGACAGTGGGAGAGGTTCCTGGCTGACACTGCCTTACGCCACTCGGGCAAACAATGTGACCTAGACCCATTAATGGGAATCACATATTAGTCCCTTCATTAATCTACATCACTTGTGTGGTTAAACCAGCACATTGCTACTCTTGTTCACTCTGAATGTGATGACCTTATATTATTGCTCATGCAGTTCAGTGCTGCTTCAGCTGTAAACAAATACAGTTTAGCTGTGAATGAATTCCTTCCAGCTCAGGCCAGTAACAGCCCAGTGATGCCAAAGGCACGTGAACTAGGAATAGTACACAGCACAGAAACCAGGGCTCACAATCCATGTACTACCATAGCAAGGGAGGGACCAAGGGGGAAAAGAAGGCAAAAGGGAGAGACTCTGAAAGGATGCAAATGTATACACCCTCCAAGTCACCAAAGTAAGCAGATCTGCACTAAGAGATATCTGTTTTCAGACAAATGGGTATCCAAGCAGTATTCTCCTTGACCCAAAGCTGCTTTGATGTGACAAACATTTAAAAACAATAGTGTAGGTCCAGTTCTAACTCAAGAAATGAAAAAGTGAGTGGAAATGAACTTGTATTTCAGGATTCAGTTCTGTTCAACATCCTGGACAGATAAAATCCAAAAGTCTCAGAAATGTGCTAGACTTGAAGAAGTTAGGTTTAGTTTTCAGGGGTACAGGGCTAGGCACAAAAAAATTATTCTCACAGCTGTGCCAAATCCCTAGAGAATGATTTATCCTAAATCTGGTTTACTTCTCCTCCTTTTTCCTTAATCTGTCCAGTTTCTCCTTAAACATTTTAAAATTACAGATGTCTTGTAACTCGGTGGGGTAAATGTACACAAAATGATGATATGAGGAATCCGGTTCACAGCCAACACACAACTGCTACACAGTACATCTAGAAAACCTGTCACATTGTCAGTCCATCCCAAGAATGTGTCTGACTAGAAACACTAGAAGAAACCGCAACATTCATTGCAAGATGGCAAGAGATATATAATAAACAAATAAACATGTTTATAAATTCTCTCTAAGTTCCCAGACCACCATGCTCAAATCCCAGGTGTACTAAACAAAACCAGTGTAGTAGTGGGCTTGGTAGTGTTAACAGTCAAACTTTGTGATCTTAAAGGTCTTTTGCAACCTAAATATGATCCTGCTGTGTCTCAGCAGCCTTTTCCCCCTGAGGAGCAATGGAATTCAGGCAGAGAAAGGTATCACCAGCATGGCCCCAACTGCTCCCATTCCCGAGTGGGCATCCTGGCACTACTCTGCACACAGACAAAGATGGATCTTACCCATTACTCCCTGCCCAGTTGGTATCAATCTATTTATTTTGTTCACAGAACCATTTATAGATGACTGAGACAAACAGCTCAAACTCATTTGCCAAAAATTCCCCACAACATTAATATTTAAGAAGCGCTTCTTGTGGGTACCATCTCAGTCTAAATATTATTTGTATCTTCAAGAAACACAAAGCTTTGAATAAAAAGATGAGAATAATCTCCATAAACACCAACATGTGTAATTCTTCTTGAAACAACACTGAAAGGATACATTTTTAATGCTTTATTTTTGTTTCATCTTGGTTGCTTTAATATTCCTAGAATCTTGAGTACATTTTTTCTTTTAAATGCTCATATCCTTTCCCATTTGTCAAACATTGATTTATCTCCTGCAACTTGTGCAGAACTCTAATTTAACTTACTTTAGCTGAATCTCTTGTTTTCAACAAGCATTACAGATTCTACTGAAAGACACCGGCTGACCAAGCACACAGCATGGAGACGCATTGTTTGTGCAGATACCCTGCAAACATAGTGGTTTTACATTTATTTTGACCAATAGCTGGTATCACAGTTTACAGTCTTAATTATCCTTATTTTTAATATAGTTATTTAGAACCCTGAACAAGAAGAAGAAAGAAATCATTTGGGACCTTTTCTACTCAGGAATGGAAATAGACTATAGCGGCTTAATTCAATTACAGTAATTTAAATTCCTCTTTTAGCTTTTTGTCACTTGGAAAAAACACCACTAACCTCTGACTTGCTGTAAAGATTTAGGTTTTATCACCAAGTAGTGGTGAAATGGCAAATGTATTGGTAGAACCTGAACAATTATCAGAAATGCCAGTTCATGTTAAGAAGCTGGGAGATTGCATACTTCTTATCTTAATTCCAGGGTGAAAAAAACAAAGATTTTAAATATTTAATAATAAGAAAAATGCTATAGAAATTGTGTTCATACACCTAAGGTTAGTGAAAGCACTGGAAGTTTGAAGAGGTAAAGCACTCATCCTAAAGCACATCAGCATTCAGTAAACCATCACAGATTATTTTTGAATTGGCAAGGGCAGAAGGACAATATTAAGAAAGCAGAGTGACTCTAGCCCCTCTCTCACCTTAAATAATATAGGAGTGCCCATCCTCTCTACTGGGAAGTCAGAGAAAGGCCACTGGTCTGTCATCAGGCACTATGACCAGCACCAGAGCCTTCACAAACATTGTTTTTTTCACTCAGCTCACCCTTTAACCACAGGGCACAAGATCTGAATTTGCATTTGTATCTTAGTCCAGTGAAGAACAAAACTAAGTGAGGAGCAAGGAAAAAGTCTCTCACAGGTAAAACACTACACAAGAGGAACAGAAGCAACAGACCCTGACTTTCCATGGGGCTAAACTGCCTCTTGAAATGGAACGTGCGTGTGGTGCAGAGGCAGCACACACCAGGGAAGCAGTACCAAGTAACTTAAAGTTCTCAGGTTTAATTAATTGGTTCTTAAAAATGCCTGATGCAAACAAAACATTGCAATCCCTTGGCTGATTATGACACCTCTTATAATCTGATGAGGATATTCATCTGAGTGGGGAAAAGTGTGAGTTGGTTAACTCAAAACTAATGTCTTAACTGAGTAAATAAGTTATTCCATACAATTCAAGGCACACTGAGTATTTAAAGAGGTAGTGCACCAGAGCTGATAGGTTTCTTCATGTTTTTAGTAGAGCTGAAAAACGTTTGAAAACAAATAATCTCAATCCTTATCACCTACATGCATCTGAAAGTTTCTGAATCCTTTGCTGAAATCCATCTTTATCACAGTTTTAACACTCTGGTCCTTGATTGCCCATGTCATTTTAAAAATAAGATTAATCACTCAATCACTCAGACATTTAAAAGATTTGGAGCTTCCACTACCTCCAGTTTCTTCTCTTAATACTATTAAAATTGAACATTTATTTTTATTATTCATTCAGTCCTAACATATTGCCTCTTTTTCTTTCTTGCAAACAATCTGAGGACACAAGGATCAATTCCATCTCAGTCTTTCCCTAATTGCTCAAAACAAGCAATCAAATAGCTGTGTGCATGCAAGTTCACTAGCTAAAAGCTATGCCGAGCATTCAGAAGACAATACTCTGGAATAATTCCCCACCTGGGTACTCACCCCATACCAAGAACCAGTGCACAATGTCAGCATAGCTACAGCTACAGCATCATCAGTTGCCACCTGGCTCTAGCTTCTCCAGTTAGTCTGGTCTCATGCTGGAGAAGTCCGAGGGTTTCTACAGTGTCTAAAAATCCATTCATCACTGGCCTGACTACTGATCCTGTCTGACTGCAGACAGTGCTGTGTTCAGTGCAAAGCACAATCTGATTACGTGGGGGTAATTTCTTACAGTGTCCTGAAATCATGGTCAGGCATTAAAAGGATTTCTCCAAGAATCAAACACAATAACAAAGGAAAGGGAAATATGAATATGACCATCACAGTCTGCCTAAGTTCAGCAGAGAAATGCAATTCTAATGAAAGTCTTCTCTCATCTGTTTTATCAACACGGAGCTGCTAAGGGGAAATTAAAGAAATAAACTCACTCATTTTAGGTCTTCAAAACCAAAGCCACATAAAAAAAGCTGGGCTATATTAATGGGGACCCTGACAATAGATCTAGGAAGCGAAAGTTAGTCATACAAAGGGCTGTATCACATTTAAAAACTGAGCTGAAACTTTTCTTTCTGTGCTGTTTTAAAGCCACTCCGTATTTCAGCCCGAAGTGATGGCAAACATTTATTGACAGTTAATGCAGTCCTCCTGCGATGTATAATTAGGCACAAGCCCAGAGGAACAAGGCCAAGTGCTGTTCATCTCTTGGCAAGTGCCATAGTGTCTCAGATATGCACTGCCTGAAAATATCCAGTGATATTGCTAATGTTTTTTAAAAGGCTGGAGTTTTGAATTTTCACAGAAACTGATACACTAATTAACCCACCAAAATAAAAGTATAATGGAAAAAGTCCTGCAACAGTTCACCCAGTTTCTAACCCCTCTTTCCACACATCAGGAGTGATGTACCAAAAAGAGACTACCTTCCTTTGCTTTACCTCATTATTTACTTCAGCAGTGTCAAATCAGATCTTTCTTGCTTGGCTAAAAACCTTTCCAAAACAAGTGAAAACATCTATCAGCTTTTACCCAAGGGAAATGAACTGCTGAATATTCAATCATAGGTTTCCTTCCAAATGCTCTGCTTGTTTGTTTTAGAGAAGCCTTAAGAAGGGCAAATAAAAGGTTTGAAATCCTCTGAGCAAAGCTGACTTCTTTCTCTGAAGGTCACCCTCAAGTCATTTCAGAACCGTGGTAATAGCCAGGGGAGGGATGAGCACAGTCAAAAGACAGCTTTTCTTCTCAAGAAACTTTGGTGCTTCAGCCTGAACTAAAAAAAATGCTGTCAGGTGGAGGTTTGCCACTTTTTATGGACCAATTCAATTTTACCCTGGGGAGAAAGACACAGTAAGAAGTTCTAGCAAGAGGATCTGCTGCACAAGTGCTTCAAAGAAAGGAGAGATGGCCTTTTCAGAAGGACTCCACTAGAAGTGATCAGGCTCATCACGGGTCTTATGGTCAGGTACTTTTTTCTTTGGGACAAACCTTAACCACTGTTTTCAGGGTCAGTGCCAAAGCTGGAATATTCAAACCATACGGTATAGACCTGAATCAAGACAGCCCCTTCATATTCCTTCAGAATTTACGGTATGATCATACTAATAACATGCACTCAAATTGACAGTAATGCATTTAACAAACATTAACTATGACTGCCTTCCTATTCAGAGCAAATTTTGCCTGGGATCCAAACTGAAACTCATAACCACGTTAGCTATACATATTATTTGGGAGATGTTGCAGACTGACTAAAGACTCAATTTTGTGTAAACCTTGAGAAAGACCCGGGAAACCAGCGGGAGCTCTGCCTAAGCAAAACCTACATGATCTGGAGCCCCTGTGCAGCTCCATGCACGGGCACACCACCGTCATTCCATTGACAGCCCCGCACACCCCGTTTCTGTAGCGAAAGCGAATCGCCACCCAAAATCCCCAAGCAGGCAAGCGGACAAAGCAGCGCCCCGGGGCAGTCCGGGCAGGGCAGCGGCTGCGCCCCGGCACAGCTCCCATCGCCCCCGCCCCGTTACCTTCTGCCGCGGTGCCGGGCCGGGCCGGCCGCGCTCGCTCCGCTCCGCAGGGCAGGGCCGGGCCGGCCGCGGGCAGCGCCCCAGCCGGGGCCAGGCGGCGGGGACGGGGCGGGGCGGCCGCGCTTCGCCCGGCTCTGGCAGCGCCCCTCGCTCCGCGCACGGCCCGGGCACGGACGGGACCCGGCAACTTCGCGCACGGTGCCGCCGGAGTTGCCGCAGCCCCTCTCACCTCAGGCACTGCCTCCTCCCCAACGGGACCGGGGACGGCGCGGGCTGCTCCCCGCTCCATCGCCTCGCCCCTCTCCCAGCTCCCTGCTCGCTCTGCTGGCGCGGCCCCGCTCGCTGCCGCCGCCGCAGCCCCAGCGCCGGCCCCGGAGCGCCGCCTGCCGCCGGGGCACGGCCCCCCGCCCCGAGCGCCGCTGCCCCAGCCGCCCTGCGAGCCCCAGGGGCACCGTCCTGGCCGGGCAGCGGCGCTCATCTTTCATTCATGTCTTTGACCGACAGCCCCCTCCCCTCATCGGGGCAGCCCCGGCCCCCTGCCCGGGCCGCTGGCGCGAGTTGCCCAAGCACTCAGCCCGAGCCCGGCCGTGACGCGCTCTGAGGCGGCGAACGCGCTCTCCCGGGCGCCGCACCTGTGCTGGCCGCGCTGCGGTCCCGGCTGAGTTTCCCGCTCCGCTCCGAGTCCGCGGGTGGCTCCGTGCAGCCGGCAGGTGAGCGCTGTCCGCGGGGCGTGCCAGGCGCTTCCCAAGGCGGGGAGAGCCCTTTCCCCGAGTTTCCCCCCAGCCCGGCACAGCCGGAGCCGGCAGCGGCGCCGGCAGTCCGCGGCCCGCGGGGACGGTGCCCCGGCAGAGCGCGGCTCGGCTCGGACCCTGTCCCGAGCGCTAGCGGGGCTCGTGTGTGCCGGGGCTGCCAGGATCCAGCGGGGGGAAAAGCGGAGAGCGGCGTTCACGGACGGTCGGGCGGAGACATCATTGCCCTGCTTGATGTCTCCGATCTGCGAGCGGGCGCTCGGGGGAAGGTTGAGCCTTTGGATGCCGGTGAGTGCCTGTCAGGCTCTGCCCTCTCGTACACCGCATGTACACCGCCGCAGGATGCCGCTCCACCGGGCAAACCTAAAGCACACCACACTCGTAACTTTTATGGTTTTAGTAACGAGGATGCTTTACTCCGACTCCTCCCTCTCCCCTCCTCAACCCCGATAGGTACCAAGTTACAACCTATTTGTAAGGATCGAATTGCATTTCCTAAGGTGTCTCTTATCTCCTGCCAGCTTTTTTCAAAAGCCTCTGTAGCTAGTACCTGAATCCAGATTTTTGGCAGTCTTAACACTATTTTATTTTATTTTATTTTATTTTATTTTATTTTATTTTATTTTTTTTTATTTTTATTTTATTTTATTTTTATCCTGGCATTCATTAATTTTAATTTTTGGTGTATTAAAAAAAAATATTTCCTTCCCTTCCTCTTGGGGAAAATTCTGGCTAGTTCTGGCATCTGTCATGATTTTTGCAACTTAATACTGAAGCAAAGATCATGTGTGTATTAATTAGTTTTTTTTCTCAGTTAGTGGATCGAGTGCAAGAATTTGTTAGGTCAAACTTGATAAAAACTGTCAGTCCCAGGCAGCCCCTTGTCTGTGCAGGGAGCCAGCTCTGTCTCAGAGCCAGCAGGACATAGTTCTGCCTATGGTATCTGTAGCTATTAGGGAGATTCTCTTTGTACATGTATATACATTTCATGGTTTTTACCCATTATTGCTTATAACCATTACAAAATTGATCAAATTTCATGGGAACAATTCATTGCTCTTTAAGTATTTGGTTTTCAATATAGCAGTGAAGAAGTAATTGGCAATTAAGTACATTGCCTTCTAATTTAATTCCATATTCTGTTTGTCTTGCATTATGTAAACACAAACAATCAGGACCTTGCTCATGGCCTTCTCAGCTCCATTTCAGCGCTGCTTCTTGCATGCTCTCCATGAATCACTCCCCTCTGCTCTCCCTCTGAAGTCTGGAAGCAAGACAGGCATCACGATATCTGACCTTGTTTGTGTCAGTGTTAAAGGAGTATTTGAAACCACTTGTCTTTCTCATACAGCAAAACTTTTTTATTTTCATTTTTTTGCTGCTATACAGCACAGATAGCCTGGAACATATTTCCCCTGGCATGAGATTTTTGTGCAGTTACTTTTCTGTGCCAGTTCTATTTATTTATTTAGCATGGATTTAGCCCACCTGTATATGGCTTGTATTTCCTCAGAATAATGTGTGTTAAAATACACAGATTTCTTTCTTTTCCCCTCCCCCTCTAATTCCCAATAAGTAATTTGACAAGGCTATGGAGATTAGGATCTCACTTCTCCTCACAAACTGATGTGATACTATTATCTTCAGAGGTTACGTTTCAGCTTGCACTGGAGATTAGTTGTACATCCCCAGATGTGAAGAATGATCATGACTGGACAGGTGTAATTCCACTTTTAATAATTCCAAAATATTAAACAGTATTCCATCTCCTCCACCCCCCCTTTCCAGAAATTGAGTAAAATTGAAGATCAGCGGCAGAATGATATTTATGGGGTCCGTGCCACTTACCATTCAAAATAATACAATTCCAGTTTTCTAAATAGATGGGGAAAAGGTTGCATAGAGCAGTTAACTGGTTTGGACAGCATCAAAATTGTGCAGTCTTGGCATTACTTTTGCTGACAGCTGGGTCTCTGGTTCCAGCAGCTTTCTCTCAGTGCTGTTGCTTTGGTGCTGCTTTGTGCTCCTGTTCCTTGAAGGCCATGTCATTTATGCCATTCCCGAGTCACACAGCACCCACAGCTGCAGCAGGGAGGCTACAGGCACCATTCCAATCTTCCTGAACACCCTCATCTCTAGAAGTGGGCCATAAAAGGTAAATGTGCAGCTTTGTTTCATGTCTATGCCTATAGAAGATTGGGATAGCAACCATTCCGTCTTACTCTTCCTCCTGGACTTGCTTGGAGTAAATACAACTGAGTTTGGTTTACAATCATACCTTTCTACTGCAATTGAAAACACATTTATATGGCTTTCTGTGAGGAGCTCTCTTTATACAGGTGTGTGGGTGCAGCCTCATCAGTCTTCCAGTTTAAAATTTTAATTTTCTACTTGGACCTGGTCCTGCTTCAAATGAAATTACCATCTGAAGTCCCAAAAATATCAGAGGAGTATGATTAAATGCTTTGCAGGTGTGTTTACCCATTTCTTTCCAATCCATCCCAGTATTGCTGCTATTGCTTCTGTTCCACAGATGGCAGCTTCAGTGGCAGTGACATGGCAAATATAGAAGACAAAGCATACCTCTGTTTCCCTTCTTCAGTTAGTTTAAAATTTTTTAAATATGCTTAAATGATTTTAGAAAGTAATAAGCATTAAGCCATTTGCTTACACTGCTCACCGATATCTACTTTTGTAAAGCAAAAAAAGCAGATTTAAGTGCAATACTTTAAGGGTTTTTTTTAAATCTGAAATCTGAGAAAATCTGGAATATTATCCCAGAGCTGTGAAAGGGGAAAGGATGTACCTTTTCCTTTTGATTCAGAACAGAATAATTCCTAGAGTTGTGTTGATGTTGTTGTTCTTGAATTGTTTTGATTATGTTAGCATCCCAGTTGTTGTACTGCCATGATGTTTGGTTTAGGATTTGTGTCGTCTAATCCAGAAGCTATTTTACAGGTCAATAAGATGCTTCATCTGAGTGTCAATAAGCCCTCTTCAAATACATTCAGCTTCTCAGGACTCATTTGGGACTAGCAGTCTTAGGGATAAGAGTTTATGCATGTATTAGTACATGTGTTTTACAGATGGAGAACCTGTTAAATTAGTTCACCATCGTTAAATTAGTTCATCAATGACCAAAGAAACAGTATATGGCCAGAGGCAGTAAGAACTTGCACTAAAGCTGTAATTTTATAGTTTCACCCTGGTGTCCCAGGGTCAAGCAAGTTGTTTTAGCCGCAAACTGGTACATCCCCATCTGTCTGGAAGGGACCAAGTAGAGAACTGGAAGCTTTTGCAGAAGATGTGCCTAAAATCAGGCAGGAGGTGACTTCTATATGATAAAAAGAGGAATCTGCCTAAAAGAAGGTGTCACAAAAAGGGAAAGAAAGGTGATGGTGGCTATGAACTTTGGCCACCTGGGGTATGTGTAGACTGTGGAGATGGTTATAGAAGCTTGCTCCTTGGAGACGGTGGCAGGAACAAAAGGAAACTCCTGGAAGTCTGACTCCCACTCTTCAGCTCTCGTAGCAGACAGAAATCCCAGAGATGTATAAGTGAATATGTCTGTGAAGACCGTGTTGAGCACTATTATTGTAATGCTTTTGATCGATTGTCACAGAGTGCTGCTGAGTGTGTTTTTGAAGAGAGAGAGAGGCAGATAGCAAAATTTTGGTACCTGTCATGGAGATAATTATTTTTGTAGCTGAAGGGAGGGAAAACAGGAAAGGGAAATGGAGCATCTCTTGCTTTGGGTAAAAGTGATTTTTCAAACAGGAAAATAATTAAGCTGAACTTCTATTTACATGACTTCAACTGATTCTATTCGGGGCAGCTGATCAGAACAAGGTTCTCAGAGCTAAGAAATTATACTTCAGGTAACAGTGCAGAAGGGAAGGATAATATAATTGTACCAATGACAGCAGATGCCGTAGTTTTTCCCTCAAGTTATTTGTGACTAAAGTGGTTGTGTGCATGTGCAAAATAATGATTATCTATTAGAACAGAAGCCATGTGTATACGTTACATAAATATGGCCATGTGTATATATTACATAAATATAATATTTTCTCTGTACTTATGTTCTTCTGTATAAGAAGGTATCAAAGGGAGAATTTAGAGTTTTCTGCAAACTATTTATATAAATTATGTAACATGTTGCAAGCAGGATGTACTTTTATACTAATGCCAATTTTTGAAATTATTTCAGGGGAAATTACTCAGGTTGGAAAAACACAAGAGTTAAAGAAAGCAAAAGGAAATAGAGAAAGTTACAGAAGATGTAATAGAGCTACTGTGGTGATAGCTATTGTGATGATCGCTTGTGAACACTATATCCTTTTTGTGTGGAAGTAATATTGCTGTGAGTTACAGCTCTGGTATTTCCTCTTCTGTTAGATATCAGGTTGTGGTTTTGTAATTTTGCTGAGAGTCACAGCAACGAGTTCGTATCTCTGTAATCTCTTGCATCAAGTTGCAAGAGCACAGCTGTAACAAACAGCATACAAGTCACCTTCCAATTATAGCTAAATTAAATTTTAAGGTAGTATATGCAAACCTACCCTGAAAAACAAAACTTGTTATGTACAAGGTGTTTATGTTCTTCTGGGTCTGTTTATTGCCAGAGTCACGGGTTTGGTGGAGGGGAGAGTAACTCTGCTAAGCAAGAAACTCTTAGCTACTTGGCTCTTTGATTTGCAAATGTGACCCTGGTATACATATTAACACTTAGCAAAACCGGACCCCTATGACAACAACATGTATAGTTAGATTTCAACTTTTTCCAGGTCAGATGCAAACTTATGCTGAAAACATGACCCTTTGTAGAGATCTGACCAAGCTGCCAAGCCCAGGGGCTGGCACTGACTGCAGGCCACACCATGTGCTCAGAGATTGCTTGTCTACAGAGGTAAAAAGCCACATATTGATTGGAGGTAAAAATCAACAGGAGGTTTGGAGGTAAAAATCAACATATGTCCGCCCCCGTGTTGGTATGATAAATCCCAGCAGCCACGCTCAGGCTGAAAAGGTATTTTGCTAGTGTGGGGGTTTGCCCGCTCAAAACCCCAAGGCAGAAAACATTCTATAAATGGGAAGAAATACACAGCATAAACTGGAAGCAATTTGAAAATTATATTTTTTTCTCTCAAACCAAACATAAGCACCCAACACTCTGAGATGAAAGCATAATTACTGAATAAAGATATGGTCAGGCAGCCAGAAAAATGGAAAATGAATCCAACAGTGTTAAGCTTGATCCTGCCCTGCTTTGGGAAAAAATTCATTGTGTAAATTTAACATTTCACCTCAAGTATTATATTTGCTTCAATACCGGCTTTGCGGTCTGAAGGGTTCCCCTAATCCATTTGGCTGAAAATCAAGGACAGTGAGAGACAATTAATATCAGAATGATTTCTGTGGGGTTTATTTGCACTGTTGTTCTCAGAAAAAAAAATTAAGCAAAATTCAGATTCTTGAAATGGATCATTAAACTAAGATAAGCTCTTGTATTGGCTCTTTGATTCAGAACTAAGGTTTCAACAGTAAACTGAACTTTATTTTGAAAAAAAATTACATCTCCTTTAATTTCAAATGTCAATACACAGAATTTTAAAACAGTTTAACAAAATCACTCTGAAAGTTCATTCAGATAAATGTTTAATCACCCAGCATTGTCTGGAGGCTTATGAACATGGGAATCCAGATGTGCTCTAAAAGAGCATTAAAATTTTTGTTGAAGGAGAATATGCCTTTTTTAGGGAGGAGTGAATTATCCCTACGAGTGGTCTACAGGAAGAGTTAGTGTACAGTAAGTTCCCAGTCCCACTCACTAACTTCACAGTAACTTCCTCTACATGCATCCAGGTCAGTAGAATTTATGCATTGTTAATCTTGCTATGCACATATTGCAGCACTTTGGCTACAAAGTGAATCAGAGCCCAAACAGTGAAGTTTGGCTGTGTCTGCATTAGGAGCAAGATGGTGCCGAGGGTCCAACATTTGTCTTTCAGGAGCTTTTCCTGCAGTGTAGCTGCAGTGTGTTCCCAGGGGCTCAAAGCCCATTAGTGCCTGAATCACATCTTTCAGTTCAGCTCCTGCAGAAAGACCCTGGTTGGGCAGTATTGAGCAACACACACTAAGTGGGGAGAACCAAGAATAATCTGAACTTCAGTGCTAGTGTAGACATTCTGAAACAGGGCAGGGTTTCACAAGAGGGCTAGTCTGATGGCAGCCTGGGTGTGCTGTGAGTCTGGGGTGACCAGTGTCCTGGAGATCTGCTAGAGAGTGGCTGTGGGACTCCCTGAGTTAGCAGAGAGGTTGGTATTTTTCATTTGATGGAAAAAAGAACGCAGAAAAGCACTCATCAGATTCATGCCTATGGCACCATTCAGTCTGTCATGGCATTTGATGCAGAACTAACATTCTGCACAGCATTCTGTGGTGAAGGCCACATTATAAAGACTGCATTGAGAACTAGCCCTGAAGCTTTTCTTGCCCCAGTCTGTTTGCCATGAGAAACAGTAAATTAAATAACATCCGAAATGCCAGACTCCTATATGTAATGAGCATGCAGTCCACAGAATTCACTAAGCAAGAGGTCAGTAGGCTTAGTGAATTTGCCTGGTCCTTTCAAAAGACTTTCTATTATTAATAATGTTTCCAGCTTCTTAGTGGGAGCTGAAGTTGCAGAGCTTTTGAAACAAATTTCAGGAGTCAGGAATGGATGTGCTATTTTTGGCTTCCACTTAACCACCCAACAGACAGGAATCAGGTAAATGATTTGCTCATGTTGCCATTAGTATCACGTTGCTGTTATGCATGGCATCTTTTTCACAAAAAACCAACAGAGCTACCATTCCAGCAGCTTGCAGCATAGATTAGAGAAAATGGTGAGGTTTGCCAAAGTGCTTTTGCTCTTTACATAGCAATTAAGCTCGAGAGAAAAACAGACGGCCACAGGTGGGTCTCAAGCTATACACAAACCTCAAATATCCACCTAAGCCACAGTCACCCTCTGGGATTCAGGTGGCTTTTGAACAACCAGCGGGCTGTTTGTATTGTACATTATTCACATGGATGCTAACCTATTCCTGCCTATGAAAACAGCACGTGAGAGAGCATGTGGGAGCGGCTGATGGAAGGAGGAGTTTATGGCAGTAATATGGTCAGTGTCATCTGTGAACTTTGTCACTTGTGGACTTTTTTAAAAAGTGAGAGTTAGAATCACAGTGCAGGTGCTGACATCCAGAGGAGGGTGGTTTGGAGATGAGGGAGGGAGGGAATGTGGAGGGAGGGAATTACCCCATTAATTCCATCATGGCTCACATTAGCAGTGTGTCTTTAAAAACAAAATAGGATGCTGCTAAGGATGTAAAGGAAGCTCTGGTGTATGTTACATCAGTTGTAAAATTGAATTATTTCTAAATTATTGGGTTTTTTTAAATGCCACTGGCTGAGTTATAGCACAAAGCTGAACAAAGACTGCAGTGAAGAACATGAGTAATTTCAGTGATGGGAACTGCAGAATTATTTAAGCAGATTTGTGTGGTAACTGGGGCTTTTCTCACAGTGTTTAGTCTTGAAAGAACAAGACTGGTGCCTTATCTACACTGCTTATCACATTTACTGCTTCATAGCAAGCAAGCAAAAAATTGTCAGAAAAGTTTAATGATTGAATTGCCACTAAATGAATGCCCAGAATTGTCAGTGATATTTTTGGCAACAAAGAGACCTAACCAAAACAAAATGATTTTCAGAATTCACTGAGGTGATCCTTCAGAAGCACCAGTGGGGGCTGCATCAACAGGAAGTGTCACAAAAGAGCTGTTTGCTTTCAGCTCCTTCTGTTCACACAATGAAGGAACTTCATCACAATGAAGGAACCTTCTCACTTCTACAGGGGAAACAGTTTCAGGCCAGAAGGGTGGACAAGCAAGGAGGGGAAGAGAGGCAGATATTCAAGGAGCAGCAGCCTCCTTGGGTGCCTTCAGCTCATTTTCTGAAGTGCAGCCAATTTCAGAGGAAAGTAGCTCAGGAAAAAGAAGGTGTTGTGCTGCTTGGGAGCTGACAGGCTGCCCCTCCTCAACCAATAATTAATTATCAGAGCCAGAAGATAAGGTTGCTTCTTGGCAAAATGCTTTTTGTCACATAATGGTCATGACAGAGATGAAAGTGCTTGGGAGTGCAAAACTGACTTATGTATCCAGGCTATAACCTGACCAACTGCATTCACACTGGGCAGATCTAACAATGCTTCATGATGGGGCTTTCATGAGATGAATCTCTGCAGGGAAAAAATGTCACTTGTTTTCCACTGCCCTCTTTCAGATACTTTGGACATGCAGTTTTGTTAAACAGAAACCAGCAATCCTTTTCATGACAGTATTTTTGAGCATTTTTGTTTTAATGGAGAAGTGGCAGCTCATTTAGAGCCCAAGACCATGTATGAAACATTCAAGTGAGTCCAGCTGAGACAGCTCTGGTACAGCGTGGAAGGAGGGAGTTTGCATGACTGAAGACCATCACCTCTAGCAGGTCCTCTTTCCTGTCCTCAGCTATCTGTCTTCATTAAAACCCAGGTGACAGGTTAAATGACAGCAACAACCTTTGCACTTTTCCTTTTAGTTAGTGCCTCTTTAAGTGACTCAGCAGATGCATAAGTTTCATCTTTATTGTAATAAATTTGCTGTTAAATCCTATTTCACTATTTTAGCCTGATGGTGCCATTGGTTCCTTACAGCACACATTGCAAACATCCTTTCAAAGCCCAACTAGAAATTAAAATTTATTGAACACTTGATAGACTGCCCAAAACTGCATGAAAATTGAGCGTGAGTAGTTTTAGAAGTTGGAAATGCTATTCTAAAAAATCTGACAGGTCCTCTACCCCAAAGAAAGTCAGAGAAGGATGTCCTGGTTTACAAAGATGCTAATTGGGAAGTTTAAGCAGGCTTCACTGCCATGTTACATGTGAAACTGGATGGTTAGAGCACTCAGGTCAGAGCTGTAGAGAGAATCATTGCCTTGCTGGTGGGTGGTAGGCACCATTGTGTCGGCAGTCCTGTCCCTGGTGATTTTGAGAGACTATTAATCTTGTTCCAGTGCAGAATAAAAAACCACCTAAGGTGCTGGAAACTTTTCCTGTGTTGCTAGGGAAGTTAGTGCAGTGAGGCAAGGACAATGTTTTTCTTTCTAAATCTATTCTCTAAATATTTGTAATTTCTGTAACTACTCATTGTGTGCATTCTTTATTTTCTCAAAGCAGTACTACTCAGATCTTATCTTATTCCTCAAGGGGTTCCTAAACTGTAAGCAAGCAGATTGTAGATCAATTAGCTCCATCTACTTCTTTTTATTTTTCATTTTTGTACTTAATAGCAAACAGTTGAATCTTTATCACTTGGCGCCCACTAACTTTGAAGCTGAAATACTGGGAAAACAGGGCGTTTAAGTCTTGCTATGAGAAAGAGCTACCCCAATGCAGCACAGAAAAAAAGAGGCCCTTTGCTCTCATTTGCTACACAAAGTCCATCAGCTGCAGGGGAGTTGGAGTGGCTCAGGAATTTACCATGGTAATATGAGGTTCAGACTTTGTTCCTGGAAAGGGCTGAAGTAGCTACAATAGCTGGTCTTCAACTGGCCATCAGGTGACAACCTTAACAGGGTTACAATTTTTCCTCCTACCCATATTCCCTAGGCTTATTTAAAAAAGCTAATGATAATTTCTGAGTAAGAGAAATACATTGACGTTTCCCCCCTCCATTTATGACATTACCAAAGATACTATTTCTTATTTAGTTTTCTATTTTTGAGATAAATACCATGCTCTTTATAACCCCATTGAAGCCAGCAGGTTTTTCTCAGCTTACACCTAGGAATTATACCAATTTTCTGTGTGTTTCTCACTGTGCCATTCTGCTTAGGGCAAAATTGTGGGAGAAAAAAAAGACCTCCCACAGCTGGGGAAGAGGGTCCAAGCTATCTGACTGGGAATTCATGCCACTGTCAGTCTGTCAGTGGTTTATCTCCTCATTGACCCAAAGCCCTAGGAGATACCACCTAGTTAAATCTAAAGAAGATCGTGTACCAGAGCCCCATCAGTGGGCAAACTTGACCTTGTGCTACCACAGCATCTAGCAACTAGCTTGTCAGTGGGAAAAAAAAAGCATTCAGAGGGGACAGCAATTAAAAAAGTGCAGCACAATAAAGCTCAAGATTCTTGTATGTTCTGCACATATACAGCACCATTCATCCAAATCCTTTTTTCCATCCTATTATTTAATTCAATTTATAATGATCAAACAATTGCTCAGGAGCGTGAACATGTTCATATACGGGAAGTAAATTAACTCAGTAAGTTGCTGACTAAACCAAACAAATTAATTTTTTTTTCTTGGAGAATAACATCCTGCCTATCCATTATCAAACAAAAAATACCTTTATTAAAAGCTTGCACTTGAGGTACTCTCCCTGGTACTGCACTATTTGTGACACAAACACATTAAGTTTATTACAGAAGAGAAAATTATTTCTATCTGCAAGTATTTTATAGTAGCTCTTTCTTACATACCAATTATGGGTCATTAGCTTCCAAATAAGCAATATCTGCTCACATACATGGCATGCAGCCACCTTAAAAGGGACAGTGGAGGCTCCTGCCTAATGAGGTCATCCTGGGAATTTCATGCAGCCAGGCAGCTCTGATTTGCAAGTTTACAGAAACAGAGGCTGCAGGCAGACACTTATCCATCACTTCTCAGGCTAGGCTGTACAGATGGCATTTTCTTCAAACTGTTCCACCTTGTGGTATGAAGTGTTTAATATGGAACTTCAACCTATTCTATTCCAGGCTCAACATACTCCAGAATCTGAAGAAAACTAATCTCAGCAAAGTGTTAGAGCAACATTTGCACCTTAACATTTCTTAAGCTGCAAATTAAGAGCTGCATTTGCAGCTTAACATTTCTTCAGCTGCACAGACCCTTGAAGGTATCTTCAAGCCTGCTCCTTGCCAGAAGGGTTTCAGTAAGGGTTGAGATCAGGTTCCAGCTGATAGATTTCCTGTTGGAATTTAGACACCTAGACATATAGGTGTCTCATTTTATTCATAATAAATGCTTTGCTTGTGGCACCACAAGATGCTTGTGATCTAACAGGCACTGCCGCAAGCTCCAGCACAGGCTAAGTTGTATTCAGTCTGGCACTGGATGTGCCATAATGAGACAGTAGCAAGTCACCAGAACATTGACTCAACTGACTGAATATGAAAGGAATCAGTGGTCTATCTCCAAAGGCTAAAGGCAGGTGAGAAAATAATAAAGGTCACCAAAACAAACGGCACTAAGTGGCCACTTGGCTTGACCCCTCAGCACAGTGTATCAAGGAGCTGGAGAGAGGTAGGGGCAACTGTGGCTGTGAGAGTGCAAGAGAACAGCTTCAGCCCAAGAAAAAGTAGTGCTGGCACATTCAAAGGTGTCGAAGCAAGAAAGGAGTTCAGTAAGTACTGAGCCTTCAGTGAAGCAAGGAAGAATGAATTATTTAATCCCTGGAAGATGAAAACTTGACCATAGAATAACATTTTTCTGCAGAAGATTGAATATTGAGGTATTAGGTAAACAGGAATGTACAGTTACAGTCAGAAAAAAATGTATTGTCTCAAAGAGTTATTTAGAAGAAAGAGTGAAATATTGCCAAAAAGCTGAATATTACAGAAAATCTGGAACTGACAGTGAAAGATTAGGAAAAAGTTTTATTTCTAAAATGGAAGGCACCATCTTCCAAATGGACCTAAACCCTTCCAGTTTCAGTATGCATCACACATTACTCACATTACTGGTCCACAGGTGGAGAGGACGTGAGGTGAGCCTGGTAAAGTCTGAAGGAGAGCCATCACAGAACTTGAAGCATTGAAAAAAATTGAAAAAAACATTAAAAAGCCCCCAAAGATAAAATATATCCTCAATTAAATTATAACTCAGCTAGTATGCACAAAGTCAAATGACTTCTGGCTCAGTTTCTCAGAGAAAATTAGATAGTTCTGCTCCAAGTGGAAGAAAAATGTATCCTTTGCAAATGCATTTCTCTGTGTTATGCTTTTAAGTACCAGCTTTTAAATCATGTCTGAAGAGGCCTGGGAAAGCACATTAGCACCTCTCCACAAGCACTGTTTGAACATGGTTGGCTCAGGGAGAGGGGAATGAAAGATTTCCAGACTCAGAGCAGACAAAGCCCAAAGGCTGTTGGCGTAAGTACAAAGCTAGAATAGTGATTCAAGAAAATGGAAAGAAAATGCCTTTAAAGAAGAATTCACCAAAATGACATGAAACAGCAAACAGGAAACAGGGCTTTTGAAAGCAGTTTTTCACAATTAGGTCACTGCTCTTTTGTGAATGTTGAAGGTGTTCCACAACAGGAGTCAGAAACCCGCTGAAAGCCTGTTCCAAAAACCCTTCTGGATTCCCTGGCTCACTTTTCACCATTGCAATTATCACACTGCCAGGGCAACTGATACAGCAAATTGACTGTTCACTTCCAAAGCTGCTTGCTGCTGTTCTTACAGAGTTAACTCAGGAGCTCTGGGAAGCAGCAGCGTGCCTGGAGCAGCTCACAACATCCCTTGGGGGAATGAAAGACTTACCAGCCATTTCTGTGTGTGGAGGGACACAGTGCAATGCAAAGTTATCAACTGCATTTAAAATGTCCCTCTTTTTGTGACCATCACTCTCCTTTCCCTGTCTCCAGGTGAGCAGAGTGCTTTCCTGTGCCCTGTGTTTTAAAGAACAAGCCGAGGTCCTGCATGTGTTTCTGGCTTGGTGTTTGCAGCCCCTGACAGCCAGCTCTGTCTGACAGAGCTGTTCAAGTGAGCACTAGCCAGTGCTTGCACCCTGCTCCCAGAAGGAGATTTCACATTTGAAAGGAGCGCACCACAGAGGAGGTAAGAAAAGAAATGTCTGCCAATGGGCAGGCCAGCTCCTGGAATGCATTTTAGGGAATGCGTTTCCATTTATTTTCTTTCTTCTAGCTTAAATATTTTACTATTTTCAAAAAGGAGAGCATATGAGCATTAAAAAAATGTGTGCCAAGGAGTGCACTTGCTTTTATAAGACAGCCTGCAGACAGGTGAAGTGGCACCTCAGAGGAAGAGTGATACAGGTTTCCAATCAAATCAGTCACTGAGGCTGTTTGGAGCTGGAACTGAAGCTCATCACAGGTTTAGGCAGGTCTGTGTGCAATATGGAAGATTTTCCATCTACTTCTTGAACTTAGAGTGCAGTTCTGTTTCCTGAGCCATGTTTCAGCAGTCTAGGGGTTTGGTGTGGAGCTTACTGAACATGAAAATTCGGTAAACTGTCATTGTTCTCTGTGTGATTAGTAGAGATTAATGTTGATGTATGTACCAGCATGTGACACCACTGTTTCTACAAGGATCCATTACTCATCAGCTCAACCTGTGGGATTAATTTGCTTTACTTATTACCAGGGAGAAACAAGCAAAAAGGTCAAGTTGCCCTAGCAAACTTATGCACTGTCACTTAGTAATATCACTTCAGTGGGGAATACTCACTGAACTGAGTGAGAATAGTTGTTTTTTATCTTTTGTCAGACTGATCCACTTGGTCTGTGTAATTAAAGTCTAGAACAAATGTATGTACCCTGACAGCCTCTCGCTACCTATGGACCACTTCAGTTGTGTACAGACAGTCAGGTGCCACAGTAACATTTTTTCCCATCTCATTGTTTATTTTACATTAATTCAAGGCATTTCTGACACTGTGTTTTGTTTGGTTTTTTTTTCCTGTGAGTTTGATTTTGCAGAAACAAACATTTGGAAATATTTCATGCTCTTTTAGGCCCTACAAAACTACCCTCAGCACAACTACCTGTACAGACAGGGAATACTCAGCTGAGACCTTTATGCACTTTGAATCATCTTTTTTACAGTATTTTTGCAAGCAATTCTGCAATTCAATTTACAAGTTACAAGGGATGTGAAATTAATAATGAATGGAGAATGGCTGTGATGCTGAATAGCTGTGTAGAAAAATCTTCCATAATAAAGAAGAAGGGTCAAAGGAAAGGTGTGCGCTGCTTCCACAAAATGCAGGTGTGATCTCTTAAAAAAGCCAATAATAGTAATGTGAGATGTGTGGGCTGTTTTAGTCTGTTTCTAATTGAACAGGAACACCCCTGCCCCACCTCACCCCCCATTATGAGAAGAAATATTGATAAGGAATTGTTTTGCAAGCCCTTAGAGATTTTGCAGAAATTCTTTGGTATCAGGATGGGCAGTGTGTCCTAGGGATCTGAAAGTATCCTTCTTCTCCCACTAGCCGGTGAGAATCAATGAAACCCAACTGGTCTCTGGTAGTATGGGCTAAGAAACCATGTCACAGATGTAAACTTCAGAAATTTGGCAAGGCCAAAGGCTTTCTAGAAGGTTAAAGATCAGTAAAAATTGTCCAGGGTTTTCAGATTTCCTGCTCTAGCCAGGAACACCAAGAGAGGAACAGGTGCCCTCTGTACAAGTGCGCAGGTCTTTGAAATCCTTGGGACCATTTCTGATAAAGACTGGGATATTGCAAGCAGGGAGTGCCAGAGGAGGAGATAAACTAAAGCAATATGAGTAACTGCTTTTCCACCAGTTTGTTGCTTATACAAAGATCAATGGAGAAACAAGGATAATTTCTTCCTCTTGAAACAGAAGAATTACCCTTTTTTGCAATTCTGGGACAGTATGCTTACAGGGCATCTAATTTTTTTTTTTTATTCTTGTGCATAAGATTTATAACAAAGAAAACTATAGAGGAATTCAATAATTTTTCAATAAGTTATTGGAAGAACTGAATTGCATTTCAAAAAAGAAGATTGATTTATGCTGTAAACCCAGTACTTTATCTTTCACGGAGGTGACTTCCATAGCAGATGGAACAGAACTTTGATGAATTTCCCTGCTGTCCTGTTTCTGGCGAGAACAGGTTTGATTTCTGCAGTAGCCAGGAGAGGGCTTGGCTAGGACCTGGAGATTATTCTGTACCACTTCACTGAATTTTCTGTGTGGGGGAAGTATGGAGCGGTTGGGTCGGATTTGTGGTGACCATTTTGCATTTGAATCACTCTGTGTCTCACTTGTAAACTTTTGTTGTTAATATTATTAACAATATTAACTGTTAATAACAGTTAACTGTTCGTTTGCTTCTCTCATTGATCTTTCCAGTAAATTGTTCTCATCTCAAGCCAAGATCTTTGCCTTTTGTGTCTTCAGTTCTCCACTCCAGTCAACACAGGGCAGAGTTGGAGTGGGAATGGGAAGTGAGCGATGGGCACAAGTAGAGCATGGTTTCACTGGGAGCAGTGAATTCCTAAACCATGACAACTGTAAACCCAAATAGTCATGGAGGGGCTTTGTGGAACTTCTGAAGCTAGAAAAAAGTAATTTTTATTTCCAGTATTTTGGTGTAATTTTGTCACAGAAGGAAGACCATCTATTTTTCCGTTGAAAGGCAATGTCCTTTCAGAGCCACATCATTTAACTTAAAAATGAAACAGAATGCAAAGCACAGAAATGCCATGCCTTTCTGAGTACCCCTTTTTGTCAAGGTTAATAGGTAGAAGAAACATTACAAAACAAACTGCTCTGGGAAAACAACACGTGTAATACAGATTATTCAGACAAAAGAGACTGCAATGGCCATCTCATTTGACCTCCTCCTGTTATATTTGGAGTTATTTGTAGAATATTTTTATGAGAATGCCCACCAAATCTTCATCTTAATATTATTTACTAGGGTTAAGAAATGATCACACATCTTTTGTAAGTAAATTTAGATATTGGAAACAAATGGTGGAAGTAATGACTTATAGGTTGGCAGGGACAGTAGCAGAGACATTTGTTAAGTAACATGCATCTGTTCTTTTATGTGTTTACTAATTATCTAGAGTGGAGAATAAAGAATATGTTAATTGAAGTCACTTATATATTAAATTGAGGGAAATTACTAATACAAAGAAGACATGAAAAAAATAGGATGGATCTCACCCAGACAAAAAGTACAGGGATAAAGTGAGAAAATGAGATACTATTTGTGGATTAAAACAGAATCAAAATGAAAAGTTATTCTAAATCACAAGGGGATAGAAAAATCTAAGACATGCTATCAAATAATCCTGCAAAGAAACAACATGGAAAGAATCTTAGGGGGCTGTACTTTCAATGCAGGATAATAAGGTAAAATAGCCAGAGAAATATATAATGAGACTGGAATACATAGATGAAATGTTTTCACAGGCACTCCTGGAATAGCCTGTTCACTTTTTTTATGAGATGAAGAAGATCTGATGAAAGAGAGAGAATTCTGATCAGCACAGCAAATGGATTCATCAAGGTCCAAAATTTGATTTATGAGAAAGAATGAAAAGACTTCAAAACATCTTAGATGATTAGTTAGATTAAGAGACAAGTACAGCCTAGGAACAAAGCAGCAGTCTTGAAATGCATAAAACCTATAAATAATGTTGATAAAGAGACTTCACCAGCTAATCCAAAGCAAACATAAATGAATAGTGAAACTAGGTAAATAGGAGGTCAACAGCCCCTTTCCTAACAGCACACCATTAACTTGCACAGTGATCTTGCAGGACCCATAATGAAAGAAACTCTGCTTGAAAACCTGAAAAAAAAATGTGCAAAAGGACAGCTAGGAGTGGGCAGCTTTAGCTGCACAGCTGGAAGTGGCTGGTGTCCCCCTGCCCTTCCTCTGCCCTTCACTTCTCACCAGAGGCAGCAGGGAGCCAGTTGTATGTGTAGACCCTGGTTGGTGGCATCCCTGTGCCCCTGCCCTGTCCATGTCTGGATGATTTTTTCCCACTCCCTGTGAGGCTCTTTTGGGCATGAATTAGTTTCCATAACCATTAGAAGTCAGTCTTCCTTGGTTCAAGTCTTTCCTAGACATGCAATGAATCTGTGCCAGAAGAATGGTGCTGCTCATTTCACAACTCCAGCTCTTCCAATTCCAGGTTGTCCAGAAGATGCCCATGGGTGTTCTCTTGCATGGCAAGTACAAGAGCATCTGTGGGAAAGGGTGTCAGCTGGGAGTGAGAAGCCCTAGTGAGGCAGCTGCAGAGATGAAACCTCTCCTTGGGAAGAAGTGCAGTTTTGTGTCATGTTTCACAAAGCAGAAGAGAGCAGCAGGTAAGATTTGAATGGGAGATTTGGGGAGAAAAGAGTAACACTTGGCAACCTGGCAGTCCAGAAAATGTCTTGTTAAATTCCTTGGCATTAATGTTGTGCTGAGATGTTAAGCCATACAACATCAAAAAGCAAGTTGTTGGGAGGTAATGCCTGCTCTGTCTACCTCTTTAATCTGTGAGATATTTCCCTCAAACTGAGTTTTCTCTCCAGGTCGATGTTTCCACACCAGCCCTGATTAGCATGGATGTCCCTATTTCATGTACAACACTTCCCAGCACACAGTCTCTGTTTCCCCAGACCAACTCTTCTGTAGCTGCTGGTAAGGATACAATGTTATTCATTAAACCTTTTAATAGCATGCTGCTGTCTAACATTTCATTGTCTAACAGCACCCACTGCATTAATGGTCACATAGTGTAATGTTGAATGTGCACGGTGGGAAATAACACACATAACACAGGCAGGAAGGCAATTGATTGGACAGTTTAATCCCCTGGTTTATTCCCCTGCTGCCACTGGGAAGTCAATATCATTGAGTGAACATGCCAAAGCACTATCTTGTGAGAAAACCTGTCTTTGGCGGAATATAAAGAAGTGATGAGAAGTAAAGAGAACATTAAAAGTAAAACAATACTTATATAAAACTCTGTCAGACCTGATTTAGTCCCACCAGACTTGCAAGTAGATCTTAGTTTCAGGCAGCACATTCCTACAGTAGCACCAAGCGCCTTCAAGGTTCATTTGCTGGATGAATTAAAACTCAGTGACCTTTCAATATTTTCTCTAGATAAGCCTGAATCAGAATCCCAAACCCAAACACCCCCAAATGCTGGGGACATTTGGATCTTACAGACAGATTATCAAGGTAGTTTGGGATAAGATTAGATGTTTATGGAGGAGGAAAATCTTCCAGTGCATGCACAATTTTAACATCTGCATGGAATAAGTGTGCATGTAAGGAGGGGAGCATGACTAACTGAGACAGAAGAGGAGGAATAGGTGAATATGAGCAAGAGATAAAGTTTTCCAGGCACTGGGCAGAGGAGTTTTTGTGGGGCACTGCGTGTGCCCAACAGCATCACTTCTGCAGTCCTGCTTTCCCTTCTTGTCTTTGTGCTACCAGGGAGAACATGGAAAGCTGGAAGCAAAACCCAAAAGGCTCACAATTAAAGCTGCATCTCTTACAAAAGGCTGAGAGCTAAGAGCACAAAAGATTGAAGTGTTTGTGACAGTCTTGGCATCTGAGGAGTACAAGCAGCAAGGTTAGTGAAAGCTGACAAAGCTGAACCCTAAGGACTGTTGCTCAGATATTGGAAAGAAAAGCTTCCTGGGCATCAGTTTGCTGGATGCTACTCCAGCAAAACATTACTTTAAGGAAAAGGCTAATGTTGCTAGTGTGGATATAACTAAATATCAAGAACTTTATTACAAGACAATACCAAGGAGGAGAAGTGGGAAAATCTATTGTGTGCCTTACAGCAACTATGCCTGTATGAACATTCCTACAATGACCATGGCCTTTATGTGCCAAAGGACATGAATTCCACCTGCAAGTGCACATATGCAGTTTTGTATGGAAAAGCAGGAGAGTGGGTGTTTTTTTGCCTTGTGGCACTTGCAGACAGCAGAGCAGGCAGGGGGTGTGCATCCCAAGGCTGATGCCTGTCACAGATGCTGACAGCTGAGGAGCAGCTGATTTTCCAAGGGAGTGTCCTGCATAACTGGGCAATGGGATTTGACTTGTCTCTGTTCCTTCTACCTCTGACTTGTTTGGAAATGGGATACCAGGTTGCTGCAGGCACAAAATCTGGTGGCTTTCAGAGGACTGAATTGTATGTTGGGCAGCACCACTCCCTTTCACCAAAACAATAAGAAGGACAAGGACCAACACTCCTTTTAATTCTGTTGTTTCTTGGCACTGAAGTGGGAAGAAGTAACACAGTTTTATCCCTTTTCCTTTTCTACTCTGAGAGGACATGATGGCATGTGCTGCACACATCAATATGAGATCGAGGTGCTCTCCAAAGGTGTGGCAACGACATCCCGGATCTGCTGAAATTAGTGGGATGGCAACCTTGGGCTTGTTGGGAATGCAAAACTTCCATGAGCTGTGTGTAAATGGTGACATGTGTCACAACACAAGCCTGAGTGACTCATGCTAGGATCCTATCCAGTGCTGGGCAGTTCCATCTTTGAGATAACCACTGCCCAAATATCCCAGAGAAACCCCTTCCCACTGCAGGAAGGGCACACACTGAGCACCTCTGCCAACCCCTGCAGTCAGCTGGGAGGAGCTGGAATGGCACAGGGAGCCCAGAGCTGCTCAGGAGGATGGTCTGCAGCCATGGCTACTATTCTAATTTATAATTAAAAACATTTTCATTCTCTAACAACACTGAAGATGTGTGGTGAAAACCAAGAGAAGATGTTTTGCAATGAAAAAGAAAGCTTTGCAGTGAACCGTGAAGTAGGTGTTGGGGATCCCTGGTGAGTGCAGGCTGCTTCAGGGACCTGACCAGGCACACACTGGCTCTGCTGCAGCATCCACAGGGCACTCCACACCCACATCTGTGAGCCAGTCAGAAACCATGGCAGCACAAAAGCTTTGCTGTGCTGGGTACAGCAGCAGCATAGCTAAATGCCTGGAAACATTCTAACATCCCCTGTGATGTTAGAATCAAGTGTGCCACAGAGCATCTCTGAAGCAGGGTCCATGTGGGGACAGCTAGGCAGGCCCACGTGTCACAGCAGTGACAGACCCTGTGCCAGGGAACAAACCCTTCCTGCAGCACGAAGCGACCCCTGTGCAGTGATGGTGGAGAAGTGAGTCGGTTCATGACTCCTATGGCACCCAAAACCCTTGCAAAGAGGGCAAAAGGAAGGGGCATGAAGCCCAGCAGGAACCCCTCCCCAGTGGAGGGATGCATGGAGCACAGGTGAAGGTACCCACCTAGCAAGGAGAGGCTCCCACGCATGAAGGCTTTTCCTGTAGGAGACTCAAGCCCATGCCTGGGCTCACAGGCATTGTGATTCTTAGTGAAAAAAGTGGCTAGAGAAAACAGAATAAAATTCAAATCAATTATGCTGTTCAAAGTCAGTCTCTAAATTAATCCAATTATGCAGCAGCAATCTTTGCTTAATGCCCAGAAGCTAGAAATGATGGTTAGAGCAGTCATTGGGGAAATCAGTTGATAATGACAATAACCAACAATGGAAAATGCTATTCTGAAAGTAAAGTGGTGGGTGGGGGTGGGGAAGAGGACAGAGAAAACACTCTATTATTCAACCTTCACTCAAAGTATATTGCTCAGCTATTACAGGATAATGCACCCGAGCTAACCAAACACAGTGCTGCCTCCAGGTCTCAGCAAGGAAGAAGCTGAAACTTGCTTATCGTTCTTTACTAAGGAAAGCTCCCAGCACCGTTATTATGGAAGTACAGCTCTTAATAACCATTGCACAGCTGTGTTCTGGAACAGTTTGCCCACACAATGTCTCTGCCTCTGTCAGGCAGGCTGCTAAAAGCCTATTTTTATATTTTCAAAATTTATTCTTCAAATCAACTTGGTGCAGAAGCTCAGCTTCAGGGCCTTGATGTTTTTCATAGAATGATAGAATAGTCTGAGTTGGAAGGGACCTTGAAAGCCCATCTAGTCTAATATCCTCCCTGCATTAAGCAGGGACATCTTCAACTCGATCAGGCTGCTCAGAGCCCTGCTCTGGCTTTGAATGTCCCCCAGGATGCAACATTCACAGCTTCTCTGGGTAACCTGTTCCAGTGTTCCACCTCCCTCTCCATAAGAAATTTTTTCCTTATATCTAGTCTGAATTTATCCCCTTCTAGTTTACAACCACTACCCTTTGTTCTATCCCAGCAGGCCCTGCTAAAAAGTCTGTTCTGACCTTTTATATAAGCCCCCTTTAAGTACTGAAAGGCTGCAATGAGGTCTCCCCGAAGCCTTCCCTTCTCCTGGCTGAACAATCCCAGCTCTCTGAGTCTGTCTTCATAGGAGAGATGCTCCATATTTGTGGCCCTCCTCTGGACCTGCTCCAACAGCTGCTGAGGACCCCAGAGCTGGATGCATCACTCCAGGAGGGCTCTCACCAGAGCAGAGCAGAAGGGCAGAATCCCCTTCCTTGCCCTGCTTCCCACGCTGCTTTTGATGCAGCCCAGGACAAGATTTGTTTCCTAGATGGCAAGTGCACATTGCTGCACTCCATCTCTTCACCCCCAGCCTGCGGTGGTCCTGGGGTTTGCCCTCACACATGTGCAGCACCTCACACAGTTTTTAGCATGGGTGGCCAACTGGCTTAAAGCATGAGAAGACAGAGGAGAGGCAGATGCAAACAAGAATATAGTCTTGCTCTATTCAGTCTGTGTGCACACAGGCAGCCAGCTGAACTTGGGCCTCTTGAAAGCACAGATGAACTGCATGTGGATAGTTTCAAGAAATATTTTAAAACATTTGGCCCAAAATGACAGGATAATGGAAAGGGAATAGCAAGTGGAAATTCTACTGATTGCCCTAGATGATTTTTCATCTCAGGTAGTCTTTATGGGGGCAAGAATTGTCTGAACCAAAGGATACTCATCTCATGAGTTTTGTGAGGGACTTTTATTTACGCCATTGCATTTAAGTCACTGGAGTGTGGCATGATTTGCGTCCCTCTCACCCCAAATATTCTGAATCTTGATCTAGCTTTCTTGTTTTGTAAGATACTTCATAACACAATTTCATCTTTGAGCTGTAACTCCTCTCTTCAAACTGCATCATTCAGATCCTCTCTGCTGGAAAACATATGCACCCTCCCGTGCCCAATCTCACACATCAGAACATAAAGAATATATTTATAAGATATTCAGCTCTGAAAATGATTGCATGTAATTTCTGAGGCAGTATCCTTGTTAACATTGGAAGAATCTGTTCCCAATATTGCAGCCCACGTGCTCCTCAGAAAACGTTTCTTTGAGCTGTGTCAAAATTTCACAAAAGATTTGAAGGAGTCTCATTTCAGCTCAGTGGGAAAATCTCATATTGTTTACCTCATTACACCTCGTTGCCTCAGGACTACTATTATTATTCATAGCCCCTCACATTCAAAATTGCATGTAAACCCCCATGAAGCTGTGAACTTAGCTTAAAAATCACAAGGTATTCTCATGAGCTGAGCTGCTAAGCTTTTTCACAGTACTGCCAGGACAGGATTTCAAAGTTTGCTTCACAACCTGAAGGAGTAGAGAAGAATATTCATCTTTTTCTAAAGTGCAAATTGAAATTCCTGTAGTTCACAGACTCCACTGTTTAAGTGGAAAGAGAGTTGGTAGCAGCCAGTAACAGAAGTGTGTCACAAGAGTGCTGCAGCAATATCTACAGATAAAAAGGTATTAAATGATAATGATTAGCTAAACATCTCCCAAGAAAGCCAAGTGAACATCATAGCATGAGAGCTACAAGCAGTGAGCCTTCAGTGTTGTGTTAGGAAAGCCTGCACGATGATAAGGCGGTTTTTCCTTTGTGCTCTCTAGGTTTCCAAATACTTCTACAATGACCCAGAAAAGGATCCTGAATTAGTGTTAAATTCTTACTTCTGACCTGAAAAGTGGTCCATAATAGCTTCCAGAGATGCCAGAGAGCACCTCCTCGACCCTCGTGAGCTTCTTGGAGGGCTCCAGGGTTTTCATCAAGGGAGACAAAGCAGTTTCCACTCAGTAGCAGCTGCCTGTCTGGGAGCTCCATGGTGTCCCACAGCCCTTTGCAGCACAAAGACACCAAGGAATGGGGAGATCTAAGAAAAGCAACACCTTTTGTGCCCCTAATGTCATGAGCTGGATTCCAGATGAGGCTGCTGGGGGATGGAGCTCATGCTGACTGTGAGGACCTGCTCCACCCAAACCCAGGCAGAGACCTGCAGGGGCTGTCTCATGGAATTACAGAATGGTTTAGGTTGGAAAAGGCTTCTTAGCTCATTGAACCTGCTAACCCAGCACTGCCAAGTCCACCACTGAACAGTTTCCTGGTGCCCGGACAGCCTGTTCCAATGCCTGACCATCTTTTTTGTAAATAATTTTTTCCTAAGATCCAAGTAAACCTCCTCCGGCACAACACAGTGCATTCGTCTTGTCATATCCCTTGCTGCTTGGGAAAAGAAACCATCCTCCACCTGGCTACACCCTCCTTTCAGGCACTTGTAGAGTGATAAAATCTCTCCTGAGCCTCCTTTTCTCCAGACTAAATAATCCCAGCTCCCTCAGCCACTCCTCATTGGACTTGTCCTCTGGACCCTTCACCAGATGGACTGCCCTTCTCTGGACACGCTGCAGCACCTCAGTGGCAGTGCTGTAGCGAGGGGCCCGAAATGTCCCACTCCGGGCTGGCTGCGCTCCGAGGGGCTGAGCGGCAGCCGAGGGGCAGGCTGTCCCTCTCCAGCACGGGCAGCGTTTCTGTGATTTGCTCTCTGAAAGCAGCAGCTGTTTCTGCGCTGCCACTCGTGTCTCAGCCTGTGCTGCACCGCAGCAAAGCACCGCGGCCAGGGCTCTTTTGAGCACCGCACCTTTTCGGGAGCAGCCGCTGCGGCCCGGCCGCAGGGCGCTGGGCTCGCCTCACACCGAGCCGGCGGGCGGGGGGGAGGCCGCGCTGTGTCTGCGAGGAGAGAGCTCGGCTGGGGCAGGGACGTGGCACCGGGGCAAGAGGAATCTATTAACCCTGGGGAAGCAGAGAGCAGCTGGAGGCTGCAGGCGGTCCCGTAATGAGGTAAACGATATAAGCTGGGGATCAAACAGGAATTACTCACGGACTTGTTCCTCAGCGCTTCCACTTCGGCTGTTAGAGCCTCTGCCTCACAGATGTCAAATGCAGGCAATTTAAAGCTACCTAAAGCCACAGCTGAAATTAACCCCTGCTGTGTCCCAGTCTGCACCTGCAGGCACCCTCCTGTAAGGGGCTCTGCTCGGTGCCCTGTGCGTGGGCTGCGGTTCAAGGAGAGCAGTAGGTGTTGGGCTGATACAGGCCTGGGCACACTCTGTAGAGGAGAATTTCTGATCTAATGAACCTCTGTTTTGCCCATTTCTTTCCCCTTATAGACTGAGGACCCTCTCATGTAAGGAAACAGTGTCCAGCCTTTGTTCCCCTTTCCTTGCCTGATGGGTGTGTTCAGATGGATGTGCACCAAGCATGGCCTCAGTAGCGAGAGATGAGCTCTTCCGGTAATGCACAATTTTCAGACTCTTGTGTTTCTTTCTTTCCCATCCCACAGCCCACCAGGGGTCTGCTTTCACCTCCTTAGCTGTCTTGGGAATGTTAAAAAGGAAGAGAGATTTGAAGTGCCAAAATCCAAATCACTGAAAAGTGTCTTGGCTTGCTGACAGGAGGAGCCAGCTGCAGGGGAAGATGTGCTTTGTGCCAGCAAGCTGAAAGCCTCTTCCACCAGCAAGGGAAAAGTGATGGTCAGTGAAGTAGATGGGTGCTGGAAGATGCACAGCTACTGTTCTGAGGCAGGCTCAGAGGTGACATAGCTTCCAGAGGCAGCCCCTGGAGGGAGGAGACTCAAGGAGGATGCAGCTGATGTGGCCTGTGGGCTCGGCACATGGCTGCTGTGCATATGGGTCCTATGGTGGGGCTTCCCCTTGGTCTTACAGGATGGCTGAGAGCTTGGATCCAAGGACAGAAAGCAAAAAGCAAAGGAATCAGGTGGATTGTTCTTTATTTGGTATTCAGTATCAAGGAAAATAAGCTTTTCTGTGGGTTGCAGCTATAGGATTATGAGAGACAAAGCTGAATTACTAAAACATTTATTCACCCAAGGACATGTTGAGCTCTCTGAGGACCAAGCTCATCCACTTACTTAAAACAGAGAATCTCCCAAGCACCATTTGTGTTTGAACTAAGTGACATATTTATTACTCATGTCCTGAAAGGGTCATGCATATCCATAGTGGTAGATCTGAAAAGATAAGAAGCTTTTCTGACTTCTTGCTGTGCTTCCTGCCAGAAAAGTTCCAGCACCTGGTCTGAAGGCAGCATGAGGAGGAGGAGGAAGAGGCTGTTGCCTGTGGGCTTTGACCCTTACAATTGATCAATAGCAATGGTAGTTTGTGCTTCAGCAAGAACAGCTTGATTGTTGTGAAGGAGCAACAACATCTAAAATCTGACAGACAGTCTTAGAGATGCTGGTCTCCTGCAGAGAAAGAAAAGGAAGGAAGGACTCAGCTCTTCTGACAGTCCTTGGTCAAAGTTTCCCCCTCAGGATTACTGTCAGTAGAGGCCTGTCACTGAGATTCACTTTTTCAAGGCTTCCCCTGGCAGATGTAAAAGGGACAGAGGAGAACAGCACTGCTCTAAGAGCAGACTTGGAGAAGGATGAGTGTTTTGTCATTGCCTATTAAACCCATATGGCTCTGCAATACAGTTACTGTCTGCCAGCTCTGGTGAGAGTTTGGCTCAGGAGGATGGCAGTGGTGCCTCAGGAGGAAGGTCTATTCTGCTTCCCAGTCTTCTGGCACGATATGCTGACTCATGGAGGACTGCTCAGTGGAAGAGGACAGCACATGGAAGGAACCCACGAACACAGCTGTCCGTTCCACAGATAGGGCAACAAAAGGCACTTTTACCTCTGTTGTTTCAGGTTAGCATCTGCTCGACCTGTAAAGTTCCTCTAAGCCCACCTAATGATTAAGTCAGCCCAGGTTCATCTTGGGATGGAGATCTTTAGAAGTGCCATACACACAGCTACCAGACAGGGCTCCTTGTTTTTTCAGGGAGCAGAGTTAGGATGGAGTGTGGAAAGAAAAGAGAATTAATCATCCTCTGCCAAGGCAGCTCTGACTCATGGGGTGGCAGCACAGGCTCTGTGGGCATGAAATCTGCAGGGATGAGAACTCCAGGGGGTTTAAAAAGGCCCCGGGAAGTCAGCAATGTCAAGTACTGCAAACACATCAAACCCACCCTCTGCTCAGTGCACACGACAGAATGTGAGTCAAAATCAGCCCCCATCTCGCCAAGTAAATTATCTGAGTGCTCTGGGGTTGGGGTCTGTGCCAACCCCACCCTTCCCTGGGATCAGGTCATGGGACATTTCTGCTACTCTCCAGCAAAAAGAGAATCATGAAGAATGAGGAGTGAAAGGAATAATTTGCTGTACCAGAAATAGAGTTTGCGCAAGAGAGGGCTTGGCTTATAGTATGTCTGTTTCTCCACAGTTTTAGCAATCCTGTGTTCCAGGTGCCTGACATTCTCCTCAAATCCTGTTCCCAAATAAACTCTCAAGTGGCTCAAAAACCCATCACATATTTATTAAAATTCACACTCTCATTAACATGTGGTAGGGGATTCTCCAGTACAGCACCTGGTTCTGGACTTGAAAGAACAACAAGCTTCTGGCAATCATGCATCCTGAAGTTTCAGCAACTTGAGAAACTTGGGGGTGAGGGCCCCACCCGCTTTATTCCTTCTCTGTCTTCAATCATGCTCCTTGTGCTCACTTTTTCCCTTTCCACATCCCCTAAAAAAAAAAAAAGTTAAAAAAAAGTATCTTTTTAGTGTGAGGTGACTGAGCAAAGGCTGTGGACTTTCCATCCTTGTAGACATCCAGACACTGACACAGACATGGACAGGTGAGCCTTCCTGCTTGAGCAGGGAAGATTAGACCAGATGACCTCCAGAAGTCCACTCCCACCTCAGCCATTCTGTCATGCATATATTGGTAACAACAGACTTACTTTTTCCTTTAAGGAGAAAGATAACAGGATTCATGTGGGCCCTGAGGAGATCCAGGAAAGCAGCTGGCCTGGTTCCTGGGGACAATGACTTAACAGCTGCTGGGAATGGTTGAGTTGATCTTCAGGGGAGGCCAGACCAGAAGCAAAGATTTTTCCATTTATGGTTATTGTAGGAGCTGCAGGGGGTCAGGACAGCCGGGACAAGCGCAGATGAGAGATCTCTGAAGCTGGGTCTTGGGACTTGTGGTTTATTGCTGAGGGCGTGGGTGCGGGGGCCCTGCTTGGAGCTGCCAGCCACAGCTCGGAGCAGGCCCTAAAGAGAGTGGTAAAGATAGTGGTAGAGAGAGAATGAATGCAAGAGTGTGGTAAAGAAAAGATGAAGAGAGAATGAATTAATGGTTCCCATTACAATACAATAAATCTTCTTCTGTGTTGAATATTCTAATTAAAATTCTAAAATACTAACCAATCTAATACAAGATACAAATCCTATAGCATTTACATACAGCCTATAAGAATCATAACATTACCATACTGTGTTACATTTTAAACCCTAAAAACTACTCTTTGGACCCTTTCTGCTAAGCTAGTAGGGTCTGCTGTGACCCTTGGACCTGTCTGCAAGCAGAGGGTATTGTTTCATCAAATGGGGATTACCTTCAGCTGGCCATACTATTGTTTTCCAGTTGTTCAGTAACTAAGGTATCTCAAAGCTTGCTTTCATTTCAATCTCACTTATAGTTTCCATATTCTCAAAATCTTTTGCCAGACAATCATATTTATAAGGCTTTCCTTTATCATCTTGCTCAACAGGTTATGAACTGTATGACACTGAGGAATAAATTCCTAGAAGAAAGATACTCCTTTTTCCACACAGAAACACTCACACCCAGCCTACAAAAAGGCAGTATTTTCACTTCTCTGTACTATTTGTTACTGCTGTTACTACAGGTCATCTCTCTGTCTTTCTCTCTTAAAGCCAGGCCAGCAGAAGGAGCACAGGATATGCAGCTGCAGCCCATCAGTACAGGTACGTATGCCTGCTGTAGGTGATGCTGCCTGGGGGATTGGGTACTGCTGCCTCCCGCTCCTGGGAGAGGGAAGGGGGAGGAGGCTGAGCCAGGTGCTGGGCTCCAAACACTTCTGAAATGACAACAGAAGGTGGGATTGGATAGGAAAAACAAATGTATAAAAGCTTGGAAGTGAGAACTGGGAGTCTTCTCATGCTGAATTTTCAGCTACATGATGAGATCCTCTTCCTTAACAAGACCACTATGTATTTATTCTTCGACTTGTCACCTACTGCAATATTCACTGTGGTAAAACTAGGCAGAGCTGAGAAATCTTTAGGTACAGCTCCAGGTTTGTGTATGTGTATTTTCACACTTGTAAGACAGTCACCTATTCTGCAAGCAGTAGTGCCAAGAAAGAAAATTGAGTCTTCCCACCCCTCACAGAGGATGTTACTATCTAACACTGAGAAAACTTTATGCACAAAACCCAACAGGGAAAGTGTCTGCACGCTTGGAGCTTTCCACATCTCAGTGCTAAGCAATGGCTCCCTTTTCTTCCCGTGTCCCCAGCACAGGCACAAGGAGAAAAGCCTGGCCACTATGCGATGCTTTTTGCCTTTATCACAGGTCCCACTACATCCCCATCGCTGGAAACATTTGAGGCCAGGTTGGACCAAGCTCTGAGCAACCTGGTCTAGTTAAAGAGGTTCCTGCTCATTGTAGGGAGAATAGACTACGTGTCCCTTCCAAACCAAACTATTCTATGATCCTCATCAGAGCTGTGATATCTTCTCATTCTCTTAAGAACTGGTGAGGGCGAGTCAAGGAGAAAGTACAACTATTGGTCTTTAAATCAAAATGATGGCTCTTCCCAGTTCTTAAATATCCATGAGCTCTTAGGAGCCATCTTTCCTAGCCAGCAGTGATAGTACACGCTTAGAAAGCGTGACGAAGCCAGGTGTCCTTTCTGTGCTCATTTACACACCTAGCACCCTTTCAGAAACCAGTTCTGCCCAGTGAGTTCAACAGCCTCACTAGGAATCCGGCCTCTTCAGCTGTCACAGTGCCCTTGCTGGCAGCAGGTCCTTGCTAGCAACCGAAGGTACAGAAGTAGGGCAAAAAGGCAGGATAAAACACCCAGTCAAAATATCTAGGTCACTTAATGAAGAGTTAAACTCCTTTCACAAAGCACATTTGTTGTTCTTCCTAGGATGCTCCTGCACCTTCAAAAAAGTGTAAGCTAGTGGGAGTGAGTGACAACTTCATACATCCAGACTTCTCGCTGCCAGGTTAGAATGGGCATTTAACTTACCATCCATTAAATCTTCAGCTTCCACTTCTCTCTCCCACCTGGACAGAGACTGGTGACCAGTGCCCTCAGCACAGCCACCTGAGGCTACTTTTCAGCAGAAAGCAGGCTTGATGCCTCCTGCACTGCTCTGACAGTGAGCAAGGAGTTGCTCAATCCTCCCTGTGCCAGGTCCCTCCTACTACAAGGACTGGAGGGCAGGGATTGTTAAGAGATACTGGAGTGCCGATGGCTTTTAGGACTCCTGCCAAGACCACCCCCTCCCACCAGTTAAACCATCATCCATAAAATAACACTGGGAGACAGATACAGCCTTTCCCACCGGACAGCTTGTCTGCAGAGAATCCCCCCAGGAGCAGTGGGAGGCAGCTGCGGTGCCAGGGATGCAGCACCCAGCAGAGCCTGGCTTTGCTCGCTGGCTGTGTTTAAATTCAGAGCTTAAATGCTGCCCCAGAGTTGCGTGACTGGCAAAGACCATCAGCCAGAACAAGTCTCTGCTGAAATTTGCGCTGTCAAGTCCTTTGCAGCATCACAGTGACCCAGAAAGCTGATGTTATTTCACATTATTTCAAGTGGGGTTTTAAGAAAACACAAAACACACCCCAGAACCCCATGCATTTTAGTATTTAATCAACGAGTCATCCTCTGGTAGCTGGGGATGCTGTATTCAGGTTGCTGAAAGAAAATATTTTGACTTCCCATTTTACAAGCATAGTCTTTTTCTTCTGTTATATGATGAAAAATCACTTGGAGACATCCTGCTTGTTTTCATGGAGAACTACAGCAGGCAGGGCACTGTAGCATTCAGCTGTGTGGTACCTGTGTAAATGTCCAGAAAACTGAGCAGTTTCTCACAAAATCCACTATTTTTGTCTGTGGATGCTGACTTTGCATTTTTAAGTGGAAAAACAGTATTAATCTGAAGATTTCTCAGTCTTCCTTTTATTGCCACTATGAAGCTTTAAAATTAGAGTGCTATTTGTAAAGCAGCTGAGATTCTACTGAAATGTTCTGTTTTACTGCTAAGTGGAGAAATGAAGTATTTCTGCACCAGTATTCCTTTTAACCATGACATACAAACTAACAAGTCTTCTTTTGCAAACACATTGTTAAAAGGATTCAATCTCCAGTTGCTAACAATTGAGAATAAACCATGGTCCTAGCCACAGAAATTCAATACTGGAGCAACAACTCTTATGGTAACTTCAGAGACCAGTCAAAGACACCTGAGGAAAGCCTGATGTTAAGAGTCCATCAATCTTCTGAGCCAGTGTTTCTCTTCTGTCCTTCAGCTACCTGCCTGAAAGCGGATTTGCATCCGCTTTCAACATTTTTCATTATTTTCATGCAGAATAAAGGAAAAGATAATACAGAAAAGCACCTTATGTTTGATCGAAGGAAATGAACAGGAAAGAGAAACAAAGCATACAAAATGAACCTTTATTAAATGAAAGAAAATCTGTTTTGTGGGTCAAATATGAAATAGAATATACAAAAACTTTACATCAGATCTCTTGTCAAACAAATTAAATTCTATCTAGAATGAAGTAGCACTTGTTCTTTCCAAGACAACACGAATGGGTGAATATGTATCTTATGGCAGTACAGGACCACATAGACTGCTGTGCTAAGTTTCTGGTTACAAAGAAGAAAAGTTAAAAATCTAAACGATGTCTCTAAAGAACTCAACTATTCAACGAAGTAACCTAAACATGTTGAATGCTGACCACTATGTATTCTCTTACAAGCAAATGACAGGTGGGTCAAGTGCAGAGTTCACAAAGCTTGCATATCACGCTCTCTGTTTCTATACAAATATAAATAGTTCTTTTTTATTTCAAAAATCCTTTTATTTTTGATAGCCTTATTTGTGGAAAAGGATGACCAGTTTGTCAGGTTCCTGCTGTACTACCCAGACAATTCCATCTCCTTTATCTCCTCCTTTTTTTGAAAATTGTAACCCATAAACCACAGCCTGCAATATTTTTAGAAACTTGATATATGTTTAATCACAAGTCTTTGTACCACTGTCCCGTACATGAAGGTTCTGCAGAGCTCCTAACATCTTTGGCATAGCACACCATGTCCCATTTAATACTTTTTTTTTTGCTTAAAAAAGTATATTTTGTTTAGTTAAACAACTTAAAAACATCTATTTCTGATTTTGTAAAATAACGTATCACCTCTTGAGATGCTTTGCAAAATATACACACATATTTTGGAAAAACACTGAGTACTGACATGAACTCATCTGAAGTCCAATCTGTTTATGAGAAGTAAATATAATTAAAAATTTTATATTCGGCATGAATCTCACATGAAGTCGTTCAGTTCAGCTTCAAGTGCTGCTGCCATTTCATCCGCTTCAGAACTGCTTCCTTCCTCATCTTCATTGCTGGATTCTTTACTGGATTCACTGGCAGCATCATCTTCATCCAGTTTGCGCTTGTGACCCCTGGAAGGACAGACAGAGACAACGCCCATGAATGGAGGTGTCTCAGTGCTTACTGAGAGACTCCTATTCAACATCAGAAAACGTGAGGCTAAAGGACTCATCTTTTTTCAGGCCTAGACAAAAAGTACAGCACTTGCTTTTACATGAACTAACAGTAGCCAGTTCACACAATTCAGGTTTTAATTGCTGTTATGTTCTGTCAGCGGTAGGTGCAAAGAACAAAGTAGCGTTAATTTGTTTCTTCCATTCTTCTGAAGAAAGTATGAGACTGTTCGAAAATAATGAGATTTACATTCCTCTTGCATTCCAAAAGAAAGAAGAAAGCCATTGTGTAAAAGAGATAGTACCAAAATACAAATGTTGTATGATTTTGAAATATCCAAGTTTCTGCTTTTTTTATAAAAATAAAACCATTACTGACGAACCAAATCTCACTGCACCAGCATGTACACTTCCATGCTTCCAAACTTTGGGATCCCATCCTTCCCTTTTGTGTCTCTTTGGATTAGTCCTGCCAGGTTGAACAACACATTTCTTTGCATCTCTGGAGAGCGAACCAGTTTAAACAGGAAACTGATGCGCACCATACCCTGCTGAAAGAATCATGTTCTTGGTTCTGAAAGATCTCCGAGGAAAATCTAACGCTTCAACTGGGACATAGCCATAAGCAAAAGAATTTGGATTTGTGGAATCCTAAAATCTCTTTTCCTTGCCAAAGGGAATTATACATCAGACGTGTACTTCTAAGACAAAAATAAAGTTGAGATTTTTGCATTGCACAGAATTCATAATAAGATGTAGAAGCACCTTCAAAATCCTTCTGGATAATTTGTTCAAATTTCAAGCAGAAAAATACATGCAGAGGGGCAGGCATCTCTCAAATAACTTTCCTTGCTGGGTGGGGTTTCATTAAGAGAATGCACCCACTTGCAGTAATGAAAAACTCATAAAATGATCTATTTTAGATAAAAGCAGTAATTTAACAATAATCCTGTTACTTTGAGAGCACAGAGAAACAGAATATAGCAAGAAAGAAAGACATTCGATAAATACTAGCATGAATTATACATATCCAAAAGAAATAAAGGCAAAGATTAAGAGTCAAACTTGTGAGCTTGTAAACAATGCTGAAATACAAAGCAAATTTTATCTACACAGACACTTTGATTGCTGTTTTCCAAGAGGGAAGCTCATTAGCCCAAACTGCTTGGTTTGGTTTGCTGACACCTGACCTGCCCTTTCACTTTTCATGGAGATGGACAAGGTGTGGTGGGAAGTCAGAAGGGAAGTCCAAACCAAAATGGGAAGTGAGCAGTACTGTGTTCTATCTTCCCTTTCTGCTGCAGCTGTGGGCAAAAAGAGACACTGCTGGCTGCTTTACAGAGCACTTCCTCCCACTGATGTCATGTGGGTTTTGCTATTGAGCATAGGGTGGTAGAAGTAATATTCCTGGGAGGCAAGGCAGCAACCCTGCGATACACTCTGGGCTCTAAATCCCTAACAAGGAAAAATGGAATGAAGTAAAAGTGTTACCTGAATGCTTTGTTACTGAAAGTCAAATGTGGTGTGCTGAAGCAGTTTCAGGGTACTAAATGTAGCCTAATTCACAATAAAAAGCAGTTTCTCAGGCTAAGAGTGATTATTTCCACACAGCTTCTATTAACATGCAGTTTGGACAAGGAAGCTCCCATGCTTAAAATGCCCAATTGAAAGAAATCTCAGCACATTTTTATTAAAAGCTATACAAATGTATGGGGCCTGAGCAACACCTGCTTAGTGATGACTTCAGCCTTCAGAGCTACAGTGCTATTTCAGCCATTAATGATACTATTCGTGAAGAAAAGCTAATTAGGAATTAAATAAACCTGAGTCTTACATGGCAAAAGAAATGAGTAGTGCATCTTTAACAAGCAGAGGATAAGTACACAAGCGGTGCCAACTGAGAAATAAATATGAAGTCATCAAGGGAATCAATACCACAATGCTCACAGCTGAAAACATTTGTATTCATCTGTTTGTAAGATTGCGCCCATGGAATCTGATGGTATTTGCCCACAGAAAAATGACATTGGCAATCTGACAGCTGTCATTTACATATATGAAAGGTACACACTACTGCAGGTAAAAGGTTATGTCAGGACAAGCAGGCTTTTAGAGACCAAATACTGTAATTTACTGGGACATAAATCAATAGCACAGATCTCATAGAAAAGAAACAAAGAGTCTATGAAGAAATACAAGAAATAACAGCTCACTGAAATAATACCTCACTGCCAGTTCATTATTTCTTGAAAGTGCAGAACAGTTAATTTACTAAATAATTACAGCAAAGACTAGCAAAATTATTCATTTATTCAAGAACATAACATTTAAAATGTCAATGTACTTCACAGCAACTAGATTTTGGTGAGGACAATCAACTAAATACAGAGTTCTGAAATACTCAGTGTGACTAATTAATTAAAGAATGGAGCTCCAGCCCACAGAAAGACTTTCCAGAAACCTTAATGGATGCCTTTCCTATATTTCATCCCTCATTCAGTTGTATTAAACAGTATCTTTGGAAATCCAAAAGCCTGACCATTATCTGTTTTGTCAGTTCTTGTTATTTCAGTAAGGCTAGAATGACAACTCTGTTCAATCTCAATATGAAACATTAGTCACTTATGGGGATGAAAAAAACATGAGAAAAACAAAAAAGAAAACACAGCTAAGTATCTATAGAAAAAAAAATCACTCCTGAACATTAGCATTTTTTTATTATGATATAAAAATCTTTCAGTATTTGTGTACTGTGTTCTGCAGCTTCACAGTTATTCAAGAAACATTTAAATGAGTATTATGATATCAAATAAAAAGCTAACCCTGAGAGAAGTATAGAGGAAGGACATCAGGAACACAGAGCTGTATTTTTTCTTTGCAAATTCAGAAAAGAGAGATAACACGCTGTTCATAATTTCTATCTTCAGAGAAAAAGCAGTATATCCCCATGGTGGCTTATCTATTAACATAACAAATAATTTAAAATGTATATTTTCCTCACTGTTCTGTGCCCATCCTTTGTCATTTCCAGTTTCAGAGCTGTAGTGCGTAGCACTTTTGAGTGGAAAAGTTAAGCTCATACAGAATTCCTTATTACTATTTAGAGAAAATGATTCAGCAGCGTTGCAGGCTTCCATGCCTGATTTGCATTTTTGTAACGAATTTTGCTTGACTGCTATTAAAAGCCAAACGCGTTGATAATAACTGAGTATCTTTAATCTCACATATGAGCAACTGCCAAAACACTGAATGTAGAACTTCAAATATCTGACAACTCTGTGAAAGAACTTCTACAATCCAGATTTCCTTTTCCTTTGCACTAAGTATTTTTCCTTTGTAATACCCAGTTCTAGGAGGCCCACCAGTTCACGTGCTGGAAAAATCCTTTCAAAAGAGAACTACACATTTCATAAAATCTCACATATTTAAATGAATCGTCAAGACATTTAAATAAACTACAAGTGTAATACACAATCACGTTAAAAATAAAAAGAAAAAACTATTTGTAATTATATACATATAAAAGCAGTTTTTAGGAAAATTTCATCCACAGAATGCTAGTAAGAAATAGTGATATTCCAAATGAAGAGACAGGTTTACAGAGTTGCAATAGCACAAGGTGCATACATATAAAAATAGCACAGAAAAATTTACTGAAAATGAAAATTTATTTAGCTCTTGATCTGTTAAAATGACCACTAAAATCTGATTACAATGTACAGGTCGAATGAAAACTCCATTTTCATGAATTCACTTTAAATGTAGTTCACTATGAGAGACATAGGGAACAAAGTGAAAGAAGTCCAGTATTTCTTGCTCCTATTATCTTAATGTCTTAATTTATAATTGGCTGAAAATAGTGTTGGAAAAACATTCTTCTTTTCTTAACTGAAGAGCAGATTGTCTCTCTTTCTTTTGCATCCCAATGTCAGCCCTTTAAGAAATACAGTGCTACATTAAAATAGAAACATCTAATTAGCAAAGGAACTCAAAGGGCAATATAACCCTTGCTTTAAACAAAGCAAACTTAAATTCCAAACCTTATTTTAGACTTGTAAATGAAAACTACAGAAAGTATTTAAATACATGTTCACGTAGCCTTTAAACTCCAAATACCCACAATCCCCATCACTATTCTGATAATGAGTAAACCCTTTATTTTTTGCAAGTTGACTTGACTTTTTTCTATACCTCCTAAAATCACTACAATAACAAAGCAGAGTCTGCAGACTAAATATGTTTAGTCTTTTACAAGCAATCAGCTTACAGCACTGACATTATAAATTAGGACTTCATGTTGCTACCAAATACTTAGCCAAGTTTCTCTCTAATGAGAACACACACACACAGTAGCTGTAAGTAGTTTGGAAAGGGCATTTTGGAACTGCGTGCTGCCTTCTAACATCATCACAGCCCTGCAACACAAACTACACTGCCCCTGGCACGCCTCCAAAGCTCTGTGTGGAAGGTCTGTCCTGGATTCCATATACACCTAGACCACAGCTTTCTGTAAACTCCTTCCACAATGGATAGAGGGTGACGTGGCATTTGGTAATGCAACTAGAATTTGACTTCCTTCCACAGGAATTTGACTGTGGGAACAATGTATTCAGACACACTAGTTCTCTGGCAATATTCTTCAGTTACGATGAATTAGGGCTGGTTATCCAGTAAAACTCTTCTTCAACTCATTTTGAAGATTCCACCCCAGTACTTGGCTAACAAGCTTCAATGCCTTGAGCTTAGAGAACACACAAACTGAAAATTAATGTTGTGAGCATTAGTATGTTATATGGGACAGACAGACAAGATGGTTAAGTTTTCAGAGAGGTTATGTTTTTTAACATGGGATACATGATAATATCTTTAAGGTTCCTTCCAAGCCAAACCACTCTGATTCTATGCCCTTTCATGTACACCTGATACAAGAGTAAGCAATTGTCCACAGCCTGCCTGTAACTCAGGTGTCTACCCTCTGGCAATTTCCCTGGAACATCTGTGCAGGGACACTGGATTTTCTGTCCCGGTGCTCCTCCCTGGCACTAGCAGAGCACACTGCCAGGCATACAGCCGTGGGAGCCATGAACAGCACCACCCCAGCACTACTGGGAAGCTGCACTGTGTGTTTTCACTTTTTGCTCCTGCTGGGACAAACAGGATACTGTTTAGTGCTGCAGGAACAAATGCCAGACACCTCATATACTTCCTCAAGAACTCATCCAATGCTGTCTGCAGGATTACAGGGTGATCCAGAAATCTAATATGCAGAAAAATTATGCACGGAGAATGTTCCTTGCACAGCCTCGAGGTGCAGAGAGAGCCCCTGCAGTTGGAGGAGCAGTGTGCTTTCAACACTCCTCATAAAAACCTCCTCCAGGCTCTCACCAATTCCAACTGACACCTCCGAAGAGTATTTTAACTAACACAACAGTAAAGTGAGAGCTAATTAAATTCTGTACAGCCCCAATGCCTTTCTGCCTTAAAATTTAGCGCACCTGTGCACAATTCCAATGGTGAGAAACTATTCTGGAAACTGAAAACATCCTACAACAGCTTTATAGGTAGTTCTCTGAACTAAATGCTCAATGCATATCTAAATTTAGAGTACTTTAAGTCAGGAAGTCACAGAAAATTTAAAATAACATATGGTAGTAATTTCTGGATTTAACAAGGATAGTTGGTAAATTTTACTAAAATTGTCCCATTGATGAGCCTGTGTTTTCTTAATATTCAGATCAAGGGCAAAGTTTAATAACAAAAAAAATCACTCCAACAGTGGTTTCTTAACAATATTAATGTTTTCTTTAAGAAAATGGTGATTTCTAGTTAAACATTGTGATATTCCAAAACCAAACAGTGCAGCAATAAAACTTTAAAATTAAATTTTGTATGATTTTCTCTGTACTGAACTAATTTAGATACAGATAACAATTAAATTGGATAATGGAAAGCTGAACCTGCAATTTTGCTTCTGTAATTAATCACAGAAATAGAAAATGTGACAATAAAATATTATTTGTTATTATATTTGTTATTATTTGTTTAAAAACAATCCATGTAGTTATAAGACATACAACATGCAATATAATTACTTCTTCAAAGCGTGAAGGTGAGAGTGGCAGTTTTATATCAGACAACAAATAATCTTGTCACTGACATATAGAAGACAGCAAAAAATTAAATATACTTTTCACTATGTGGACTGTTACCTGACACTTTCATAAGGGAAAATGCACAGATGCACTCTAGCATATCACTTCTTAATCCTATTTGAAAGCTAAACCAGGCCTTTGTTGTTTGCATCAATTCTCTTTCCAGCTTCTTCTAGTTTACAAATATTACCTATTCTGACAATAAAAGTTAGACAGTAGTTCTGTAGCTCTGTAGAGATTCTGGGTAACTCTGGGAGGCTGTAATACCAAGGCTCAGAAGAGAGCAAAGACAGTTTCAAGCCTTTCTTCCCAGCACCTGGGTAGGCATTGTAAACCAACTCTATTGGGATTTGGTTTGAAAAATATCTTTTGAAAATGGTCTAATTCCTCAAACTAATTTCTGTATAGGACAGCAATAGTCTCAGATAGTGATGAAGAATAATGCCCTCCTCAGAGATCCAAATATGAGTAATTGTTTTAAAGAATGGTTGTATGCAATAAAAAATTAAGAAGAAAAGTGGGCAAAAGAACTAGGATGTATGGGCAATTTAGAAAATTCAAAGCCATACATCAAAACAAGAAGTTGGGAAAGAAACATCATCTGATTTATCTGAGAAAAGTAAAACTGCCTTCATTTTTCTCACAGAAGCACAATGTGTATGTGGAGGTAGCCCCGTACCAATATAAGGGAGAACCAACTCCAGTTTGAAGACCCCCAACACTGCAAAGTAACGCTTGAAATCCTGACTGGATTTGCCAGCATCACTTACAAGCACTGAGAATACTCTCCAAAATGCATTATTTGGCTTCTTAAATTGTTAAGATGGAATTTAGCTGATAACACACTGACTGTGCTAATCAAGGATGTTGGAAGTAGGATTTGGTATATGGTGGCTTTTTAAGTAAGATATCCATAGATATCTTAATCTGTAGGTTATATACTACACCAAGTTATACTGAAATATGATTTCGTCAAAGCCTTCAACTCTGATTTTTATTAACTCTTCTCTTATTTCATCCTTGTTTTCAATAAATAATTGAGATTAAATGGCAAATAACTAAACCAAACATCCTTCTACAACGTTCATTCACTGCTTTGCTCACAAGAATATTAACTAAGAATATCTCTGCTTCATCGCAAAATATTGAAAATAAGACAAAACACATCCCTGACTCTATATGAATACTGGTAGTACTGTCATTGCCACTGAGGCACAAAAACCAAACTTCAAATTCCTTTAAAATGGTGTGTTTTATGGGCCAAAATACACACCCCCTTTCCACACAGGTATATTCTTTCATGAAATTCACTAGGTCACTCCTGCCAAAACCAGTCAAACCTTTGTCCTCCTACACTGCCATGTGATTTAACTGGATAACCCCCAGTTTACTGACTCTGCTGCCTGCCTCACAGTCTGGTAAGCCAGTAGTCCACCACCTCTGTAATCAGCTTCCAATGAGTATTTACTGCACAGCAGTTGGGGAACTGGAGCTGTTGTGAGGCTGTGGATTACACCATAGTACCTGGGATGAGATTGCTCCATCTAGCAACAGGCTGCAAGATTTCTTCTCTGTATCATACAGCATCTTCCTGCAATATTACATTTCTCTACTACTTATTTCTTTATCCTAATGGCAAGACGTGTTATCTTGGCACTCCTCACTTCTTCCTTCCCTAAATTCCTAGCCCTGACAACATAGATTTTTCTTTATTTATTTGCTGAAACAATACACAAAATAAAATATTTTTTCGATACTTTTTCAGTACAATTTTTTCAAAACAATAAATATTTTTTCATGCATTAAAACAGCTTTCAGAAGACTGTTTTGGAGACACAACTGCATTATAATACAAAGCTACAGAGAACCTAGAAAATAATTTATCAGCACTAAAAGGTCAACACTTGACTTCAGACAGTCCATTTTGCTACAGGGTGTTTTAGAAAAGCTAGTAAATTACAAAACGAAATTACATCAAGACAGGAAGTCACTTCTCAGTAAAAGAGATTTTCAAAAATTTGCTAGACATTTGCTAGGTTTCAATTAGAAACAGAGCAAAGTAGTGACATGGCTTGATTTACAAATAACAAAAATCTAAATTGAGGTTTTAAGAGTATCTGCTAGAACCACGTGACTTTTACATCAGTTTTATAAGGTTAGCATAAATGATATATACAGCATACAAATACATGCAATACATTTGAAACAGAATGCCAGCCACCTTTTTTATTGTGTAATTCCAATAAACTCCCTAAAAAGTGGGTCTGCATTCATTAAATTTGGATCTCTACAATACTGGGTCAGTGAGCATCAACAATTCAATCTGGATCAAAAGGCATTTGCCAACCCCCAGCCTATGTGCCAAATGGAATCACAGCGCTGAGAATTCCCCGTACCTGTTGTTTTCACACCAGCTACGATGTGACAAACGACCCAGTGCAGGAGATCGCAGCTCTCCTGGCTCACAGTCTTGGTCTCCTCTACAGTCTGCTCTACAATTTCTTCTGTCGATATTTCTGGAATAAATTTGAACTAGCAAAGGCAGTTTTACTTGATCTGTACCTTCTGGTGCAAAAACATGAATTTCTTATGACAGTGCTGTCCAAAACTTAGATTCAAGGTATTGTTCAGCTGTAGTCTCCCCCATACCACTAATGAAGAAGGCATCTGAAGGAGAAACAACTCATTGTCTTTTATCTGTCCAGAGTAAAAGGCAGCTACTGACCCTGTGTCATGGAGAGTTGCTTTTCTTTCCACTAGCCAGTACAGTGTGATGCTTTGAATTCAGGATGAGACTGATGTTGGTAACACACCGATGGCTCAGGTGTTGCTCAGCGCTCTTTACCCTGAGCCAGGGGCTTTTCAGTTTCCTGTGCTCTGCCAGTGAGGAGCTGCTCAAGGACCTGGGAGGGAGCATGGCCAGGACAGCTGACCTGAACTGGCCAAATGGATATTCCAGACCACAGAACGTCATGCCCAGCACATAAACATTGGACAGGAGCTGCTGATTGCCGCTGAGAGAGAAGCAGCAAGGTGGTGAGCAATTGTATCGTGCATCACCTGTTTCCCTTAGAGAAATTAAACCTACCTCCTCATTAAAATTATTATGATGCTATTATAATATTTTAGTTTGTTTCAATTATTAAACTGTTCTTATTTCAATCCATAGGTTTACTTCTTTCCTGGTTCTCTGCCACACAGGGCAGGGGGAAGTGAGCGAGTGGCTGTGTGGCTCTTAGTATCTGGAGTTAAACCATGACAGCCTGGTCTTATCCAGGTAATGGTAATGGTACTGGCCACAGGCTCTGATAAAGTACAAATATCAATTTACCTTGATATATGGATGTGCACAAGAGGGAAATGTGAAAAGCTGTTTCTCTGGGTGCCAAATGACTAGACAGACAGAGCACTTCAAACACGTAACAAAAACTGAGACTGCAACAAGTTGTTCTCCTTCTAATGGCTATCTAATAATGACATAGCCACATGGATGGAGGGGCAGGAGCAAGGTCTGAAATGCCAGGCAGAGGATGAGACACTTCTCTGTTTGACTTTAGCAATAAAAGCACTCTACAGGCCCTCTCCCAGACTGCCAGAACACATGTCACAGCTGACCTCACTCAGATATCCCTGTCTCCTTCTCAGCCTGCACAGGTGACCCTCAGGGATGAGGAGCAGGGCCTGTGCACAGCTCTGGCACAGAGGAGAAAGCCTGCCACATACCAAGATCTTGCAGGCAGTTCTGGCCCCACTGCTCAGAGCCTGTTTATCCACCCTTGCTAACACCTGGGATACTAAAAACTTTCTGGTGTGAAGCAAACGGCAGCATCAGCTGAGACACACCTTTTTTTTGTGTTAATCTGCAAGCTTTACAGATTCTCTACCTAACAGGAACATACTTTGCAAGAACATTTAATGTGATGTGGTTTGTCTGATGGGTTATTTCACTGCAACTGGCAAAACATATACTGTCATGTATTTATTTGTGTTTTCCAGTAAATATTCACTGGGATAGCTAAAGGCACATTCCAGCCACAGTGATAGTCTGAGAAACAGCAAAAGGAGTCTCTGAACAGGAGACTTCCCTCAGCAAACAGGGACCTCTTCTGTGCAATGCAGTGGCAATATGCTTGGGTCACACAGTAAAGGACATGTTTTGCTGCTTTGACATCTGCAGTGGTGTAGGGAATCAAAACAACCCTATTCTGCTTTTCACATGCATGGCTGACAACAACACAGGGACAGATCTCCATGACTGGCTTGATACAGATACAACAGTCTTCTGAAGAAACTCCAAGGTTTCCAAAATATCTTTGTTCTTCCAATGTAAGAACCTATTAGGAGTGATTAATAAACTACTTGGAAATGGGAATATCTACCCATTTTGATTCCTAGATTTCCCCCCTTCCATTAAGAAGCAGTACTGCTTCTCTTCTACTAAGCTTTTTAGCACATGCTTCAAGCTAGCATTTTAATTGAAGAAACACACTGCTGTTTAGTAGCCATTAAAGACTAAAGCGATCAAGATTAATGCACATTAGTTATTATGTAGAATTTAAAGTACTTTTAGAATTCATTAGGGAAACTAGAGCTATTTTTCTTGATCGGAACAATGTTACCTTACAGTTTCCCACTAATGTCCTAGGTCTCAACACAATGAAGGATCAAAAACCTTCACTGACACATCTTAATGTACTTCTTAGTTTCCTTTTTCTCAAGAGATATTTAGATATCCACATATCTTACTAAGGAAAAACATAAATTGTTTAATAGTTCATGAATTGCAGTAAAGAATTTGGCCTGCCTAAAGGAAAAAATGCTGCCTAAATTACCTGAGGGGTAACCTCCTGCTCTTCTACAGTTCCCAGTGCAGCTCTTTCACCAACATACAAACCAAAGCAAGCATGAGGCTTGCCTCACCCTGAACTGCTGCTTTAGCTCTTTCTTATCCCACACCATTAGCCACATGCAGAACAACATTCACATCTACGGACTGCTGGAATGGTCTAGTGGTGCTGGGGGAACTGTTATGTGAGTGGAAGCAGGATACTGGAACCTGGGGTAGTGGTGTAGTAGGAACAGAAATACATCCAAAACAATCTGATGCTCCAGTTTCTTACTGGAACTCAGATTTCATCAGAGAAAGGAACTGTTCCCTCTGTGTGTCACAAGTGCTGTGAAGTTGAAAACAGAATGAAATGGTTTTCCTCCTCCTCCCTTTGTGAGTGAACACTAGGAGCTCAGGTTTTTAAATTCACTCAGGGTTCTAGTTCTCACCCTCCTACCCTGGCAATCACATGAACCAAGCTGGGGCTGCTCATTCTTCAAGGTGGCAGACCATTAAGCAGATCAAGCCAGTAACTTCCAAATTCTTTTCCCATTATCCTAGTTTCTTGCAGCCTTCATTTATTCAAGCAAAAATTTTGGATCTAGGAATGCCTACATGAAATGTTTCACACAATAGCATCTCTCCCAGCTGGGCTAGAGGAACCAGCATCAGGTAAATGCCTGTTACCTGGCAGTTAATGAACATCTGTGTGTTGTTCTGAAAACTCTTCACTCCACAGCCTAGAAGCTCAAGGGTTATATTATCAAGAGTTCTCCTTGTCTGGAAGCTTCTCATACAGGGTCAGACTGCCCCTAGTATCCTGGGTTAGGGTTAGACTGGAATCTCATCAACACAAGCTCTCTTCTTTCTTCACCACAAGCACTCAACTCTGCTGTAGGCTCCCAGGACTTGCTCAGGGCTATTCTGACTCCCAGGTAGTTAATCCATGTATTTTCTTTCAACTTGGATCTCAGCAATGTGGATTTTAGAGAACTGTCATATACTAATTAACACTACACTCATTCTTGATCCTGAGACAAACTCATCGCTACTGCACAAGCACAAGAAAAACAGAGCTAGATGAAAAGACAAACATGTTGGCCTATTTTCTTCTTACTAGTCTTGATCACTGCTTAAGCCTAAATTTGGGGTCCTGGAAGGGTGCCAGGGTCATCCCTGCCACATATGGCCTCTTCTCCAAGCTGAAGTGTTGTTTTTCATTGTTTCGTACTTTCTTCTTCAGCTGGCCTCACAGTTAAACAAGAATTCTCTGCTAGAAAGCATATCTCTTTTTTCTGTTCTTTCTTTCCGCTTATGCGAATGCCTCTCATCATTTTTCAGCCCTCACTTTTCCCAAAATGATTGTAACAAATGATTTCTGAAGTCTGCTTCTTCAAAAATCCAGCTCTTGTAGACTTGTGTTTCTTGCAGATATATTATAGAAAATTATTTTCCCTCGGGCTCTAGTCACTCCATTGTCCCAGGATGGAAGCTATTAGTTAATGGCTCTGCAGTGATAAAAGGCAATGACTGCAGAAAGACTTCTACTTCAAATACATTGAGGCATTACTGAGAAATCAATCTCATTATTCACTCAGAGCTCTTAAGTTATAGACAGAATCACTGAATCATTATAGACAGCAAAAGTTAGAACAGAGAAATGTAAGAATAACAGCAATTCCTGTAGATACTTTAGCATTTATTAACACATTTAAGGAGACAAGGAGAACAAGAACAAATACTCTCCTGCTTGATCACCTATATTATGATTCCAAATTTTTGCCCCTGGAAAAAATGGCAACTTAGATTCCCCAGTTCATTTTACAGACGCCAGCACACGTCTACTGAAAAGCACAAGTGAAACCTATTGAGTCCTAAAGTGAATTGAGAAAAATAAGGATATATTTTAACAGCACTTTCCTAAGTCTTGTAACATACTAGTAACACAGAGACTTTTAATTGCTTGTGTATCCTTCCCCTGAAGTACCAGAACTGTTAGAACTTAATGTCATGTAGACTTGCATAGTTAATCTACGTAGGAACAGGAAAACCCATGACCAAAAAATTGTATTGATGACTTAGTCTATAGAGAATTTGATAGAAAAACCTACTAATACAAACAAGCTTTCAAATCCGATACTGAAAGCAGCATAAGAGAGCTTTATGTTATTTGTCACTTTTCCAAAGACACTTATTTTCCTGATCTCAATTACATAATTGCTATATTAACTAACAGGTACAACCATGGTATCAGTAGTAATAACTGCACACACAGACACAGATGGACTCAATAATATTGTATTATTGCACCTGAACAACTTCTAGGTATTTTCACAGTTATACAGTAAAAGAGGCTAAAGGCAGATGTTCACTCTAACCACACTGTATTTCATTTCCCATCTGATGTGGTCTAACAGAAGCACAAGTATTATAACCCATCACTTTGTGAGAAAAGTAGTCTTGTGCAGTTTATATGTCTTTTGGAAATTTACATATTGTGGAGGGGAACATGAAGATACCATAGAATTATGTCAAACTATCTTGCACAAAGTTAAAATCACCACTGTTCAGATTTTTGGTGAACAATGAAAAAATATCTTTTTAGAACAATTGTAACAACTTATATTAGTCTTAACATAAAGCTTAATAGATTTAGGTGACAGTTTTAAGTGGTGAACACCTCACTCACACCACAAAATGCTAAAGAAACCTGCCAAAAGCAGCAACATATATCCATAGAGAAAGGCTTTGGATAAAATCTCTTACGAAAAGAGAAGAAGGTTAAAAAATTCAACTGCTGCTTATATTTGATAGGCTTGATGTGAAAAAAATCTTATAATTTGAGGATATAAATATTACTGAGAAACAATTTATTCAAGTTGTTTAGGAACACTGTACAAGAAAAATAGCTCAGATATTCTTTCCAAAAAAGACTCATCCTAGGAGAAATCAGCAGAAGTCATTCAGTCCTACTCAACTTCAGGTATGGCACCTGCTTTGTAAGACTTGCGAAAAAACCCCAGGTATTTGTGATAATTATCAAGGACAAGATCAGCACCACTGACCAGGCAGTAAGCCAGCAGCACACTGGATGTGTTCCAGTCTGCTCCTGCAGCTGTGAGAAGAGCCAGCTCTCTTAGGACATCTGACAGATGTAATAGGCATACCTACAACTCTGGTCATTTTAGGACTGTGGAAAAGGCCCAGCTACACCTTGAAGAGACACCTTGGGATCAACTCAGGCTCTCCCAGTGCACACTGATTCTGTGCCAAGATTCGCTTGGTTGGACCTGAGAACTTTTAGACTGTACAGTTCACTTTCTAAAAGCCTTTAGGAGAATAAGAATCTCCATTTTAAAAAAGGAAAAAAAGACCTGCAATGGAAATATAGCAGCTTGACACTTCAAGCAAACACGCACAAGCTGTGCATTTGCTTCTTGTAGGAAATACAGAGAAATGCAAGACCAAGATTGAAGTCTCATGATCGAAATGTGAACCAGCACTTGGGTTAATTTTAGCTGCAGTTAATAGTCTAGATGTGTGAAAGTTCACACTCTCAGTTCTCTCCTGTGATTTTTTTTCCCTTATCCAGTTAATGATCTGAGGCTTTCCAAAATGCCTGTTCCTCTTTAACAGATATTATATTAGACCTTCACAGTAACTCCAAGTATTTCTGAACATGTCAGAAGCAGCAATGAAGTGAACAATGTTCTTCTGTGATTTTTCCTAAAGCAATTTCTTATAGCTTTAATTTCCCTCACAGAATAATTAAGTTTCTAAAGAAACCTAAGGCTACAGGCTGTCAACATTGTTGTTTAATCTCATAAATGTCACCATTAAGAATGAAAATAAAGAAAACTAATGCAGTGCAAGCTTCCCAAATGGAGCTGCAAGCATAAAGCTTCTTAATCACACAGCATGCCTTTCTTACACCTCCTGATTTTAATAATATTCATAATATTTTTCTAAAGCATTAGATAGGTGCACAAAAAATATACAACAGTCTATTCTGGAGAAGCAAATGAAATATATTTGAATAAGAATACACAGTCATTTTCCTACAAGATTCATTGATGAGTCTTCAGGGCAAAACTGCCCAGGCTGAACTGCAGAGATCTTTCCTTTACACACAGGCTTATTTCTCAGAACTGATGCCTAGGTTTTAGGGAGAGTTGTCCATTTCCATCCCCCTTTAAATTTTTATAAGTAACGGCGTAAGATAAAAAGAAGCTATGAATATTTATATCATTAAAAGCTGATTTCTTTAGATCAATATATCTAACTTCCAATATGAAAACTATTGCTTTTAAAATGCTTTCTTCAAAACATATGATACAGCAATCACAATTTCTTCTTACAGAGATTGTAATTTGATTTTTTTTTTTTGCTAGTTGAACACAGCTTTTTGTCCCTGCTGCCCAAGAAATAATGGATTTCAGTATCTGTCTTATGGTATTTTATGATCCCCACATATGAAGGACAGTCAATACATAGGTAAACATACACATACGCAGTCAGAACTTTAGTTTCTAAAAGGAAGCCATCTGAAGGCTTGACAGTCTCCTTTTAAAATCAAGACAGGGTTTTATCAATTGTCCTTTCAGAAATCTTAAGATTATTTAAAAGCTCTTATGTAATGGAAACTGATGACAACTTTCTGAAGCCTAAGGAAAAAAAGAAGACAGATGATGTTGAAGAGAGTGATGAGAGAAGAGAGATGATCTTGTATAAGCATTCAAGGGACTATAAAAGCCTCAGCCAGCCCATGGGAATTATTCATTCACATTTTTATTTATATAAAGATACTATAGCATATTCATTTAGAAGAATAGCTTCAGATAATGGGAAGACTAACCAATTATAGAGCTGTAAAACACTACCAGCAGAGTAACTGACAGAATATCTGACTGGCACTCCTGTACCCAAACTCTTAAGACATTCAAACATTGTGATTCAGAAACTTCTCTTCCTCCAGACTGGGAGACACTGAAAGACATACCAAAAAGAAAATGCAATCATTCCATTATCCCTGAAAGGGTTGTACTGTTGACAGAAAGGGTGCACCACAGCAGCAAGAATCTCCAGCAATGACTTTGCCATGCAAGGTATGTGGTGCTTTACACCCAAAGCACCTAATTTTGATTTACAAGAACATATTTTCCTCTCTACTGTCTTTAGGATTTGATTTAGCTGGGTTGCCTTTCCTCTGATCCCCCAGAATTATCCAGTTCCTTATGTAAAGGTATCATCCCTGACATTTAACACCTTTTCTATTAGTTTCCCTAGAATTTCTACTTTCCTTAATTCAAATTCTCCCTCATCCTCACAAGAAAAACCTGTCTTCTTCCTAAGACACCCAGCCATGTAAAAATTGAAAAGTGGTGAAACAGAGAAGGGTTCCTCAACTCAAAAGAATTGCTAAGTGTTTTGCTGGAAAAAAGGACATTCCCTGGATAGGCAATATTAATGTCATAGTTATTACACTTTAATATTCATCTTATACTTGTGCTCTAAGCTTCTGCTGTAAAATATTACCTTAAAGCTCATATATTTTCCTTTATGAACAGTGAAGGAGGTTCAATCCATGAAGAGCTGAAAGGAAAACTTCGCAAACACAGGCAATAGGAACAGTTTGTGGGGTTATTTTTTAATGTAAAAAGATTTAGCAATGCTAAAACTCAGCAGGAGGTGACAGCAATTATCAAAACTGTTTTAATTGGTACAGTAAAAGAAAACTTTCAAGATTTGTTAGGGGTTATGTCACTGTTGTTGAGATCTTTTGGAAGATGAGCCTTTCTACTGAGAACATGGTATTTCTCCTTCTTTCTTCCATACTTCGATGCAACGTGTCAGTAGTATCTAGAGAAAGCTATTTTTAGTGAGAACAGCTTTTGATAGCTAGCTTTGTATCAAATATTTTCACAGAAAATTATTCTTACAAAAATGCTCCTTAATTTTCACACCTGTACAAAACTGGCAACAAGACTTTATGGGGAGGATCATTTCCCTCCTTTTCTTCCCAGCAAGATGTACAAAGATCAGATCAGTATCACAGGATAAAGCTGGATTATTCTTGACAACAGAAAACTCATGTTATTTGAGTATTATCAGGTGCAACATGAGCACATTGCAGGAGACTGCAAGCAAAATTTAGACCCCCTGATAGAAGCTAGTGCACTACAAGGCCCAGATATATGTACTGCAACTCCACATAATATTCCAGATGGGTGCAAAAGCAGTGGAATAATGGAAAATACACTCAAAAGAAGTCCTTTAGAGATAGCACACTGGAAGCATCCCATCCTTAGTTCTGGAGGGATTACAAGCTATTCAACAGAAGCTGCCAGTCTGGAAGTTGTGCTGCTTGGAGGTACTAGACCTGAATTTGTACAAGCTCGACTCCAGCATTTCAGTGTCCATTAGTATGTATCCAGCTCTTAATTACGCTGCTCAAATATCACCCCTCCTTCAGCGCACAGTATGGCCTCAGCCTGTCACACCACTGCACAGTGCTGATCCCAAGCAACAGAGAAGCCAGGGAGGACAGCTGCTCTGCTGGATCTCAGGCATAAATGAGGCAGAGGCTTGGGGGTGGGAAGGCTGAAGGCAGCCTTAGCTGCAATGACCATGAGATGCTGATGTTGTCAAAGACAACAGGAAGGTCTTGTACCGTAAGTATGAAATGGAAAAGTGTGGAAATGGGAAAACAGAAGCCTGCTGCTGAATGGGGCAGGGGAGACAGTGACACAGACACAGAAAAGACTGAGGCAATAGTGCCTCCTTTGCCTCAGTCTTTCTTTACAAGCAAGATAAACCTTAAGGGGCCAGAGAAGATGGTTAAAGACTGCAGAAAGGAAGAGGTACCCTTGGTGGAAGAGGAACAGCACAGGGAAGGACTCTTAAGCAAATGGGTCATACCAGACTCCATGGTCCCTAATGGGATGCACCCACGAGTGCAAAGGGAGGTGGGTGACGTCACTGTGAGGCCACTCCCAGTCTTTAAGAGATTAGGGTGGCTGAGAAATGTGCCTGATGACTGGAGGAATGCAAATATGACCCCTACCTTGAACAGGAGCTGGACTGAGGGAAGGACAAGCCACACCTCAGTCCCTGGGAAGCTGAAAGAGCAACTGATCCAAGAAACCATTTCTAGTCACATGAGGGACAAAGTGATTAGCAGTGCTGAACATAGGTTCATCAAGGGGATACTGACTGACCAACCTGATACACTTCTGGAATGAAATGACTGACTTGGCAAATGAGGGAAAAGCAGAGGATACTTCACTAAAGCCTTTGGTTATGTGTCTCAAGATCATCAGAGACTCTTGATGGAGGAGTGGAGTGTGGATCTAATGAACATGTACAAAATCCTGAATGGATAATGTAAAGAAAATGGAGCCAGGTTCTTCTCAGTGGTGTCCAGTGACAGGACAAGAGGCAACAGGCACAAACTGAAATACCTAAGTTCCCTCTAAACATCAGGGAATAGCTTCTCACTGTGATGGTGATTAAGCACTGGCACAGCTTATCCTGAGAAGCTGTTGAGGCTTCATGTTTGATACTAAAACCTGCAGCACTATTGCTTTGCCTCTCTAGCTCTTTTGTGAACTCCTGTCTTACAAAAGTAGCACATGCTTATCCAACACCAGGGAAGCCACTGAACTCCAGAAACTTTGTGATCATGTGAAGAACCTGATGGAGAACAAATGCTAGATTAGGCTTGCAGTGACATGAAATTATTAATCTTCTCTGTTATGGCAGCTGCTTCCAGTGCTGAACACCTGAGCATCCATCTGAGGGCCAGAAGAACTTGAGGAGATACATCTGGCACTCCATTACTCTTGACTGTTCTCCCCATCTTTCACCTAAATATATTCCAAAACTTTTAGAAAAAACCCAGCAGCACGCTGGTCCTGCCTCCACCACCACAGCACTAGAACACAAGAGATGGGCAGACTTGCTATAATGAGATCTACTTTCCCATTGTTTTCCTTCTCCATTGCCTCAAGCCCAATCCATTGATTCCCAGGTGTTTTACTCCAGTGTTTTACATACTGATACATTAGCTTTCAGGGAAAAAAGGGCCATAGCCAAACAAACCCAGGCTATACATGATAAAGACAAGACATTAAGTGATCTGTCTCTGCAAATCTGCTGAAAATCTGAATTCCTTCTCCCTGGACAACTCATAATACCAGAAAATAGTGGAAAAAAACAGAAAATAGAAATAGATTCCTGTGGATGGAAGAGCTTCCAGAGTGTCATCTGTCTCATTATGAATTTGGGAAGAGGGTTCCTTGCAAAATTCTGCAAAATCAGGGGCTATACAAGGTTTCTGGAAAAAAAACTACAGAATCCCAGACGTTTGCTTTCTACAACTTCCTTCTATCCATCTGAATGTATCTGGTTTTGTGCCTACCTTTCTGTATGTGGATAAAACACAATTTCAAGCAAGAACACACCACATGATCACTGAAAACACAGATTATGGAAATTAATGACTAAGACTCTACAAATAACAGAGTGAATACATGAATCACATACATTTTTCTGATTTTCTCAGTGCAGCAGAAGCTCATGTATCTAAAGCTGAAGGTGGTACCAAGTGCCTATTAGGCTCTTCCCTGAGTGTGTAAGAAAATGTTTGTACACATTACAGATAATTAAGCTGTTGGACTGCTTCTTTTCCTACATAAGAAGTGACAAGTCCTTTCTTCTGCTTAGGAAGACTAAGTCTTGCAGGTTGCAAATGCAATTTATATATGTAGCCAAGACTTTCCAATATAAATTGCAATTTTTCAGTGTAACTGGATGACAGTAGAGTGTTAACAGACAACATTACAGGAGTAAAGCTAAATGAAAAACTGCAGAGAGTACTTCTCTGAAAAAAAAAAACAGGAGGCAAACTTTCCCCTACATACTGAATATTCAGATTCCTTTTCTCAAGTATTTTTTTTAGTCTTCTTGACAACTGGATGCACTCTGTTTACCAACAAGTCTAATCAGCAGCTGGAAACACAACTGTAATTTAGTCTACAGCTTAACTGAAGCTGTAATAGGCATATTTTCAGTAACAGTTTGAAACTTCAGGCCATTAAAATCATTAACAAGCTTGAAGATATGAATGACTCATCTACTTAAGTGCTTTCATAAAGAAACTGAGCCATGCATTCATTTGCTTATACAGCTGTTTTTACCATTTATCAGTGTCATGCTTATAATTTAAGTAATTTAACCACTTGAAATTTTAAAATAGCATATTGTAAAGTCCCAACCTTTAAATGATCAAGAAATAACTGCAAAATTGTGTTCACTGCCTAGATATATGAATATCAAAAGAGATGAAAAACGGAATCCAACTCTGTAATTGTATAAAACTGGAGTAATTCCAGTGACTTTTTAACTTTTGTCCTATTGACACTGTATGCACTGAGACAATACATTGGCATTCATGCATGTGGGCATTACAGCTGATTAAGGCACACATAGGGCCTTATGCTGGACAAGCACTCAACTCATTCTCTGGACTGAAGGTGCATTAGCGGCTGGCTTACAGCAAGCTCTTGGAATGAAGCCCCAGATTACACTGACCTAAAGGAAATGGTGAACCCCAAGATCCCTTTGGGAGCCACACCAAAACATTGCTTCAAAGGCACACTCCTCAGCTGGGCTAAAACTCTGCAGGAGATACAACCGCCAGTTACCAGAGGCATCCTCACTGCTACCATTTGCTTCTTGGCTGAGTACTACTTATCTGAACACAGAAACTCCATTTCTCACAAGTGCTTTCAAACATTTGCCACTAAATATCGTATAGTTTCCTCTCTGATTAACCTCTGAGGAAATCTGAAACAAATAATATATCCAATATCTTTATGCTTTTGCTAATTGTTTCCTGAACAGGTAGAGCAGTTCTAACCATACTTTATGATTTATAAGCTTTTAGACTTGTCCACATGAATTTTTCTACATGAGATCATAAAGCTTAATTCATTTAAATAAAGAATAAAATAAAAAGCTCCTCTACCACAGCAACAGAAGAAAACTAAACACAAAATCTAAAAGTAAAGGATACACAGACCAGATGTGGAAGTTTAAGCTATAAATGGAAAGATAATTTCTCATCAAAAACCTAAAAAATTTATATAAATTTTATCTCAAAAACCCCTCATGGAAACAGTCCACTCTATCAGACAGCACAGAATATCAAATGAAGAAGAAAACATTTTTCACCAACTCTGAGGGTTTTTTTACTTGTATTTGAGAATTCCATTACATTTTTTGAAAAAGTAGTGCCAACCTCCCTTTCTAACAGCGTTCCCTCTTGCAAGAGATCTCCCAGATACCCTTTATTTGTAGAAATCAATTATTTTTTGTTTTAAAACAGAAATGAAATATTCCCCTAAACTATCAATTTAGTTAAGCATGTCAGACATTTTTGTCCTCTCTACTATGAAATAAAATAGTCTATTGAAAATAGCATCACACATTTATTTTCCTTAGAGCACACCTACCTGCCAGTAACTTCCAGCATCTTTCTATCCTACTGTGCATTTAGGTGTAGAACGTCCCTCTGCATCTTCATCTTCTCCTGACAGAATGCCACGAAGCCATGAAATAACTCTCATACATGCATTTTTCAACCCAATTATTCCCATATGATTTAAAGTTAGTCTTTCAGGCTTAACATGCCATAGATACACCTCATAGCTTTGGAGAAGGAGGAAAAAACACAAGCCCTAATTTTACAGGGCATTCATTATAGCAGAATGTAGACTTAACTATATTTAATATTGAGATAAAAGCTTGAAAATAGTATTTTTGGCATAGAAAAACCTAGAGACTTTTCTGTTAGTAAAGACTTCCTAGGAAGCAGAGCAAATTTTGTATCATCCTTTCATAGCAATGGAATTTTGAATCCTTTGTGAAAAGCTATTTAAGAAGCATGCAACAACATGCATCTGAGCAAACTCCTTCAATGCATCCAACTAAGACATATCATCCAGTTCAGACACAGTAAACAAGTAGAATATTACTGCCATTTTGAAAATGCCATTATTTCAAATATTGTGTATAAGACAGTTGAATGTTTCAATCCTAAATTCAAAAATATTCTTTGAAATGTTAAGGAAAGACAATCAGTGCAGTAGCTTTGAAACAGAATGCAACACATTTAAAACCTTAGATAACCTGAAATGTAGACCTAAAGAACGATTCCCTTGTGACTTTGACCAAATCTGTGTGTTCCTTGTACTCCTTTCTGCTCATAGAAGAAAAAAATCTCCAGAACAAAAGCAGACTTTAAACTGAAGTGAACAATGCTCTGTAAATAGCTGAAGGCTGAATACTGTCTGACCAGCTGGAAGGCACCTAAGGAGTTAGGGATCCTTCATACTGTTAACCCTGTTCAGTGAGCCTGGCAAACCCCACTGGAGGGCAAATGTTAAGAGGCAGATAAACTGTTTCATAGCTGGTTTAGAAGGTAGGTATCTCCCCAGTGGAGAAACACTGGCATATTAAGCTGAAAAAGAAAGAAGAATTCTGCATTCCCCTTCCACAGGACACACTCCTTTCCCCTCACTTGACAGTGACTTGCCCACAACAATTCTGCTCTTGAATACAAGACAACTGGTAACTTCTTATATGAGGAGACACCGAAGACCAGCAAGTGGCCAGCATAGTAACTTGCTTTTTGAGCCATGAGTAAAAACAGGCCTCACACTTCTGGTTGCTGCAGACATAAAAAGTACTTTTCCTCTTAAGAAATTATTTCACATGGTAGAAAAATCCTGACTCTTTGTCCTGCCCTTTGGTGTGAGAAAACACACAGACAAGCACTGCCTGGAGTTGACAGCTTCCTCAGGGCAGAAGTCATGCTGGATCCCTCATCCTGCTTGAACAAGAAGAAAAAAAAAAAAAAAGCAAACAGTTTCTCTTATCAGAGAGCTTAAACACAATACTCTGTAATAGTTTTAAATTAATTACTGAGTAACTCAGCATTTTATAAGAAAACCCAATGATGCTTAACCTCATTAGTGAGAAGAAAAATCTGTCTTCTAGTGGCACTATTACAGGACTTGCACTATCATAGCCATCTGAATGCTTGTGTTCTCTATTGTAAAAGCCTTCAAATACTCCTTCAAAAGAAGGACTGTCCTAGCAATCTATGTTACTTCACTTGCAAATGAAGCACTATTCATTATATATAATATTTGAGAGGCCATAGTATAAGAATGATGCTTTTTAGAAGTGTGTTTACAGCCAAGTGATATGATTGGCATCTTTTAAAAAAAAAAGGGATCTAAAAATAATAACTGGGGTGATAAACAAAAACATGTTGGCACGCAGTTTGAATAGTAACATTTCCAGTTCCCAATTCCTCCTACTGGATTTTTAAATTTTTCACTGGTAATTATAAGATGCATCCAATATGATATTGGAACAGATGAGTTTCTCAGTGACTTCTCTAGAACTCTCCAATTACATTCTAATACTGTTGTACTTTTCTGATTTAAAAGCCCCTTAGTTTTCAGGTTTCAACTAAAGTTCCACAGATCAATGGGTAAAGACACACTCAGAACAACTCCCCAGTATTTACTGAAGGTTTATGAAAAAGATTGCTGTAGGGAAGGAATCACTTAAGAGCTTGGACACTTTCACTTAAATCTACTTTTCATTAAGAAAGCTACTCAAATGAAACAAAGCATGGTCTGTAACTACACTTTTCAAGCACAAACATCCTTGGCACAGCTTGCTCTTAAAACCATCTTTTGTACTTTGTAACGAAGACAAGAACCAAAGGGTGGGATTTAACAGATGAAGAAAGTTCAAGTCAGCAAAACAAACTATGTCCAAACTACTTTCTCTCCAAGGAGAGGAGGGGATGGAGTGATTGGTTCAGAAATACAAATTAGGGAAGAGACAAAGACAAAAAGCTGAGAATCAACCCAAACAGAACACAGAAAACAAAAGTACCAACTGTCAAAAAAACAATGTCTTAATAACCCAAAGAATTTGCTTAAAAGTGGATGGGAAGCACCTCAGTTGCCTAAAGCAACCCTAATGAAACTTTGGAGGTAGTCACTAATCAGATCTTAACCCTGAAGGACTCCTGCTTTTCAGGACATTTGGGCAACTTTCAAGAGGGCCTGGAAAAGGCACACTCTTTATACAGAAACTATAAACTGAGATTCAGCACTTCTTTCCATTTATTCAATCCTCTAGAACCTGGATCTACAATTTTCTAGCTGGCAAACTGAAAGTAAGTTGATTCAATGTAGCAGAGGGTAGAGTACTTGGGACTACACACACTGGGAAAAAAAAAACCCTACCTTTGGAGGAAAAAAAAATTTAATTAAAGTAGCTTCAAAAAGCTGTTACTACCTCAGTACTGATTTTCTCACGTGGAAATTTTGGGTAACAAGAGATCTTTCAAATAAAAGCATTCCTATATGAAAACCTATATTTAATATATAAGTAGAGAAGCAAATTATGCTTTGCCTGCCCAGAATCCTCTTCCATTTTAGAGTCTTGATCAAAATCACTTCCAACCAGTAATGACATTAGAATTTTGTAGAACAGCTGGCTCATGTGAAAACAGCAAGATGTGCTGCCAACAGAAGCACTTCCCTTTAGAGGCTGATCCTGGATTTCAGTCTGGAGCATTTCACCATTGCTTCTGGGAAAAAAATCTCACTGAAACTGCAGTAATTTTTTATTTGCTTATGTGGACTACATCAAAGAGTCTGTTTACTTCCAAACTGTTAGAAATACAAGGGAATTCAGTAATTTAAACATACTCTCAGTTTGCAGTAACTATAAGAACAATTGTTATGCCAAGGAAAAAAATGTAGCAAAAGGAATCAAGAAAAATTTCTACTTTGGAGGTTGAATGCAATCAATAGTTTTGAGAAAAATGAAGGTGGTGAAAGTTTCAGCTCTTAACGCCTCATAATATCCCTCTGAATAGCCATTTAATCACAAGACTTGGAACATGCTGGCCAATCCAGGTGGTGTATTACCCATGTAAGTTAAGCTTTAAACACAAGAAAAAAGTACTTCTTAGAACCTTGCAAAAAATCAGCCAGAATTTAGTTATGTATAAAAATGTTCATCACATTGTCTTATTACCTGAAGGATGCTTTCTTCTCCCAGATGTTTAATTTAGAATGCTGAACTTACAGGAAATTAATCAAGGAAGACAAATTCTGGCAGTTTTCTGTGAAACAGACTCAAACAAAATTTGCAACTTTGTATGTGTAATAATCTATAAGATTGGAGCCATCACATCATCTATGTTGAACTTAACTTGCATCACCTTAGGAGAAGTATTTCCAGGGAAGTATCTTCCAACTGGCAAATGCCACCTATCACAGCAAATTCTAAAAGCAAATCAGTCTTCCTCACAACTGGGAGAGGATGTGGTTGCCTGTCAAGGATCTCTAATTTTGCCAAGTTTAGGGCTGTTTTTTTTTTTTTCCTCCTCAATGATTATACATTCTCTTTAAAAGCTGAGTGGGTTTCCTGCTTTGCTAAGGAGACATATTGGATCTCTCCAAAATAGAGTGAGATGCTCATTAAAATGGATTAAATACACTCAAGTAGGAAAACTGCATTTATTTACCAAATTACATCAAGGAACAATGAGCTGCTGCTCCTATCAAACATACTCCCATTGATTTGGGATTCATTATTGTTGGGGTGCTGGCCTGTGCAGCCGGGCGAGTCAGAGACCAAGAGGTCAGCAGTAGCCGCTGCAATTATCTCATTGCCAAAACCAATAAATGGGTCGTATTTGCTTTCTGTAGTTTTCCAGCAATCTCAATTCTATGCAGAGATCTTAAACCCCCCGAACAAGCTGCAAGATGAAGCCTCATTCACCAATGCTTAACTGAAGTGCTGACTCTGCAACACGAAGATAGAGGGAATAAGCTTTGAGTGGACAGTCTTTGAAATGAGACATGTTCCTCTGTAATCCCATGGCCACTGATATGGCAGGCCCACAGCCAAAACCACAGTGCAGTTTTAGAAATTAGCTGATCCCCTAGTTCTGGCCAATTCCAATAATGAACTCTGGTTCTTACTGAGGGAGTCTGAACAAGAGATTTTCAAAAGGACCTTACTATTATGCATGGCAAAACTCTAATGGCTCCAGAAATGTAAATAGTTTAGAATAATGACACCACAGAATTCAGATTACAGGTTTGAAACAATTATGTGGGAGAAGCTCTACCAATAAGGGCAAATGAATTTGAATTTTCTTCAGACAAACAGCACTTTCCAATTACCTGCAAATGCAAGCAATTGTTTACTTTAATCTTAAGTCCAGAGTGGGCAAATCCTAAATGTTTTCTTGAACATCCAAGCAGTGACCACATACAGAAATTTTGATCCCCTTTCCTTTTGCAGTTAGACATCACTGAGTGTCCCCTTAAATCTATTCTAAGGGAAAGGAGATAATGAAAGATTTAGTTCTTAGAACTAACTTCAAAACATATATTTTTTCCTAGGGTGACCCTACACAGAAGCTCTTTACCAGACAGATTGCTTTATACATGCAACAAATGATCCAGGAGGCAGGAAATGAGGACTTCAAATTACCAATATTTCTAAATTTAGACCTTCAGCTTTTCCATACTGTGAAAATCAAAACAGTATACTCACATCATCTAGAAAGGAATTTTGGAAGACTGTTCAGTGTAATAACATTACAACTTTACTAGTGAAACAATGCAATTAATTGCCTGGGTAAGAAAACAGAAGAGCTATCATTCTTTGGCAAAATGGTTGAATTTCTACAGGTATTTTGTCAGCCATGTTTGAAATGTGCTACTGGCTATTAAGGGTACTTTCAAGGGGACTTTGACCACATACCAGATAGTTCCTTAATATGTTTTGAATAGTTTGTCACTGAAATTGTTTATAAAAAATATCCCAGACTATAACAAACCTGAGTCTGACAGCTTGGGAAGCACTGAGCTGTAAAAAAACTTAGGTCCCGAGATTCTCAAAGTAGAGTGTCTCAAGACTGGGAACTGGAATAAAGTTACAGTGACATTGAATATACTCATTCAACTGGGATAAAAGATGTCACCGACAACATTTTGCACCAGAGTTTGCAGCAGTCTTTTCTGTCAGTAAGTAAGAAAGGAAAACTATAATTTCTGTCTTCTAGAAGAGTGGCTGTTGTAAGGAAGTACTATTATAATTGAAAGAAAATACTTAGGAATCAAAATATCACTGTTCCTTTTAAAATTCTAGTAAATGGGCACAGAAAAGATAAGTTGTGGGATTTCTGAGGCTCTGAGCTCAATTTTCCTTGATTATGAATTAGCAATGGATCTAAGAGAAAGGCTGCATTTCCCCTCCAGCAGGAGCTATCAGTTTTCTCAAAGATTATTTTTTTCTCCATGCTTGAGAATTTTAGAAGTGGCACCAAGCAGAGAAGTGATCATGGTATTCTGTAAGTTTCAAGACTGAAGACTAACATTAAATGTAAGCCCTAGATTTTTCTGTAAGTGCTATGGCTCCAGTGTCAGTAACTACTGGAAAAGTGTAGAGGAGCAGCAGAAACCTGTAGTCTCTGTAGGCCTCATCTCCAATAGGAATGAGCTGAGCCAGATCATAGAGTACTGGATCATAGGTGGACTGTTTACTGTTCATCTGCTGTTTTTCAGAGAATGTTCTTGCATTCCCCCTCTTATACAGTACCTTTTTAGCACATGAAACACTTACTGAACATGAAAACATCAATTTAAAGCTTCAAACTTAAAATGTAATTGGAATGACGGGCTCCTTTCTTATCAAGCAGAATTTCCTGCCTAGTAGACACTGGGTCAGCATCTGAACCAGTACTTTGTGAGTATGTTTTCCAGGCACCTATCAAGCTCAATACTGAATACAATTTAGCAAACTGACAAGAAAGCTCCTAAGAGGTGAAGAGAAAAGTTACTTAAGAAGCTGCTCAAAGACTTCATCCCAGTAAGGACAGTACTATGTCTATATAGTTTCTGAGTGAAGAAGAATTGCCAAGCTTATTTAAAAACATTTCTGTATATAGAACAAAAATTAATTACAAATGCACTTGCTCTTTTTACACCATACTTGGAGAATAGTTATTTAGCAGTATTTCTTAATGTGACTCTTTCTTCCTTTTGGTTTCCAAGAACTGGTATGTCTTCCACACAATGAAACATCACAGTATTAGGATGACTTAACAGTGACATGCCTTGCTGCTTCAAACTGTGTTCTAAAACATTCATCATTTGCTTGTCTTTCCTCTTTCAAACTTCATTTGGGGGAAAATTTTTCTTCTACCCCATTTGAGACAAATCAAATTCCCATAACTTTTACCCTCATTAAGGAAAAAGTGTTAGAGCTTAAAGTCTTATAGTCGGGAATTGAGTTTGGTTAGAGAGCAGAAAGGAACTACAACACACATCTGAGTAATCTGAGTCATGTTTTCACTTTCAGCACCCTATAGTACAGGATGATGACCCCTGTAATTCTAAATTAAAATCTTATATTGCTTGCTCTAAATTGTTAAGCTTAAAAAGTATTAACAGGCTGCAAATTGAGAACCATTCATTAACATATTTAACATAAGCACTTTGTTTATTAAGTTCTAGTATACTAGAACTTGGTTGATAGTCATTATCCAACAGTCAGTGGTGGGACGCTAAAATCAATTCTGAAGAAGAGACTACCAAATTAAAATTTCTAAGTAGAAAAGCATCTAACAACCTCATTGTAACAACCTCATTCATCTTCCAGCAGACTACTCTGTATTATGAATGAACAACGTAAAACTATCTCAAAAATTCAGGTCAAAAAAAGCACAACTTTACAAACCATGCTTTATTTTACTTACAGTAACACTGCAGTGGACATGGGTCTATATCTGACACAGGATTGAGACAACTTTAAAAGAAGTGCAGTTCAGTTGCCTTCAGTTCTTTCTGAACCAGTAATACCCTGGTTCTCAAGATGACATTTACTAAGACCACTTCCTTAAACAAATCCCAAAACATTGCAGAGATAAGCATGACAACTTCACAGACTTACAAGAAAAGGTTGCCTACATATAGTTTAACATCAGGCGGCAAATACCAGATTGTAAGAAAGCACAAACACAGTGAAATATCATGAACACTTCTAACATTTGAAAAATTCATACCTGAGTACACTGCCTGTACTTCTTTCACTTGATGACGATGATGATGATCCAGGTCTCTGATCTGCCTTCCTCCCTAGAGTCTCTGTTGCACTAGTCTGAGGTTTTTCACCTTCCTCTTCTGGCTTTTTTTTTTCAGTATCGCTTTCGTCACTGCCTTCTCCTAAGATGTCATCCACCTGCCAAAGAGCGGAGGAGCCAGTTTATCTTCCAGCAGACTACTCTGTATTAATCTTTCATAATCATTGAATCACTCTTAAATCATCATTAAGAATATGCTTCAAATTTCCTTGCTTTCTCTGTCAAAATTTAAATTAAACCCCCATGTCTCCAACGCAGCTTCTGTAACAACTCTAGCAATATTTTATTCCAATAAAGTATATTTATTTTATGATTAGCTTAAGGCAGATAGACATATACTCACATACATGATAGTCACACAAGAAACTATTATAAAAAGCATGCTGTCTTCTGAAATTAAAGGGATAGATGACTTATACTATTGTAACATACTGATGCATATTTTCTACGAGATACATTTTATATTATTATAACATATATCACTTGGGCAAGGCATATTAAAATCTCTAGTAAGAATTCTTATATTTACAGGTATTCCTTGATACATATATAATGGTGAAGAAGTCAATTTCTAAATAATGCAGTATGAATGAAACAGAGCGTACAAACCCTATTTTGACCCAACTGCCTGACTGTGGTGATAAATAAGGACAAATCTATCAAAAGGCTTACATATTTCATTAAATAATGGTTTGTCTTTTACTTTTGAAAAGTTATCATACGATTTGATAATCCTCTAAAAACCTATGAATTTGCTGTGACAGCTCTGGATCTGCTTAAACCATCAATTAAAGCAAATAATACTCATGAGAGACCCTAACGAGCTTCAAAAGGTTATAATCTCTTTGACTTAGCATTCAACCTTCAGAAACAGAAAAAATACAAGAAAATATAGGTGAAGATTCTCCTAGTCTCTCAATTTTTTTGACTGGCGGAAATAAGCCATGTGTGAGCATTTCTCTACTGATATTTAAGAATTTTTCCTAGATGCAGCTTATCTCAACAAAAATTAAAATATGCTTCACTACTACTCTTTGTTCTCACTAATCCACACCAGCTTTATCAAGAAGAAAAATATCTGCATGTGAAAATGCACTAAAAGTTTTCACGCTGTTTATTTGCTGCTTTTACACAAATAATCCCAAAAGCTCAAAAGAAAGCTGTAAGAAATCCATTTATATCTGGTCATTCAAAAATGGACCTTTAATGTCTTTGTTTAGCTCATTAATAGCAACTGCAAACCAGTTCAGCACATCTAAATCCAGATGGCAGTTTCAGGTACAAACTGTAGGATTGAATCGCTGGGTCAAATCCAATAATATTAGTACAAAGACGTTTTTCCTGTGAGCAGAAGTTATTGTATGCATGGCAAATAAGAATCATGGAATGCAATTAAGGGTCAGGGAGACTGAAAGCACTGCTAGAGATAAGCCAACGGTGAACCAAGGAGAAGAATGTGAAGCACAGAGGATGGAGATTTTTCTGTATGTACAGAACACAGTGAAAGTCTCAAGAGTTTTAAGTGTTCCAGTGTGGGATGGGATGGCAGGACGACTCTGCCTGTATAGATTTGGTAGAATACACTCCAGGTAGCTGACATGGCCAGTAATTGACAGCACAGATCCGCAGCTCTAACAACTACTTTCCTGCAAGCCTTTAACATTTAAAATTACAGTCCTTCATTCCAATACTTTTCCAGAAAATCTTATGTTGAAAACTATGTTCCCACTACAAAATATGTTAAAGTTTTCAAAGGATAAAGTTTGGCTGATAGACATTCAGCACTACAGATGCCTCTCTCAAACTGAAGTTTGATAGCATTTTAAAATATACTTTGTGTGAACAGTTTTGACAGACTAGCAGTCTAGTTATTGATATGTCTGTTTTTCTTTCATCCTGTACAATGATAACATTATTTATTTGAAGTCTGGGATGCCATTTAATAGAATTACTAGAATTAGTTGTACACAAATATATGCCATTTCTCTGAAAGGCCATATAAAACTGCATGTATAAATCACAGAAATACATCAAATTTAAAAAACCATTGCATGTGAAAATGATGTGGGATAGTCCCTACAAACCTCTAACTCGAAAGGCACCCAAAACATGAATTCCTGCTTAATTATTGGCTAAATTGCAAATGTAGTGAAAAATATAAGTGTTTCATCTTCCACAATTCTCAAAAGAAATGGAAAACAAACAATATTTTCATTGAGGCAGTAAGATTTCAGCCCATGACACTAGAACAAGTTAATAGGCAAAAAAACTTCATTAGTATCTAAACACCAACTATCTATTTATACCTGAACACATATATATCTACCTGAAGATATACCTGAATTTTGAATAAATAAGAAAGTACAAAGACCAGAGGAAACTTTTAATCTGATTCAGAACATGACAGACACAGATGTACCAAGAACTAACTATAGCTTCAGCTTGTGTGATTGGATTTTATATGATTAATATAAATGGAACACATAACACTTCAGAAGAAAATGCCAGCTAATTCCAAACCTTACTGGTAAGATACAATGAAGGGATGCTTACTGCTTCAGTGCCCATAGCAGCTACCTTTGAAACAGACTTTTATAACCTGGCAACAATCATTAACACTGAAAAAGAAAAATGACTCATCCCTTGAAAATGATGAAGTTGTTTAATTCAGCAAGAGAATCAAAAGCCTGGCAGCTCCTATACACTCAATTATAAAAGCCAGTAAAAGTCCTCATGTGACAAAGCTATTTTATCTCTCATTTAGGAGAAGTAGAGCATACACTCATGCAAAGTATAAAGACCCAAGAACAATGAGATTGTTAGTCTTATTCTCCAGTCAAGAGCTGAAAAATACATGAAGCTTTGCTAAAAGGGAAGTCAAAGCCTTCTGTAGTAGTAACTAGCCACATCAGCTGGAAGTGTTTTTACTCCAGAAGTTGAGCTTACACATTCAAAATGAATTAAGACTCCAAGAAAAACACAAAAAAATAAACTGCTATGAGCAATTTCAATTTTTCCTTAAGTTACAGGCAATGTTTTGATACAGCTTTATGGATATGACAGAGAACTATCATGATGAATTTTTTGGAAGTAACAACTACATACACAGTAATGCAAACTCCATATGTAAAAACAAAAAGGAGCTGTGAATAAACTTTAATTCTTGTTTTTCAACTAGCAAGTGCTTTGGAATTTAAATTCTATTAGAACTGAGAAGCTACCTTAGACAGCCAACAGGACAACACTTGCAACTGCTTAAAACATCTCTTAAAAGTGGTACAACCAGCAGAAACATCTCTTTACTTTTTGTTAAGAAAAAAATCTAAAAAGAATAGGTTTGATAAACAGCACTCAATTTTGTGCTCCAGTACTGCACAGAGGATAGACACATTTCTGCCCATCCCCACCAGTCTTTCCAAAAAGACTTTTGCTCCAAACGATTGTGTAAGTTAAGGGACAAACAGAAAAAGCTACCAAGTACTTACAATGAGTTCTTTAGGTCTATTCCTACTGCCACAAAAACGTCTATTCATTGTAAGCAATGCAAGCAATTAGTACTGACAGTAAGTACAGCTAAAACCCAGCTCCGTTTCAGCATAAAACCTGTGTGTCCTAAGCATTTGAGATCGTGTTGAATGTATTTTATTTTAGGAAGAACTCGCAAAAACTAATATAGTCTGCCATCCGAATGTGTCAAAAGGTTTCAATATGTACCTTATATTCCCCCCGCGGTATATAAAGTCAAAAAATAACTAAAATGATCCTATAATCTTTACCCCAACTCCCCTTCCAACATTTCCTTCTGCTTTGTCCTGAACTATTGCTTTTTAGTACAGAAATCAGCTGACTATTTTAGAAACTTTAAAAGAGCAGCAAAATGAGAAGACAGAGGTAGGAAAAGAGACAATTATGAACCAAGCAGTGCTTCTGAGCATGTGAAACAGTGAATGGTGGTATTAGATTGTAAATCAAACTAGAGAGAGTGGTGGCTCCATCTTTCTTGAGCTGCACACTGAACTTGTAAACCTTCCAGTGCAGAGGTGTGAAAACAAAACTTCTCTGTCTGCAGCAAAATAAATGTAAATAATACTATGGGAGTTTATTAACTCCATACTATAAAGTAATCACAGGAATTAATACAGCACTGACAACTCTAAAGCAGGGGCAGTTATATTCCCATTACCCAGCTGGCAAGAGGTCACCCAACAGGCTCTCCAGACAGTGCACACAATCACTTGACAAATCATTATTGTGGCACAACCACAAATCTTGTCCTCTCTTCTCTCAAGCTCCTCAAAGTGTACACCAGGCATTTGGTAAAGCAAGGAAAGGTTCATCAAGAGAGGGACAGAAGAACTGATATTTGTGCAATTAACTTGGAAAGTTTAACTGCTCGACACAGAAGTGCAATTTGGCAAGGAAGAGTAAAAGGCCACGACAGGACTGACAGAGGCCCTGCATGAGCAGGAGGCAGAAAGCGAAGTGCTGGTTCACTTAACTTTATGGGCAGTCTCTTAATTTCAAATTCTACTGGGTTCTGAGCTAAACAACACAATACAAATGTTACCCATAACTTAAGCAAGATCAGGCGTTAATTATGCAACTTTATAGGTCAGAGTAAAGTTTCTGTGAGAGCTGCCTATTTGAATGCTATCTTCTACTGAACACAGCATTAATCTAGTTTTTACGTATATGTGTTCCATTGTACCCTTGATAAAAATGGTTGAGTTCAACAATACATCTATAAAATATTCTTAATTCCTAGTGAAGCCGAACAGCAAAAAAGCAAAATTGAAGTGTAAAGAAATATAATAGTACTTAAAGACAGAGTTCAATTGAAATTCCAAAACAGAACAATCCTTTCCTAGAATAAGAAAGCATACCTGAAGTCAAGTGAATTTGTGTTAATGATCACAGATCAGCAGTTATTTACTCTGTGAATAAATTCAACAAAGAATCTGGTTTTAATGGTGTAAAATGGTTTTATGATAAGCTTTTAGAATATCCAAATAGTTTCAAAATAAGGGAATGTGGTTTTCTTCATAATTTTTATCACTTACTGTATTTATATTCATAATCATTTTTGTAGCTACCTTTCAACAAAAAGACACCCCCAATGATATTTACCAGTAGTTTCTTCATTTGCAATTAAAGAAATATCACAAGATTTTAGTGTCTTTTTGTAATAGAAAAATATTAATTAAAGACATTACTGCTTTGCTCCTCGGCAGTTGAAGTGCCAGAATAAGAGATCTTCATGCTCAAAAAGTATAATTTGAAATATATTTTGCTTTTCTAAATACTTTATGGTATATTTTTGAGTGGGAGGTGATTGCCTTTTTCCTCTATGAATGGGTACTAACCATGGGTAGCTTTTTTTATTTTAGGCAGTAAACAGCTTTCTCAGTTATATTCAGAGTCAGGCCGTTAGAATGAGAGCAAAACCAAACCCGTAACTTGTGCTTCCTAGCACTCGTGGTCTGGAATTATTTTCACCTACTGTTATCAAACTGCACATAGAAATATTCCAGCTCCTGGTAATAACCTTCCAGTTTCAGGATGAAAGGCAATTATGTGAGAAGAAAAAGCCTTGGCTCGATGCTGAGCACAGCTGCTATGCTCAAACTTGAAAACCAGCAATTTAAAAACACCATGTGGAATTTACTTACAAGGAGCCCAATGGCAATCCCTGGAGGCTGCACAGGGCCCTGATGGGAAATAAAGTGGCACTGCAGCCCCAATAGCTGGAGTTCCCAACGCTGCTGACAGCACTGGCTACAATGCCATCACAAGTTTTAATTGCAGCCCTGGGCAATAGACTGTGCTCCTAAAAGGCAGATCTGAAGGGACAAAACCAAAACGCGCTGCCTCTGATAATCTGACCACTTAACCTCTGCAAATGAAAGGGCAAGGTAACTGCAACTGCAGCTGCACAATTCACTATATTTGGGCTTTACTACTGCAATTAATACTTTGACTAGAATGAAATAAAATGTCACTTAGAGATTGCATACCAATATTGTTATTAAAAAGCACTAATAACAATCCTGTATCCTTGCTTATGATTGAATGAGATTAATTCTTCAAAGAATGCCATTTAAAACTCTCAATTTCCCACCTGGAGAGCAATGTCCAGATTTGAGTGGAAACCTCATAAACATTCTTAAGATGCCTAGAACAAATATGTGAAACTGCTAAAAGAAGCACAAGGTGCCATCCTTCCTTGATAATTAGGGTGTCTTGAGTGCTGACTTAAGGATTGCAAAGTTTTTCTAAAACAAACTTTGTTACGGAACAAGGGGAATGGTTTTCAGCTGAAAGAGGACAGATTTAGATTAGATATCAGGAGGAATTGTTCCCTGTGAGGATGGTGAATCACTGGAGCAGCCCAGAGAAGCAGTGGATGCCATATCCCTGGAAGTGTTCAAGGCCAGGCTGGATGGGGCTCAGCACAACCTGATCTAGAGGAAGGTGCTTGTGGCCATGGCAGGGAAATTGGAACAAGATGATCCAAGTCCCTTCTAATCCAAACCTTTATATGATTCTCTGATTATCAGTATAATGAAAATTGCTTTCTTTCATTAAATTGGTAGCACTTCACTGGTGCTGGAAAGAGGAAAATGCCCATTCCTAACTACTAATTTGTAAAATTTAAATTAAATTCATATGAACTAGAAGTTACTGATTTTAATATTAACAATTTTTTAATTCAAAGACTCTAAAGAAAAAATGTCTCAAGGGAGATAATACAATCATTTATCCAAAACCTTTCTGAGCCAGGGACATCACTGGAGCCTGGAAGCTATGGCTTTATCTGATTATAAAGCCGTCCATAACTCTAATCTTCCTTTCCTTTATTCTGTTTTCAAAAGAAATCCTCTGCCAAAAGAGTTTTAAATAGCAATAGGCCTGTAAATCTTCATTGTAATCTTTTCAAAGGGTGAAGTCTAAGATTAAAAAAAAAAATTAGTAATACCTTTGTGGCCAAAAATACAGTTATTCACCTATCCAGGAGGACAGACTCAATGGAAACCACTTGAAAACAAGAACAGCATTTCAACTTCACCTTCCCTGCCCATCAGCTTATGGCTGGGATGGACAGGAGACAGCCTGAGTCCACTGGAGGCAGCAAGCATGGAACCCTCTGTTCCTTTGGTTGCAGCATTTCTAAAACAATGACACCCTCGCACACATAAGAGCTCCATGGCTGCTATGGCTGCTAAATGCAATGATTCTTCAATTTAGACTGCTGAAAATATCCATGCCAAAATTCCAGAAAAAGCTCCAACAACGTAAGTTAAGGCCAGTGAGTAAGAGCATGATCTACAGCCACCCTTCAGAGAAAGAATGTGTTGTTAGTCTGTTACTGACCATTATTTATGAAAAGTTCTGGCCTTAGGTAAGGCAAAAAAGCAAGTAGTTGGAAGAGGTTTGTCCTGGGGTTCTTTGCAGGGAAGCAATCCTCTGCTGACATGGGGAACAGAACGCTGCCTCCTCAGCAGCAAATAACTTTTCAGGTCACTCTCCTAGTTATAAGCAACTGTGGCTTGCACCATGACTTTACTGCACAGAAAAGAATCCACTTAATTTTTAAGTGGTTTTTATTTTTTTCCAAATTTGGAAAAATCTAATAATTTTTAACTTAGTGACTTAACTTTTTGATCTTAATTTTTTCTTCTGTATATGAAAACTTTCCATTTCACTTTTTCCCTCAATGAACTGAAAAGCAAGATATTATCACCCATGTCTTCAAAAAAGCTAGCAAGTATTTCAGCATGCTTTTGGGAGGTGATATTTGGGCAAAATACATGTGAACAATTAAACTTTCCTACAATAGACACAGTCTGTATTAAGAGATTTGGGCTGAATTTAAGTCACTTTGAAATAAAAAATTTTCTTATTACAAAGATGTCACTGGAAGGGCAAGCTGTCTGAATTAGGTTAAGTTGTCCCTCAGTACATAAAATTTAAGGGAGGATCTGTGATGTAACCATTTCTTAGAAGTAACCTCAGAAGAACTGGTCTTTCACATTCTGTCTCATCTGCTTTTTTCTTTAGCATTAGAGCACTTTTTTCTCATTTCAAATTTCTGACTCAATTTTTAGAGTCACACAATGCATTTATTCAAGTGTCCAATGCCCCTTTGTCTCAACACTTCCAAGGCAGATTTCACTGTTCTCTACCACAATTACCACCGGCTCACTGGAGCAGGTGATAGATCAGAAGTACCAGAAATTACTAGTCTTGTTCATGATTAAACAGAAGTAGCACTCTTCCTCTATTTAAATCTCCATACACCAAGAACTACATTTGTCCTATCTTGATCTTGATAAAAGCATACTTCAGGTTAGAATATCAAAGCTGGCAGTATTATTATATTTACTTTGGTAGATTGAGAAACAATTGCTCTAAACAGTTTAAGGTATATTACCAAACCTTAGAAAAAAGCTTTTATAAGATTTCTTTCCCATATAATTAATTTAGAGATTGACTTGTATGTCCTGGATGACTACATGTAAATTAAAATGCATCCTGCTGAAACCAAAACTAGTCAGAAAAAGCTATACATTTATCTCCTTGCTCATTGTGGGACATCTCAGAGACAGCAGCAGCTTAGTGACCTTCAACTGTTTTTAAGCTGGGTTACTGCTTAGCTACACCATTTCCCTGTCCCACCTCATTTCATGTCTACACTAACACACAAGCAGTAACAGTACATGACAGCAGGAAAAAGCAGCTGCAAAGAGACTTTGGAGAAGGATCTCTATTAAATGTGTAGCCACAACCTGAGTAGCAGAAGACTGCAACAGACCAGTGGCCTGGAGAAGTTATGTTAAAGTATTAGCATATGCTCTTTTGTGACCAATACAGAATTTCATAATCTGATGAACTGAACCATGCACTACTACTGCAGCCTATTGGTACTATCAGCAAATTCTCTTCTGAAGAATAAAATTTGTATCATTGGGTCATCTTTCAAGTTTACCTCTACCTGCAAGTCCTAAAAAAACCCAAAAAACCCATGCAACAGAACAGAAACTCAAGCTTCATGCTCAAGTTCAAGGGCCACATATTACTAAGTGTCCTGATTTCACTTTAGGCAAAACTTCACCTTAAAGAAATGAGGCAGTGAGTGAGTCCCCAGGTGATAGTCTATTGCACTCAAATTCTGTTTGAGTCTTTTTGTAGAAATAAGCACTATCCAAATATCCAGACACTGGAATACCTAGAGAGTCCGTTGATACTATACAAACAGAATAGTAATGTACAGAAACTCCTAGAGGGAAGAGAAAGGAACAAGGAGAAAATTCTTATAAAAATACATCTTTGGTATACTTTAATTCACAGAAACTATCAAGTGTGCAAGATGAACAAAGACTAACATCACTGTAGCATTTTCCCAACCAACAAAGGCCTGGTAAAGACTAGAAGTATCCATACCTGTTCCCTTTTTATTTAAAACAGGTGGACATTTCAGGGATTTCAGCTTGCTGCATGCATGCTCTTATCTTCCAAAACTTTAGAGCAACAGGTTAAAAAGCTGTAGCACCCTACAGCTATACTGCTCACCTGTTTTAAAACAAGACAGTATCACACTTTTTGTTCTCAAAGCCACCCTTTCTTTAAAGTAGAAAGTATGCTTTGCTGATAAACAGCAAAGAACAGCTTTGCCTTATAACTTTGCAAGACTCCAAGAACTGTCAGTCTGGCTATTAACTGAAGAACAGTTTTGCCAGAAGTTGTCGTAAATTTCTTCTTATTCCTAGAGATTTAGTAAGAGACATGCACAATATAGGTTTCTTTAAAAATAAATTAATCTAATTTGCTAATGAAAGAACACTTGCACAAGTTGTTTAAACACAGTCACAAAATACCACTGACATATTAGGTTAGAAATCCTAACATTCTATTAAAAATGGCACATGGCAATTTAAGAGGGCACAGAGCCTAGACTCTGAGTGATCTTTTCTGACACTTCACTGCCAAGGGGAAACATCAGTAGGAAGCTGCTAATGAAGTGCTGAGGGCATCATGACAGCAGTATGTTACTATCAAGGAATTATACAATTCCTGAGCTCCTAACATGGTTTTATATTATTTAGGTTATATAAAGACACAAATTTGAGTAAATATAATTTAGCACAAAAATACTTAGTCCACTTGTACTGCTTCTAATCAGTCCCTCAGAGCAAGCCTTTTTTAGACAAACTTCATTTTACAACTATTTTTGAACACCAAAATACCATCAAGTGACCTCTTGACAATATCTGATCTCATATAGTTTCACTTAAAAGCACAAAAGAATCTATGGATGCTAAACACATCTACTGCAGCCATCCCTCCATGAGCATTTTGTAGATGACAGCATACTGATGGGCCAAACGCAGTAAGCAATGGGATTCCTAGGTAACTAGCTAGGATGAAGTGTCATCTACTGCTAAAACTCACTTGCACTCTGGCCCAGCTGAAAAGTTTCTTACTGACACAGAGAGGCAGCTCCGAACAGGTATGGACAGGCTTCCTCCATCAATGCAACTTGATGACTGCCCAAATGGTTTTTGAAAGAGAATGGGACAGTTCTCAACACATACTCACTATTTTATCTGGAAATACCTGCTGAACTGGTAGATGGAGTTTAAAATGGTATTTTTTTCCTAATATGGGCTGTGATGCAGGTTTTTGCAGCCTGCATTTCTAAACAAAAAATCTCAGCTTTTATGAAAGAAGTACTAGGACACTAATCTACATATTTGCTTTCAAGTCATCCTGAAAGGCATTAGTTAATAGTGTAGCCAACCTGCAAACACACTTTGCACATTATCCTTGAAAACTGCTGAGAAGCATTTAAGGCTTAACCCATTTGGTTATTCCATTATAATGAGAAAACAAAGAGTGGGAGGAAACAGGATTTGAACCAATTTCCAAACACTTCAACCTGAATTACAGATTATTTAAACTACCTTTGAGGAGCTAATGTGCTTCAGCTCAGAGGCAGATGCTAAACTTCTGAAATGCTGCAGCCAGAAATGCACTCTTATTGCACAGTCATGATCAGAAAATGTTGAAGAACAACAGCCATAAATACAGACTTTACTTCAGAACCCAAGCAATCCCCACTCCAAAAAGAAGATTCATAAAAGCATAACAAGAGTTGCTGATAAAAAGTGCATGCCACCCTCCCATTTTTTGCATCTCAACTTTCCAAGCTTTTTCCCAAAGACTCCTTGCTATCACATGTTTTAACAATATTCTCTCTTAGCACAGTGCTGGGTTTCACCATCCCAAGGTTAACTGAAAGCATACCTTTTGCTTAGAGAGACTGAATATTCATCACTACATACATATTTCAGAGAAAAATAAGGGTTTTTTTCCTTTTCAGAGGTTGAACTCCTTTACTTTTTCAGCAGGATATAAAGCTGTTCAGAAGTCACAGTCTAAGTGAAATTGAAAACATTATGGTGAGAACAAAAGACAAACAAAAAACTGCTTTCATTTACCTGCATGCACAAGCATTCTGCAGTTATCACAGCTACAAAGGAACTCAAACTATTGATTTGTAGAGCAACTGGGATGCAGTAGGGCTTACTAGCTCAAAACCACTGCTATAAAAACACTAATATGCTGTCTTCAGTACAGATTTATTCACACAGACTATGAACAAACCCACCCCTAAGATGGGTAAGCCAGCTTGGATCTGCCTTGACTTGCTAATTTTAACTTAGCATTGGCAGACATCAGCTGGCTGCATGAAGCATTATTTATCAGTGAACTTCCCTCTTCAATAAGCCTGATTATCTTGGTTTTATTATTATAAGAACCAAGAGATAATTATCAATGTGCTCAAGCTAACAAAACCACCTCAAATAATAAGCATGGGAGAAAACCATTTCTGGTTTTATGAGAAATTTAAGAATGACAGTGAAGACAGAGCAGTTTCGAAACAGTTTCTCCTGAACTGGGCAATTGGACTGCTTGACTCTGTACAGACAAGCATGTAGCTTTTAAGTGAAGTAGTGCTGAAATATGAGCACTGCGTATGTGGAAGCATCCTGCATAGCAAGCCTACTCAGTAGCAAGAATTAGGCATGGAATAAGTTAAGGAAAAAAAACAGAAGCAAATCCATAATACAGTGAAAGATAAGCCCAGCAGCTGAAGAGTAGTCTGTTTCTACAACAAGCTCAATATTAAGGTGATTGAATACCATACAGGTTCTGATATGATCTCTGTATCATGGTATGATAGCTATACCCAGTCCTCAATACCTCTGGCATGAAGCAAGTTTGATGTTGGAGCATTGAAGTATCTGGGATAGGCAGCTGTCTGTGTTCGTCTCGGAGAAAGCAGTATCATCATATTTACTAGAAGGAATGACAGGGAATATTGTCCACAGCTGACTGTGACCCATGGCAATTAGAAAGAGCAAGCTCATATACAAACCCTACAAGAATACAGAGTAACAATGGTTTTCTCTCAAGATCTCAAATTAATGTAGACACGAAAAAATTACTGCAGCACAACGCATTGCTGCGGAGAGTTTTGTACATCAACAGGGGCTCTAGTTTTGCAGCTTTTCCTAACCTCTGTTAAAGTTGTACATGGAATAGAAATAGTGGTGCTGACACAGGTGCTAGAACACTCAGAGCCGAAGGACTATCACACAGAGTAGCTGAATTCAGTGTGCCTGAAGATGGTACCAAAAAGAAAAAAGACTGCTTCAGAGACATTTTCAAGGGAAAATGTCTCTGATTTGGTAATCAAATGCAATTATACACAAGTTAAATTTAACATTAAGTCACCTTATGATAGCTGATCAAGATCAGCTGATCAAAAAGTAATGGTACAAATAGAACTGTCCTTCAATGCTTTATATAGAAACAACCTGCCTTTGTGCTACCAAAATGGACTTGTATTTCTATCACCCCAGAATTTCAACCACAAATTAAGTTTGCTAGCAGACTAGCATTATACAAATGTTTGCAAAGATTCTTCACAGCATTTGACACACATTATTCTATACTGCATATCTATATTTCTCTGTACGTTGAAATACAAGTATCAGAAGATCTTGATAAAACAAGAAAAAAAACAGCTATGAAAAAACCAGTTCAGACTTAGACTCGAGCAGACACCTTTAAATATCCCTCATGGAGAGTAACAGCTCAAATTTAAATGTAAAAACATGTCAGACTTGTGATGAGGCTCAATCAGGCCCTCTATGCAGCTGCTCAGAATTATGAGGGATCAGCTTGCAAATTGTTTAACATGGCTCACGCAACTCATTTTTAACTGTGGCCAATTAGTGTTGACAGCCTAGCTGCATTTCATTTAGCATATGGAGGTAGATGTATATGTTAAAATAAGGTTATTGAACTCTATTTAAAGAGGTTCTGCCCCATTTTGTTGAGTAAACAAACAGCTGAAAATGGCTTTCAGCTTCTCCTAAGGCCAGGCAGAGACATTAAGTACTACCAGAGCTGGTTAAAAAACCTTCACAGAATGTATGAAAATGCCTTCTTCCCTATAGAATAAACCAACACCTTGTATATACATTCTAGAGGTGGAAGTTTTATAGAACTACTTTCCATTTCATATGGAGTTACATTAGAATAACACATTTGCTATAAAATCAGGCATAGTTTAAAAGCCAGAAGTCATCATATCTTTCATATTTCAGAGCTCAGGATTTATCCTTATTTGCATAATAATTTTTATTTTATGCTTAAGAGAATGATAGCAACATAGAAAAAGAAGCAAGTCTCCTGAAAACCCAAGCTTACAATGAAACAATGTTGTGAACACCTTTGGGAGAATGGCCAAGGATCTGAATCAACTGTTGATTGAATCAGGAAAGTATGAAGACTATGTAAGATGGCAGTGCCATCTTTGCTGGCAAGTAAATCAGACCGATCTTGGACTAACTAAGTTTTGCTTGGATTTCCCTGTTTTTTATTGACAATCCATCAATCTGATTGAGTTTTTTCCTCAAAAAAGTTAGTGCTGAAGCAAGCATGGCTACTTCTTTAGTTGATGTCCACTTGGTGCAGCCCATTACTAATATCCATTGTAGCACAAATACGTGTACTTAGCTTATGAATAAAGTAGGCATAATAGAAGTGAAGTCTCAATAAAAAGGAGGGAATGGCCCGAAATCATGGCAGGGGAGGTTTAGGTTGCATATCAGAAAAGGGTTTTTCACCACAAAGGGAGGTTGGGCACTGGAACAGTCTCTTCAGGGAAGTGGTCAGAGCACCAAGCTTGGTAAGAGTTCAAGGAGTGTTTGGACAACATTCTTGAGTACACGGTGTGACTCTTGGGGATGGTGCTGTGCAGGGCCAGGAGCTGGACTTGATAATCCTTGTGGGTCCTTTTCCACTCAGCTTATTCTGTGATACGTTTTCTTTTATTTTCCCCTTAACAGCCTCACCAGCTAAGAACTTGATTGATCATGTTCATTTTTTCTCAAAAGTCTTATATCATATTTTAATTAAAAACTTGTCATGACTGCCATTAAACTAACTCTTACATATACAGGTAGTCTCCATTTTTATCTACAAAATGCAGCTATTTATACTGTGTGTCATCTGAATGCCAAAAGGTTACAGTATGTTTCCCATCTTTCCTCATGACACACAAATTCAAAAAAATAACTCTAAAATGAAAATAACACTTCCAAGTACATCAAAAATTTGTGTTTAAATAGTATTTTCTAAGTAACCTGTGCAGAAAAACAGAAGTGATCCACAAATGATTGCCTACTTGAGATAATATCAACTTCGATAAAAATCCTTTTCCTATTTAGGTAATGACTTGTCTCCTTGTAAAACATGGTATTACATAAAAAGCCTCATTCCAAACACTTCTAAAAACTGCTAAGCAAGCTTGAACCAGGATGCCCTCTCAAAACTAGCAGCCAATCAGCTCTATGCAATCACTGCATAAACTAATGGTCAGTAGAGAAATATCAGACTGAAAAAAATAGGCAAATGTATGTTTCACATTTTGATAATCCATTTGAATCTCACTAGCCTTATCTACACTACATATATTTTAGTGTTCTTTCTATAAGATGAATTACAATCAGAGTGTCAATGTTTCTGGTCAGGATGATTTACAATTTAAGCATGACCAATACCAATTTCCTGGAAAAAAAAAAAAAAGAAAAAAAAAGTGTTTACAGCTTCTGCATAGCTGCTTTTCAGAGTAATTCCCATTTTTTGGTAGAAAATGAATTCTTCAAAGCAAAACATAGGCAGGAACAAACTACTGATGGCCAGTGTCTTAAGTGCTCATCTTCTTTCTCTCCAATGCACTGTACCTCTATCTTAACTCTATCCTGCTGATTCTCACTCTCAAACTACTAAAAATAGTATTGGAAAACTTTACTCAGTTTTCTCTACTAATCCAATGAGATATGGGTGAAATAATTGCTTTGACATTAATGCTCAATTACTGCTGTATTCTTTAACCATAGTAGAGAATGGTGAATGTCAAAATTATAAAACAGGGGAGCAGCAGTAAATATACTTTCCTTCTTATACAACTGCTTTAAGCTATGTTCTTTAAAAAACTACATCACATTTCTTGATTCATCAGCCAGCCATCACTTGTTCAGGAAGACAAACCAGCAACCTGATTACTAGCATTGCACCCTCACCATTTCCCTCCAGAAAATTCATCTCCCAGTGAAAGAATGCAAGCAGCACATGTAGTCTTGCTGGGTTAAGCCATTTCGTAATAAGCACTCCACAGAGAAAACAAAAATCAGTTTGAGCATGGGGGCTAGCAGGGATGTGAGAGTCAGCATGTGCAGGAAGGTGACAATAGAGCTGCCAGTAAGGAAACAACCTGAGAAAGCACCAAAGGACTGAGACCAGCCAATCTGAGTCTCCTCAGGTCTGCTTATATCAGAAGATGATTTAGCAAACCCTTTTCACAACAGTTTCTCACTGTCTCAATGAAGAGCAGCATGTTTACTTTCACTAATAGTTTTTAATTGTTTTTACAAGTCCAGTTAGAGTGAAAGCTGTCTGACAACTGCAAAGCAAGACCTCATCACTTCCAAGGGCCAAGGGACTTGGATGATAATCACTAACAATAGCAAGCGCACACACAGGCTTATTCTTTTTTCCTCCAAAAAAGGTACAATTTATAAGAAGCTAGCCAAATTTAGCATCTGTACAATTTATGACATAGTACATGCTAAGCTGTCAAAAAGAAAATCTGTATGAGAAACACAGTTGTGGAAATTCAAAGAACCATTAATGTGGAAGATAATTGTCCAAGGGAGCCTAGGCAGCTATTACTTACTCTAGAGACCACATCCTCCACATTAAATTAGTACTTTTTAACTAACCAAGAGGCTAACCACTTACTGAGATAATAGTTTTCAACAATTTGAAGAAAATCACTCCCTCCTAATTCACTGCAAGGTACAGTCACTAATGTGAAATAAAAAACAGAAATTAAGGGATAAATTTGCTTAGATAAAAGCAAAATGCAGAGTGACAAAATGTAAGAGCATAAGTGGCCTTATGTAAGAGCAGAATGTTGCAATTTCAGTCTTTGTATATGACATATAAATTACAACTCAGTTGAAGGAAAAGAATGTGCAGAATACATCCCAAATCAACAGAACCATGTTAATGAGAAAGCAGTTCATTAGGCAATTCCCACTCAAGAAAAATCTTTATACTTAAATGCACTCGTGCACAGAACATACCTTTGCAATGTGGTCACTTTGCAGCTGCTGACCACATGTCCCAACCAGATGGTAGGAATCTCTGCAGCTCCACTAACTGAAGCGAGAGATGGGAAAACTAGAGGTCGGACTGGTATCAGATTCACTCCCTCTCTTCCCCTTTCCCAAGTCCCAAACTGAGAGGAATTTAAACCAGCAAAATATTTTACCTTAGATGGCAGAGACGATGACACTTGACAAGACACAGATGCTATTCTCAAACACCACGACCAAACCACAGCAACAAACACAAAAGCCTAAGTATTGTACAGCTAGTGAACTATGTGTGCACAGCAGTTCCAGGACATTAGTAATCCTGGGCCATCCTGGATGGGAAGGTACTGCAAAACAGACAGAAATCTTTCTGCCTTACTGAACTTGTTTAATCTTACTGCCTTACCGGAAATTCCTTTTCAACTTTCTTCCCACTGGTGAAACCCCTACTGGCATCTGTCGAGGACTGGTCCTGAAAGCACTGACACTTATGAGGACTTATGGCTGTCTGCCTTCTACTGTTACCATGGTTGTAGCAGAAGCTGAGATAAGAGCAATTGAGAGCAGGATCTTGAGCTCAGCTCAGGGTAATTTCTTTTTTCTTCATCACTGACATTTTATAAATGGAGCATCTTAGATTCTTGCTATGCATTTCTACTATTTACATGGACTGGTGAATTAGAAAAGACCTGAAAAAATAACAGAAGGGAACTGTACTGAGAGCCATTGCTCTAGAAGGAACAGATGAAAATAATTTGTAGCCAAAAGGAAGAGAGGAATGAAAACTCTTGACCTTGTTTACTTATTTCATGGTCAAGTCATTTATCATACACAAGAACATCAACGTAACTATGAAAGGGACATTTATTAAAAAGGGGAAATCTTTAAGACTATATAAAGCTAACTCAATTTTTAAAAGAAGCTAGCATGATGCATGAGGCTAAAAATCACCTTTTGAGTCTGCAACAAATACTCATGAAGAAAGAATGCATTTTCCAGAAAAGCAAAGCCAATGTCCATCAAGAAGCAACAGTATGTAAAAACAAACAGCTTATTTATAACACATAGGACACAACACTGCTGGGATTAGATCAACTTCACTAAGTAACTGTGCATGATGCTATCCTAGTTGTAAGGTTCTCTCCAAATATAATTTATTTATACAAATTTCATAGAAAATGAGCTTAATAAAAAGGAACTAGTAATCAGTTCTGAAGAAATAAGCTCACAAGATGATCCATGAGTAACCTCTGGGAATGAGAGCTGCATGGCATCCTGTTATGAATGGAAAGACACGTGTACGTCTTCATGTGGTTTGCATGTCATTCCCTTCCTTTGCGCAACTTGGTTTAGCTAAAACACCTTATTTCTGGAAACAAATAAGAGTAATTTGAAGCCTGGATTCCACTTTGTTTTTTTTTTCTTAGTAAACTACAGCAGATCCACACAACATTGTAGTGACAGGAGTTTCCAACTATCCCTGGCAAAGGATGACAATGACACACAGTCACCGCCAAGCAAGTCACAAAGGCTCCTGCAGGTGAGTGAATCCACTCCTGCTGAAATGGGGAAAAAGAAAAGCTGCAGACAGCCCAGTTTCTTCTCCCTACGGGACAAGCTTCTGCTACAGAACACCGAAAGTAAAGGTAGATAACTTCCCTGTAAAGTGATACAATTGATCCTGAGAAAACAAAAGTCATCTTGGAACAGCTATTAGGGACAAGAGGCTTCTAGTTAGTTATTGACTGCATTTAATTGAATGGCAACCATTTCTTTAAAGATTTCTCTTTGGTGAAGATTACAGCATACTAGATACAAGTCTATATAAATAGCATTTTTATGGAATGATCTTTTGCAGGTTATATAGGAGACAGCCAGTTATTTAGAAGTAAAAAATTATCCAGTCCTGTAAAAGTGACTATAACAAGGTAATCTGACTGGTAGCTTTTAATTCTGCTGCCTTTACCATTCCATAATGGACACAAACAGCAGCAATCTGCTGGAAAGCACCTTTGTCAGGCTAGTACAGAAAAAGGGCAAAACATTCTCTCGACTGTAAGGCAGCAGCACCAGGAAGCTGCACATTTCCCAAGTAGGGATACTTTCCTCATGCACTTACTCTGATCTGGCAATTGCCCTTTGATCTGGCAATTCTATTACTCTGAACACTTTTGTACTTCTATTTTTCTAAAATTCTAACAGTCCTTCATGTCAGAGGGAAAGGAAGCTACCATTGGATCCGAGTTCCCAGATCTTTGGCACTGAAAAAGATACAAAAGGCTAAGTGACCTTAAACGGCAACCCAATAGCTGAAATGCTATTAATTTCCTTTGATTTACTCTTGGTATGCATAGCACAACTGAATAAATAAGAGAAGATAAAAAAATCTAAGATCAAATTTTAAGAGATGCTTATCCACAGTGTTCTTCCCAATGGAACAGTAGAAGAGCTACAGCTTTTTCACTAGGAAAAGCAACAAACACACTTTCAATTGGTTAAGGAAAGAGAGGGATTTAATTCAGGAATATATAATAATTAAATTCCCTCTATCAACTTCCATTTTGATACTTTCAACAAAACTCTCCCACATATAAGCTACCTGGGGCTGTATGGCCTTTCACAGATTTTTGCAGAGAAAAAGCAAGATTTTCTTCTGATGTCAACTGCAAAGGAGTTATTTATTGCTAGTCATACCCATAGAAACAGTATATAGGAATGCCTGCATTTCCTATTTAATTAAAAAAACAAAATCCCAGTCCCTAAAGCTAAAAGACTCCTTTTGATCTTATCTGAATTTGTGAGGGAATTCAGTAAAAATACTGAGGATGCAGTTTTAAAGCATCAGCCTTCTCTCGTATTCCCAGCTCTTGCCATCATCTGCCTGCTCGGGGCACTAGCACTCCTGCAGCAGCAATAGTGGGTTATTTCTGGAAGCTGGAAATGGTCTTTTTTGTCCCAACCAGCTCCCTGAGCTGGCTTGCCATAGGGTCCCATGATTACCAACAGTGGCTAAGGACAGAGACAGTTGAGTCTGGAGTGGCTTACACTGCAGCGAAGTCCCACTGCAACTTGCTTTCTCTCTCCTTGGACCACATACTCCTAACCCAAACAGCCTCAGCATGAGCACCTGAGAAGTGGAGCAAGAAATCACTGCTGTGACTGGAACAGACTCCCTCCCTCTGCGCAGGCAGTCTGCAGTCAGCTGCAGCTCTTGTGGCTGCCATAGCCCCTTGAATGTACACAAATGAAGCAAAAGCATTTCTGTGGCAAAAGCAGAAATTTCACATCTCCTAGTGACAATCTGATTCCAGAAAGATTCTTACCTTTTAACATGTTTTGATAAAGTATGGGGTGGGGGCAAACACCTTTCTCTGGAAGTTAAAGCAGTCACATTGCGACCAAAGTGAACTCTATTCCCACTAGCAAGGCTTATTAAGCTTATTTTCACTTTATTTGATAATGTTCCTAACAGCAGACTCTACTGTGTACACTCCACTAAACTTTTATATTTTATAGACTACATTACCACATGTTATCTGTTTCCTAAGTGTACTCCCACACAATGCCATAAAATCCTGCTTAATTACTTGTGTTACATTTTCTTCTATGTGAACACAACACCTTTACTAAGGTGATGCTAGCAGTCCCAAGTTTTACTTGCCTTTTATAGTCAGCTTCCAGGAGACAATGACCTGCTGGCACTACCATGTACAGTTCAACCTCCCTGACATATGCTCTGTGCACCCTTCCTCCATGTCTCAGTGCTAATATTTGACCCTTGATAAAATCATACCGGGAAGCTAAAATACCAGAAAAATCCCATCCTGCTTCTGCACCAAACAAACCCCAAACGTACCCCCCTACTGGTTCAGCTGCCCAAGGAAGAAAGACTTGGCACAAGGGAAAACTTTTGGCAGCAACTTTTACCTCAAATCGTACTCCTGGAACCAAAGCTAATCCAACAATGAAAAAAAGAGTCACTGGAATTTGGGCTTTATTTTTTCTGAAGTTCATGCAGTCTAGTTGCCAAGCGCAATATGTTGCTTAAGCAAAAGCATAATTTAAGAACAAATCATTGTAATTTAAGATGTTTATAGTTGTAGGAGAAGTAGAAAAACTTTAATCTCTTTAGTCATAAATGTAGCAGCAGAGAGCAATCAATCACAAAACCAACGGTGCCAGAAGATTCAGACTTTTTACAAGGTTACTAAATAGTATCTTTAAAAATGGAATAATAAACACTTTAAGCAGTGATCTGAAAAACATGCACACTTCATTTTGACTCAGTGCACACACTGCATCAGTACTTCATTAATATTTTTCAAAAGCCACATGATTAGAAAAAAATGTTAATACATAAAATCATAAGGGCAACCCATAACATCAATTGTCTTTAAGTATTATTGACAATACAGATGGAAGGCACAGATGGATTCAGAGACTGAGTATCATGACAATGAGAAATACTGTTTCTGGGAAAGTCTGAGATAAAATGGGCAAAATACTTCAGAACAAAAAGCAACAGAAATCAAAAGTTGTCAACTCCAAGGTAAGTTTACCAGGTAAGGTTAAAAGCCTGAAGTCACCTGAAATTCAAAGGAGATCATCCCAGCGGTTGAAAGTTATGGGACATTTCCCCAGAATACCAGCTTAAAGTTCTTTCGAAAGTCCATCTCAAATTTATCCTGTACTGTATATATAGAGTCTTTCTTTTGTTGGTGAAATATGCAGGTCCCTTCTCATACTTTTATTAAATTTTCTCAAGATAGCTCAAAGCCTTTTATAGCTAGAATCTTGGAATGAAATTACTGCCAAGAACATGGCAAGTTATATGCTCCTGTCCCCACCCCAATGAACTACCTAAGCCTGAAGACAAATACAAGCTCCAGGATCACTAGATTTTATACTAAAGTCACACAGAGGATAAATTCATGAAAACATGGTGCACAGTGATAGGTGATTTTTCTTCTATGTGTCATTTAATATTAAATGATGTAAGATGGTGGCTCATTTGAAAAAAGTACATAGAATGTACTTTTAAATGAAAAGGAGGTTAAGTGAATGTTAAGTGAAAAGGAGGTTCACAATGAATTTCAAATAGTGTGCTTTTGTATGAAAGATATGCAGCTCACTCTGTAACAGAAAGCTCCCTTCACCTGCAAAACAATTATAGCTCTGACTTAACAACACTGCGATTACATATCTGTAGATAAGTAAGAGGCCCCATGCTCATTTGTCTCCCCAATCTTCCATACAGTTTGTGCGTTTTACATCTGCAGACCCCTCCTCTCCCATCCCACCACTGATTTTTGTCCACATTGTTTTTTGAGATTTACTGTAAAAGAAAAGCAAAGCAAAACAACTCCAAAGATGGCAAAGCTATCCACAGAGCAAATTCAATAACATGTATAATGTGAAAATGCTATTCTTAAATGAAATTCTACTTTAAAGGTGTACTTACATACCACAGTATTTTGACCTGCTTTGCAGAACATCACTGCATTTCAGCCTGAGCTGCACTTTTGTCTTCTGTGGCTTTTATTTAAAGTTACTGCAGTGGCATACAAAGTCAGTTCACATACATGCATAATTTAATGAAAGTTAGAACTTATGTCATGTTAAAAATTTGTCAGGATTAGTTAAGCTCACCTCTTTATCCATACTCTCTAAATCCTCTTTACACAGAGTGTACAGAGGCATTGTTTCAGACATACTTGGCTGGCGTTTCCTCTTAGATGGACCAGGCTGCTCTTCATTTTCACCTGCTGGTAGGTCATCTTCTTCAAACATCTGCTGTTGATGTGGCTGAACAACTCTGAAAAAATTTAGGGGTCTCACATAAGATAGATTTACTTCGTTCACAGCTACAAATAAAATCCTATAAACAATTTATGACTGCCATGTACCTACAACATCATTTAATAAAGCTCTGCATTCATCAACAGGTCAGTCAAATCTCCTGATGAATGCTTTTATTTCCAGTCTGACAGCTAAAGATTTTATTTTACCTTGACAAGGCACTCACTGCTCTTGCCTTCGCATTGTTCTTTTACATAAGCACCACACCTTTCTTGTTGCCAAGAGCTCCAGTTTTTGCAGATGCGTTGTACTTAAAATACATTAATATTTCTGCACAAGTGGAGTTTCTCCATCACTTGACAAATTTATTATTACAAAGCAATGCTGACATTCTATTTCTCAACCCTACAGACAAGAGTTCTGCACGTAGAAAGCACTTCTGCAGTACCAGTCTTCAGACATTTCACACATGCTAAGCCTGGATAAGACGCAAACAACCAATATTTTTTTTTGGCTATTGTATTGAAATATGGTAGCTTTTTCTTTTAGTCTCTATTCTATTACATTGTTAATTACTGTACTTAATTCAAACAAAAAGGAATATCAAAATCTTCATTAAAATGGATAAAATAATAATGGAAATTGTTTTATGACAGTAATAAAGAGAAACTACATGCACAACAACAGGAGACTTCTATCTTTCTTGGGTAAATTTTTGTGTGACTATTACCTTAAGTACTAAAGACTTCTAGAAGCTAAAATTACTATACAATACAGACTAACTACCAGTACTGGTCTGTTATATTAGCCTCCTGGAACAAATTACAGCAGCTCAGCACCACCCAGAATCCAATTCAAAGGTCATAAAGCTCATGGGTCACAAAATATTTATGTTAACCATAAGACTGTATATTTGGAGAATGACTACGAAAAACAGGTATAAAAGTGACTGTATTTGAAATCACAGTTTCAAGATGCAACTATCAGGTGAGAGACCAAACTGTTTTTGAGAATGACTGTGACTGAAAAAAAGTACAGCGTAGTCTCTGCAGACAAGAGTTTTTATTCAGAATGGCTAATTTCATCAAGCCAGGATTTACAAGAATCAGCTTTAGACCAACAGTCCCCATTAAAAAAAGCAATTACTAACTTATGCAAATCCAGTCAGCCATAGGTAAGGTCCTACAAAATTGTTTCTCCTTTGGTGAACTTGACAACTTCTTAAGAAGGTTATCTAAATATCAAGTGTTTGGTTTTTGTTTTTTTTATCTCAGTACTTAAATTCCAGAATGTATGAAATCTGAAAGCCATACAAAGCTGCCAATTTTCCTCATTTTGACAGCCTGTATTTATGAAATACACATCTCTTCTCAGATCCCATGGACAGGTGCAGGAAATTTGAAATCTTGTTTTGAATAGGAGGTTGCGAGGGAAAAGAGCCGAGCCACTGCCATGCTACCCAGACCTGCAGTTATCAGCTGCAGAAGACCCCCAGCAGCACAGCACAACTCAACAGCACAGTAGACATGTGCCCCTTTGTAGTCTCTTATTCCTGTACAGAATAATTTCTTGTGAAGCTTAAACAATTTGGATGCTGTGAAAATGAACTAAGCAAACTGGCTTTTTGCTAGTTTCTCACCACTGCTAACAGCTTTTGTGTTGGGTTTTTTCTCCCCTCTACTATGTTTGCTATTTTAAAGATCACACTACTTTCTTTTGCAATTAATTGCTCTCAGACAGTAATTTTCATAGGTAGATGACGAAAATAATATGGCATTGCACTATATTTTCCAAAAGGTTATTTTAAAGTATGATTTCTCCTTGCCTTTTTTATATATAATATAGGCAGGAAAGGTGGCGATGCCATTCACAGTCTTAGCAAAACAGAGATTGGCAAAACAAAAGCTACAGACGTCTTACACAAGTCTAATAAAAATATGACAAGCTTGACCATTCCAAGAATTGCCAAGAAGTTATATGCAGCATGACAGCCAAGCAGATTTTCTTAGACTAGAAATAAATCCAGCATATTTTTTAAGAACACATTGTCACATGGTGATGAGAACGTCTCCTTTTGTAGAATAGAGTGTGAGATCATACTTGACTACATTACACACAAGCATTAGCTGGAAAATAATTGTATTAATAACTTCTAAAGGCTTCTGTCAGATGTTTTTTCCAGTATTTTCCCACTGCTACTAGATAAGAAACACTGGGCCTTCTCATGAAAGCATTCCAAAAGCAATGTGAAATAAATTCTTCTTAAAGGTTTGTAAGACATTCTTATTTTGTCAAAAACATTTTTTAGGCTTTTGCATTTTCAGCTGTCTTTGAGTTGAATAAAAATTAAAGACATGAAAATGCAGGAATTTACATTTATTTTTAATTAAATGTGACTCATAAATACTTTTTAAAAAATAACACCATCTTCAACCTTGCAGAGGTTCGTTGGTGCTTGCCAGTCTTACATGCTCAAGGACATATATGCAGGGTGGGTCCAACATTTCTGGAAGCAACAAGCACCTTCCTTGATACATCAGGGTAAAAACTAAATTAACAGTATCATCATGGAAGTGTTAAAATATTTAAATATCAGTCACATGTTCAATTTGGCACTTCTTATTTTTGCTGTCATAATAACATTGATAACACTAAGTAAGAAAAATAGTAATTATGAGCATGTAAATTCAGACAAAAATGTTTAAGTGAAATTAATTTATACAAATCTTCAAGTATGGCTTAAGCCACCAACATCTGCTTGACACACCTCCTCAAACCAAGCATTTGGTGCATCTGAGCATTATTTTAAACCAGGGTGCCACTTTTAACTTCTCACATGTAAATGACACCCATATTTTAAGCCTTGCCTCATCTGTTAGCATATTACTAGTGTGCACTAAAATGTAATTTGCAGTATAACTTTTTCTTTATTCTAGTCCAAGCTGCCATTAGCTTTTACATAACTTTGAACAACACTACAATACATGTCTCATGAGCTGTTACAACTTTAGTGTTTACTGCAGTGTTTGCAGAATACTGTTTCTGTATGAAAATGCAAATCCTTGAGATACATAACGCATGTCAAAGTTCTGACATGTAGGTTATTTTTAGAGATGAATCCTTCCTGTTCTCAGACAAAGAAGAGCTGCTGGCCACCAGCAGCCCCTGAGCAGTGTTGCATTCCCTTTTCTTCTACTACAGCTGCAAACTTTTTGCACGCTTCTGCAACAGCCATGATAAAAAGTGGGTTCTCAAGTCTCAGAGCTGAGCACAATGGCAAGACCAGTTGCTTGAAATGTTAACTACATTAACTAAACCATCTGTAACTCACTGGTGACAGTTTCACTGCAAATTGCATGTACAAATTTAAACTAATTGTATCCAATTTTGCATTATGTTTCAAGCTGAATCCCAGAAAGAAACTAAAAATGTTGAAACCCAAGACAGTGAGAACTGAAACTGTTCTTATGAAATGGTATTCAGATAACTTGAAGCCCTTTGCAATAACCAGCCCTGCAAGGAAGAGGTTCTCTCCTAAGCACAAGGAGGTCTCCTCTTAGACTAAGACACCAAGAACCATTGCTATGCCATGTGCAGCTACCACATCCCCAAGGGCTTTCACTCACAGCAGTGCAAGTCCATTTCCTTCTATCTGAAATTCAGAACCAGATGAAGATTTGAGAAACTATCAAAGAAAATTATTGGAGGCTTTGACTACACCTACCCACAACAGGAGCAGTTGTGAGTGCCAACAACTTTAACTCTTTTTAAGATAAATGGTTTAGTTACAAATATTCCTTTCTTTCTGTGGAATGTGAATGAGGCAGCACATTAAGTCTGTCAGGACAAAAAAAACTATAGCCCTCTACCAATAAATTGCTGCACTAATGTAGTTTTTTTCTTGAGAAAAACTAGGTATTATATCAAATTTTAAAGCAGATGTGAAGCTTTTCTACAAAGCTATCATTGACGTATGCATTAAAATAAAGCTCACAGTATTGCCTCAGCTCTTCCTCAGGGAAGACACAGCAGAGCTGCTTCTATTCAGCTTTTTGTTACTTCCCGCTCTGTCTGCACTGTGGTATTTAAACAGCCTTGCTCTTCTCCTACACTTTGCCAAAATACTCCTCAAGATCTTAAGAAGGTGGAATTGCCCTGAGGAATAAAGATGTGTCCCAACTAAGAGATTAGCATTTACAGGTCACTAACTTCACCACTAGAATAAAATCAACAGGAAACATGAACGAAAATAATTTTTCTCAGCATAGACCTTATGCTCATCTCTCTTCTTACAGCTGCTTAGTTGTGGGGTAAAGTTGCAGCACGGAGTAATTGGATTCACAGACAGATTAAAACATCTCAATTCTGAGCACTGAGTCAGAAAAAACCCCCACTGAACTGAAATAAAAGATAGGAATAGAAAGGACACACAGCCTCACTCCACCCTCAAAACCTGCCAGAAGCTCTATGAAACTCAACTAAGAGGATACCTAGAGTATATTTTTTCCTTTTCAATAAGATAATCAAGTGAAGAAGCACCTCAGCATTATGGAAAAATAGGCTTAGGCATGGACAAACTCTTAATCAAATTGTTGACAAAGGTAGGGGAACCCTTAAAACCTCTTCTTTTGAAAGCATTTAATGATGTATTAATATCAACATAACACATCACACTGAAGCACCTTACAAGTGTCACAAGAATTACATACAGGTAAAGCCTTCCCATCTTTATTTCTAGAAAAATTCCTTTGGACAACAACTAACCAAAAAACCCAAAAAACTTTTTTCAGCTCCTTTCTGGATACGTGCTGTGTTGATTACTTAAAGATTCTAATGCTCATTTACCATGTCACAGAAAACTAAAACAGACTTTGAAAGACAGTTAAAAAGGAACTGAAAACAGGACATCTTCACAAACAAGAGAGACTCAAAAAACCTGCATTGAGAACAAGAGGAAAGCTGAAATAAGAAAAAGGCTACAAACAGATAGCACTTCACAAAGAAAAGCATTGCCTTTAACTGGATGCTTCTTTACCAGTGAAGTGAACAAGCCTTGCTGAGCTTGTTAGAATTCCAGAAAGTCAGATCTTTTATTTAGATAACTTGGGATTAATTCTAGATATTTCAAACATCCTTAAGAGACAAGGGGTGTTTGCAGCTTAACGCAAATTTTGACTAAATTCAGATAGATACCATCCTTTGTAATTCAAAAAGCAGACTGCCTCTTCCTCCACCACAATTAGTGTCTTGCCTTAGTGATCTAAGGATTAGTAACGAGCACTCAGCCATATGACCTTATTTCACAATGCTCAGTTAGCTACACACCTCTTCCATCACTTCTGATATTCCTCAAAAACAAAGTTAATGACCCATTTGAAGGAATTAGGTGAAAAGGTTAATTTTACAAACAAGAACTAAATGCTATCAGGTATATTTTATTAACAAAAAACAATCCAATATTCTAAGACTCATTAAGAAACATCAAGCTGCCTCACTTCAGCAATCAGTTACTGTAACATTCTTTACACAAACTATGCACTGAATTTATTTGGTTTGAGGTTTCCAGTTCCATTTCAGTGAGGCACAAAGCATCTGGAATTGTAGCATCCTGACTTCACTTCAGCTGATTATTCACTTTTGCTTATTTTCTTGGCTTTTTATAAAGCAAGCAAAGTAAAGCAAAAATACCAATTGAATCAAATGAAAGGTAATAAGAGTAAGATCTACTACAGAATCTAAAAGTGTAGACAATGTGACTCTTAGCCATGCTTTAGGTACCTGAAGGATGAGTGTTCACCGTGGACTGGCAAAGTGATGGGAGGAGCTGGAGATTGGATGTACATTGACTGCGCAGATGTTTGCGTGCCTTTCCTGATCAGCTTTCCAGTGTTAGGATCATAAATTCGAACTTCAGGACCAGGTTGAGACTTCGGATGGATGGGGGTTGGGTGAAACAGAGCAGTCTGAAATGTGCTGGGTGTATCAGGAAACGTGGCAGGGCTATTTTCTCTGTTAGATGAAGTTCAGAAAAAATAAAACTGCATTAGAAATTTAAATTAACTATCTAACCAGAACAACATTCCCTTTTCTTCTAAAGCAGAAGAGGGAAATGGTTTGGAAAATCTCAAAAGAAACACTTCTCCTCTACCTCATTAAAGTCCACTGAATTTAAAACAGAAAACTGCAAATACAAGATAATGTCATGTTTAAATTACTAAAATATTACTAAGCGTGCCTTAGAAACTGTCTAAACACAAAGTTACTGAAATTATTTCCAGGTAGTAACAACAGCACAATTAGCAAAGCATGATAATCTGCATATATGCAACAAAGAGAAAAGCAGCCTATTGTATCAATCTATTTGCTCTGAGAGAAGATAAACACATAGTATTAACTTGCAAGTCATGCTAACTAATTTCTTTAAATACTAAACTGCCCATGATCACCCTGCTGCATTTTAAAAACATAACTTTAGAAGTATCAGCAGAAACATTCAAAGATCAGTCTGCAGGAATCACCAGTATAGCATACTATACAATTGTGATGAAGTTCCACAAAAAAAAAAAGCAACCAAATTGAATAATTAAAAAAAAAAAACTTATCAACTAAACCAGCATGTTATGCTCCATGAAAGCAATACTATGTTAAAAATAATCAACTAATTTTTAACAAATACTAGAAGTGACACAAAACTGGAGTTTTTACCAGATGCTTTTATGGACGTTTCTGAAGTAGTCTTGTAGCAATAACATGGTAAACCAATTCCAAGTTTACCTATTCTCTTCTTGGTATCTTAAGTTCATTTTACATGTAAATGCTTTCTCAGGCTTCTCCCCTCCCCTAGTTTGTATGTGCTTTGGACCTGTAATCACTATTTCAAGCAGCTTAATTAAAGAGAAAATCTCTTCCAAAGTAGCTACACATATTGGGTTAAAGGTAAAGGTATTTGCATCAAGATAGATATCTTAGTGACTGAAGCTTGTGGGGGGGGGAAGTATGAAGTTAAGAGGTATTGTATTTCAGTAAAATGGAACAGTAAATTAATAGAGGGAGAAAGACTAACATTCATGCAGACTTCAAAAAAAAAACCCCAAAACATTCACAAGCTACTGTCCAGGTTTCTACTGCAAACTTAGCAGTGTCAATTTAAGCATCCCATGCAAATATTCCGAAGTTTGATTTAAAATCATTTGATAGTACTTTTTAAATAGTAAGTATCCTAGTCAAGCCATAAGCAGGCTACATATCTTTTCCCAACTTACAGGATCCTGTGTCTTAAGCTAATGTCTCATTTGATAAATGACCTCACTTCCACACGTTTCTTTTTCTGGTGTCTTCAAAGCCTAACACACCCATGTTCTGCCCTCAAAGGGCATCTTGTAAGTAGAAAGTAAATCTCTAAATAGTCAGTCATACCAGTATCACTTTAATACAGAAATCCCATTATGCCATGCTGCTTCCTGTCTAATCATGGAAGGGAAGATCATCTGTTAGGCTTGCAAGATGTGGGTCTATCCAAACAGGTAAGTCAAGAAGCAGAAGCTGGCTTGAGAGTACCTTGTCATGAGGTACTTTAGCCATTCCACTATCCTGCAGGGGACTGTTGTCCAACAGTCCAACTTCCTCTTTACTGATAATGTTTTTGGCTGCCTCTTCTATTTACTGTCACCCTACAGTGCACTAATTTTTTACCTTTTCTCTTTCAGCACTTTCTTATCATCCCCAAACCACCACTCACTAGTCCCTTTCTTCCAGTTTTTGCTCCTGTCTTCATGCCTTCCAATTCTTCTTGGAATTTTCTACGGTATTTTTCTGTTTCTCTCTTTCCCATCACTACCAAATTTCACCAAAAAATGCTATACTTTGTAAGTTCTTCATGCAGTTAAAATATGTAATTTTTTTGGCAGCATGAACGATCCCATGCTTTGGTGGCATTCCCTCCATTTGGAGGCTTATGGATGAACTGAAAAGGGCAACTTCTCCAAAGTAAAAGAGCTAGCAACAGTAACTAGCTAAAGAAAGTATTGTTACCACAAGTTTTCTTCTGACTCTGCTAGTTACTGAACTGTCTCCTAATCCCTTGACAGTCTTCAGTTTAAGCAAAAGAGAAATGGAAAAACAGGGAGTTCTTCCACAGAATCCATAAAGCATCTAAACTTGTCAGAAACCAATTTATTAACAAATCAGAATAACCTGTCTTCATAGCCCCTATTCTTTCAAGGCATGGCACTTACCTGTGAGTTTTGATGTAGTCATCCTTTAAAGGAAAGAGCTGTTCCTCAACCTTGTCCCAGCGCTCCAGGCAGCTCCACAGCCAATCAGGGTTTACAACATGGAGATCCTTGCAGTCCTGAGCTTGCCGTACTTTCTCTGTGCCTATTACAAAGTCAAACACAACACAACAGTGTTCCCAGAAACACAAAAGATAAACCAGTGTATAGTTAAAACCAAGAACATTTTATCATCAATTGTACAGAAAAAAAGCGCCTCCCCAGCCCAACAAAACAATCACATCTAATAAAAGTGAGAATCTGAGTAAGATGCAGTACCTCAGACTCAAGCTGGAAGAAGGTAACTTTCTGAAAAACTGGCACCATGGAAGTAGCCCACTAAGATTTGTACAGAAAATCTCTGCATCTTCTCTGCATGTTAGCCCAACAAACAACAAAAGTGCACTTTTGTATAACATCTCCTTCACTTGTATTTGTTAGTAGGTCAAGAAGAAGTACATTTTCAATGCTGTTGAAGCCTGACTAACTTATCATACTAACTTTTTTACACATGGCCCTCTGTTCTACCTTTTAACAGGCTGTCACCCACCCAACCTCCATGTACCAGAGATGGAGGCAAAGCAGATAGAATTCCTTTGTGCTGAAACAGGAACAAAGAATGTGAAGTTAAACACGGCAGGCTAGCATGCAGTCCAGATGAAACCAGTAACAGTGCAGCTTGCAAGTAACAGCTGATCTCCAGTTCTACTCTCTGGGGATGCCTGAACAAGAGAGAAACTCAGTGAAGTTGCTATAAATGTGCCAAAAAGCACCAAAATCAGCACTGTGGTTTAATCCCAGCAAGTTGTTGACTCCTCCAACCACACCAGTGGGATGGGGAGGAGAATCAGGGAAAAAACCATTAACACTAGTGAGTTAACAACAGCTACCAAAACAAAGTAAAATATAATAATCCTGATAATATGAGCCCTTGTCTGTTTTCACACATGTGAGAACAATGAAGCAATGAAGCCTCCAGAAGAAAAAAAAAAAAAAATCAAGCTTCAGAACAATTCTGACAAGCAAGCAAGAACAGTAAATTAATTTGATGTTTTCATCACAGTTCCCTGGAGTTTCATCTTCATGATTGTCATTTAACAATATGATTTTACTTGTTTCAATTTAGATGAAAATCTCGAAGTACCCATGCTTCTTCACATAATTTGAAGATGAGACAAAGCAGCTAATCTCAAATATTTAATACCCTTTGTACAACCTGAACTCCTGAACAATCCACTGGAATAGACAGATGAACTGAAATGCACTTGAGGACTGACCTAACTAGTTGGTTAGACAGCTCAGTTTAAGTCATCTGTAAGATTAAATGACTGAAACAGAAAGGGCAGGAGACAATTGTCCTTTATGAAACTCCCGAAAGCCTGTTTCCCTACCTTTTGTACTCCAAACCCAAAGGATAAAGAGTAGGGCTACATTTTTCTCTAGATACACATATGTTTTTTCCTTGGATTTAGATTAGCAGAAAACAATGCTGTGTGGACAAATATATTTCTTCTTTTTTCAGGTATAAACGCAACCAGTTGCATAGTTCAGGATGTAAGAGCTGTACATATAAAGGATCACCGAAAGAAAAAAAGTTAACTTAAGAAGCTAAGATAAACACAAACACAAAAAAAAGTACTTCAAGATACAGTCCTGTCCAAACCGCGAATGATTTGAATGTCATATTTAATTTTTGCCATGTAATAAAAATAAAATCACTGTCCAACAAAGATTCAGTGAAAACAATTATAGAATTGCAACTGTGCTAAACCCAGCACATCTCTGCAGTTCAAGAGGTTTCAATTGGCTAAAACATAAAACCCTAATAAGGGAGGTCAATGTACCCCCTGAAATCATACATGCCCTGATTTAAGAAATCTGTTTTCCAATTAATTATGAGTTACAAAAGCAACTGAGAGGAATTTCATGCAACAGTTGCTGGAAATGAGCCAGTTTACAGTGCCAGAAGGAGCTTTGACTGGAGATATTAATATTTAATTAACTTCAATAGGAATTGTAGAAATACCTTCAGTTAGAAATAGCAATGTATAAACCTGTATTTCATTTATACACAGGGTATATTTCAGAAATAATAAAGCAAAGGTTCTGAAAGAGAATCAGTTTAGGAGATCTGGGAGAAAAAGGATTGAAGAAGTTTAAGGCCAAGCTTGGACATTGCTTTCTTTTGAGAAAAAAAGGAGAAAAGGAATGAAAACATCAGAAAAACAAATCAGCAAGAAGACAGCTGTTATAAACAGGATGCTAAAATTAGGTTCATAAGAGTTTCAGAGCAAAAAAAAGGCAACAAGAGCAAGAAGTCTGATTCAAGTTTAGTTATCTGTGCCTGTTATTAATTACTGAATCAGGTATCAGACACAGCTGGCAATACTGTGCTGCACATAACAGCTCTGGGGCTGACCGAATGCCACATGCAATAGCAGTGGTTTCAGTAGTAAGCACACACAACAGTTAACCAGAGCTAGTGATGCTGTTGGATAGATGGGACTGTGCTGCTCCTTTTGGACTTCATCAGGGGGAAACATGGACAAAACTGTAAAATTGCACCTTCACCTTGTGTTAAATCTGTGAAGTTACATGAGGAGATGACTTTCTCCAACTGTTTCTCAAACTCGTTTCTGCACTGATGTCAGGTGTTTAATCTTGCTGCCATTCCTCCCCACCATCACATTCTGCATTCACACATATCTGATTGTTTCATACTGGATATATGCTGAGGAGCTATGCAAATTCTTCTACAGTTGACAGGATTGTGACAGAAAACTTAAACATGAAAGCCAAAATAGCACAATTTTGTATGAAATTGCTACTGGAACTAAATGTTTTTTAAGGCCCCTAATGACCTAAATGTTCTAGGATTCTGTGAAAGCTGGTGACACAGACTTGTGTGTAACCAAACCCACCTCCAAGAGTCAAAAGTCTTACCTTCCTCACCTCCACAACAACAAGGATTTCTGCTTCCTCCTCATTTCTAAAGTGCAGTGGCCTATGGCACACTCCAGCATACTGAAAACTGCATGAGCAAACACAAGTATGTCCTATTGGGGAGAGCCTTCTATTTCTAGCTGACATCTTCACAAATCAAGATTTCACATGTATAATCTACTTAAAGCAACATTTGGTGAAACACAAATTTAACTGGGAGGAGAAATAGCACTGTGATATGTTTGCCATCTCCTCTCCCTTTCCCCAGTGCAACTTCTTTTTGAATTACACTTATTAAGACAAAACAGCAAAAAGATTTTAATCCATCCAAGCAACAGTACTTCTGATGCAGCTAAGAATACCTGAATTACCCAGCTGAGCTGAAAATCACTTAGAGAAAAACTGATCTTCCAGACTACTTTTTACATTGTTGTCATCTAATCACCTTCCCCTAATTCAAATTCTAAAATAGTTCCAAAAAGTTAAAAAGGCACAGAAGTTTTTCCACATGAAGCAACTGGGGGCCAAATTTATCACATCTATTCTCTGATGGATACAGTCTGAAGCAGAGAGTATCAGAAAATGTTATTTTCAAAGTTGGGGAAGGTGTTCATCAATTCTACTTCTGAACTTGTTGAAAACAGTGCTCAGCTGACTGTGGCCTCTGATTCAATCTCACCCATGCAGAACTCAGTGTGAGTGCTCAAGGCTGTGTCACGACTAACCAAAGCACACAATGGGGAGAGATCACCAGCAGCACTTGCAGAATTTTCTCCTAATTCCAACACACCAAAATCAACATAGCCTTATGGCAGTTTGCAACCAGGCTGCCAGACACTGCTTGGAAAATCTGATCACTAGAAGTTTATTTCTCTTCAGGTAATTTTTATATATAGATCTTGATTTACAATCAAATCCTCTTCTGCAAGAACACTGGCCTAAGACAAGAGACAGGTGTGTTATTCTGAAGCTATGCCTAAAGTTCAGGTTTAACTCTGCACCGTAAAACCAACAAGCTTACCTGGCCAGTGGCCAAGTTTAGAGCAATGCTTAACCCAATGTTTTTTTAAAGACACAGCCCTGAACATATTTTTCAAGAAAAATTGCTGTTGACACATCACAGGAGTAGGAAATAGCATGGACTCAAATATATTTTGAAAAGTAAAATAAAAACTCGGCACCTAAACTGATGTATTTCCATTCCTACCATACTACAATAATTTTTGAGAGATCTGAACAGCTTTATCTGCTCCACCCGCAAAAACTCAACACAAGAATTAACTACAGCGTCTTTCATCTATTCAGGAAGGAACATAACAAGGTCTATGAAACAGTGTGATAACTGCTTAGCCAAGTGTGTATACAGCTATAAAAACTTATCCTACAGTGGTTTGCTGATGCTTTAAGCAAACAACAGATGTTTCAAAAACTGAAGCAAGATTTATGCAGTCCATAGATAAGTGGAAAGGACTATAGGACAGCCTTCTCAGTCACTCAGATTTATGAAAGCTGATTAGACGATGAAAAGATCCTATATTTACAGTAATTCAGGCAGTAATTTCTGCCCTATGTAATGAAAGAAGCCCCAACTTTTTTCAGAAACAAGGATTTATTTATTTTCAGAAATCAGAGTACCTGTCTCTACAGGGAAACAAACAGCCTATCTGCAGAGAAAGCGGTAAGTATATAGAAAGAAGAAAAAAATTAAATTAGTTACCCTAATAGGCTGGGAAGTATGCCGTAGAAACAACCTAAAACGTTTTTCAATAGCTGTTCATTTCAATGCACCAAGCTATGATGAGGTCACTTTGCAGGGGAAACCCCATCACTTTAAGACCTAAGGGGTAACTGTTTCACACTGACTTCTTCCTGTTTATGTCCTCTGCCAAATTCTTCCATTGCCCTCAAAATGAGAAAGCTAATAGTATTAACCCCTAAACACTGCTGCAGATTAAGTATGTGCCTTTCTTTACATCTCAGCTAGTAAAAAGTAATCATACACATTCAGCTGCTTGTCAGAGTCCCAAGTCTGCTGCTGTTAGTGGTGTCACCCAGAAGACCGAACTAAAGGTATTTTAGAATCGCTTTTCACAAACATGTTAAAAAAAGAAAAGATAAAGGTACAGATAACAATGTTGCCTGGTCTCACATCACTGACTTCTGAAAAAAAACTCAAGAAGGGACATGCTTTTGTTTCCCCTTTTCACCAGCAATTGCATGTCAAGCAGTGCTTCAGATGTTTGCCACAGGAGCCAAAGATGCAATATTTGTATGGCTTACTGTCAGCAAGAGGCTTGTAATAATTTGCTCTCTAACCATAAAAGAATCACTATGAAAATCACATTGACAGATGAATTATCACAAATCCAGCTGTGACAGGACAGAATTTATATCCTTAAAATCTCTGATTAAGAAGTTCCCTTCAAGAAATTAGAACGATGCAGCCTAACTACTCCCACCTTCCAGGAGAGAATAATAAGTCTCCAGTTGAAAAAAAACTCAAAACCCCATCACAAAACCAGAACCAGTCAATCCAGAAGGATCTTACAAAGGGTTATTGGATAACCCTGTTTTATTCACTCTAAATCCCTCTATTTCATTGCCATTGTTACAGAAATTATTAAGTGATGATGAAAGATGACAACAGTATTGCCCATTAGGCAGAAAAATGACTGCCAATTTACCTAGACTAGAATTAGCACAATATGCAATTTAATCAAGAAACAAAGTTAAAATAGTTTTTCATACTCAGATGTACTTTAGTATGATTCACTAAGAATGTACAGGTGGCAAATAATTTATTTATAAGAATAGAAGGATGCATACATGCATCTACAGAAATACACAACCCTCAAACAGTACATTAACAAAAAACAAACAAAAAGTCAACTGCTCATTATCACATAATGTCTACCTTAATGTATTTTTCAACACTTTTCACTCTAGAGAAATGTGTAGGTTTGGGAGAGTCTCATTTACATTATCCTATCAATTTTACCCCATCACAATAGATGTATCTGATGTATAACTACATTCAGAAGTAATCTAGTTTAAGACAAAGCAATTTTGAATTGAAACATTTTAAGATTTGAAATTGGAAAATCATCTCTTATACTGATGGCTATTATGTCTCCAATGAAGTATAATGAACTTGCATAATTCCTTGCTGAAATAATTATTCCTATTTATGAAGTTTTAAAACAGCTGTTCAGCAACAGTAGTAAAACAATGGAGTCCGAAACAGATGCATGCATTGATTTCAAAACTTCAAATTCACTGCTGCAATTATCACATCTTCACAACCCAGAATCCCAGCTCTCAATGCATCTAATTCCATCTCCTGAGTTTTAGGTTCTTTTTACTATTAAAGTCTATCTCAATTTATCATATGCGTTTACTATTTAAATGCCTCTTGACATACACTCTTCTGAGGAAAGTACCCTCTCTTTAAAATACAAGCCAATGAAACCAAGCTGCTACTAAAACCCCAAATGAATAGCAGTCAAAAAAAAAAAAAAATCCAATAGGTGGCAGATAATGTGTTTCTTTAGCTTATGTCGGCCAAGAGTGTCCTAAAAGTACCTGTGAGTTTTAGGTAATTTAAAACATGCAGTTTTACTTTTGGATTTCATGGATTTGACTATCAGATATTTAGATTCTATGTCATTTCAAAAGGCCAGCAATGAGGAAACCAAGCCTCAGGCTGTACCCATAAAAAGCTACCCTGCTGACTGGTAGCTCCTCTATGGCAGCTACCAGTGGTACATTGTTATCCATTACAGCTACAAAAAAACCACGCAGCTTTGCCAAAGACAACCTGAAAGTTATGCTAAACTCTTACATTCCCTTTGACAAAAACAGTATAGATTAAGTACCGTGAAGTGACAGGATATTAGCAGTCTCTTAAAATAATTTATTTGAATTCCGTACCAAGTGAAACTGAACCATGAGAGGCTAACCTGAGAAAGAGAGCACTGCTATACCTTTGTAGCAAGACGATCAAAAACTTTTCTTTGACACAAATATTAAATGTTTCTATTCAACAACTCCGAGTCTTTGACCATTAGTATCACCAATTCTTAACAAAAAACTGAGACATGACACATTGAATCAGCGGGCATTTAGTGAGTCCTACTTTTAACAATTAAAAGTCACATTTGAGCAAGAGAAGAGAAAGAATCCTTTTAAAAAGACTGCTAAATTGTTTTAGGATGAATCCTTTGATTTTGATTCTAATCTCAGTTAAAGTCTGTAGATTATACAAAAGACCTCAAGGCATGAACTTTAACAGACTAAAAGCTGCTCAAATACCTACCGGTCCTTGCTGCAATGAGATGTGTTGCTTTATCAGGATCATCAGCACTAAGTACAAGATTCTTCACAATTTTAGCTCCAAGTGCTGTGGCGTGATAGTGTTCCCGTGTCTTTTCAATAGGGAAGTTTGTTGGGTAAAGTCCACTAAATATTATGGTTACATCTGCCAAGACTTTACTTTTTAGTTCTGGTACTATTTTTCTGATGTCTGGAATTTCCTCAATCTCTTTTTTCAGATATTTATCATACTTTGTGTAATAATCAGTGTGAACTCGCACAAGGATCTCCTCAAGGTATATTAAATGGTCGTCGTCATCTGTATCATCTTCCTCCTCCTCCTCCTCCATACTCTGGTCTAAGGACTCACCCATTGTAATTCCAGACTGCTCACTAATCTGAGATTCTGTTTCAGCTTCTTTCTTATCTCCAGACCCATTTCCTAAATCACAAAGGCTTTCTTGTTCACTTTCCTCTTGTGCTTCATGATCAATTTTGTCCTGGATATTTTCACTAGGTAAAGACTGTGTGTCCCCAGAATGGTTCAGCAGACCATCCTTTTTCTCACTCACATCAGTGCAACTCTCTTGCTGCAAATTTTCATCCTGCAGAGGTTGTTTGGACTTCTTCCAACTTCTCTTTTCCTCATTCTCACTGTCTGATACAGAAGTGGATGACTTTTTGGTATCCAATCCATCGTCGCTTTCACTGTCACTAGACAGTTCAAAGTCCAAGTCATTTGTTACCTTCTCTTGGGTTTGCTGCTTCTCTATAACTGTTGTATCAACTTCTTCTGAAGAAATCTGAGATTCTTTTGTATTTGCCAAATCATCAGTGACCTCACTGTCCGTTTTGTGACCAGTGCTATCATTTAAGGAGTCCTGGGCATTAACTTTGTTATGAGAGCTCACATCCCCATCAGATGTTTCACTGCTTACAGAAGTACTCCCATTTGCAGTGCAAGTGTCCTTTGCAGTTTTCTTGAGACCATTACTGTGCTCTTCTACACATATAACATTCTTTATTTCTTCAACATCTTTTGCTGAAATCACTGCTGAATCCAATGCCTCAGGTTTAGTAGAGTGGTTTGCTAAGACATGGGCAAGAAAGAAAACATATTTTAACTTTTTTTCTTCTCTTCAGATTAACCAAAATTTAATTTTCATTGACCTTAAACACAGAGTTTACATATGGACTCAGATTTAATTATGCTTGGAAGTGATCACTAGGCTTTTTAAAGTTGTTAAAATTCCCTAGGTCTCAATGATTACTAGAAAGGACTCTCAAACATAATAAACATTACTTTTGTAAGGAAGTTACATAAGCAGCTTTTTTTCTTTAAATCACAGGTCATAAGTAATTATTTGTTAATTCTGCAAGAATTAAAGGATTTCTCTTGTACTGTAAGTTTTATGATTACAACTTAGAGCAAAAAAAATAAACAAATTGGGGGCAGATGGGCAGAATTTGCTTCATGAAGTCCTAATCCAGAACTACAGTACAAGAACTTTATTTATAAACAGCCATGTCTTTCATATTACTTAATTTTCATAACAAAAAACCTGAACTTCAGTCCTTGAAAAGACATATTTTAGCAACACAAAGATGTCATTCAAGCTCAATTTAAGACTGATGGAACACAAATAAAAGGGTAATACAGTCAAAAACAGAAGAATCGTTTTAGGATGTGTCCACAGAATAGAGAGACAATTAAACAAACTGCAGACTTCCAAATTGTTGCACACAAACATTCACTGGGAACACTGTGTGAAATCACGCTATTTTGTCTCCCTTTTGTGTGCATGCTCCTGCCCTGCAAGTAATGACAGGAGTCAAGTGTACAGGTCCCACATAACAGTGACCTGATTCAGGCTGATCATACTATTTCTACTGTTGTATTGGACACTTCTATCAGCAAGGGAAAGAGAGAAATGTCACAAGTATTAAATTAAAAAAACCCCAAACCCTTGGGTGAACTGGAAAAAGCCTGAAAATTCTTTCTTATGGCATTGTGTTTCAAATACATTTTGCCCCCAAATAATTATCAATCTAGTAATATGCTCTTTCTAAATCCATTATGTGTATTACACTGCTGAGCCTGTTGAACATAGGGTTCTTGTGTCAAATGCTAAAACACCATGTTCAGTAGGTGCTAAAAATTCACACTAATTTTATTAGCACGATTTAGACTGGGAGGCAAGCAGATTTCAACATTCACTTTCAGCAATGTGTTGAGGCCAGAGTTTATTACCTATTCCTCCAAGCCCCAAGTAAAGGGACAGAAGAGGTAAAACCTACAGAGAAGAAAAAGTCAGCATGTTTTACATGGGGGTGTGAGAGAGAAAGTGTCCCCCTCTACACATTCTTGAATAGTTTGGTGTATTTCCACCTCTCAGCCACAACACTTATTACTGCTTCACTTCTGCTCTGATTGATGCCAGAAGTAATGCTCTCAGTAAGAACAGTCCAGTTTTACCAAGCTACTCACACTGGTCCTGCCAACTTCAATAGTCTGGGACTGCCCATCTGAGCACAACTGCAGTTTTACTAAGACCATCTCAATGACTTACATTTATCATGTTTGAAAAGTGAACAAAGTTATAAGCATGGTTTAAAAACAATTTAATTACCTTTCTTCTTCATTTGCATTTCTCTTGATCCAGGAGGTGCGTTAATATCTCCTATCCCCTGAAAGTATACATATTTCTTCACAGTTATCAAATTAGGTGCAAACTTCCAAACATCCTCTCTATCATCAATGATGCAAACCATGGAATCTCCACAAGGAAAGAGATCCCTAAGAGACAAAATAGTTGACAAATTAAGCCAGTTTTAGAAATTTATATAGCAATGAAATCAATTTCTATTGATGCCCTGGTTTATTATGAGCATATCTGCAGAACATGAAACTTACAAAAGAAACTTACAAACAGCCAGCAATATTAAAATTATGGAATTCAAAATACAAGCTTTGAACAAATTAAACTTTGTGGATAAAAAGGAAACCGCTCTTTTAAAATCTGTGTTCTAAAGGCTAAAAGCAGAAAACAAGAAACATCTGTAAGAACAAACCATTACAACATTTTAATCTGGTTTTCTTTGGTTTTTGTCAACCAGTAGCCCAAAGTCAACTTTCACAAGGTCAATACACTACCTATACATAAATAGGTAAAAGACACAGGAAGAGTTTTTAAAGAGTAGATTCTTCAAACCAAGATAAAGGAAATAGAATTACTAATATCACCCATGATCTAGGAGGAAGAAGAGGTAGAACACTTAAGATGCATATAAAAAACATCAAGAAAAAAAGCTTCTCATTTGCTACAGTCAGGTGTAGAGGGGCAATGAATTTTAGTATTCCATAAAGCTACATTAAACAGATCTGTCTTAGAAAAAATCTTGGCTTTATACTCTGAAAAAAGAAAGAATACTCTGAAAAAGATCAGAATGTGAATTTAGACTAGAATATGAATTCAAGGCTCTAGATGACCTAATTTCAAGAAACACTAGAAACAGGAGGTACTTTTAGCACATCTGAAAGCCAGAATACTAGGTATTCAATTATGAATTAAACTCAAACTGAGAATTTTGGTTTAATTTAAAACCCCACAACATAAAAGTCATTATACAAGATCACAAGACAAAGTGGAAATATGGTTATTACAAGAATAAGAAGTGTAAGTGAAAACATGATGCCATGGCATCACACTCTTACTGTTCTGCTGCCACAGAACCCATTAAGAAGAGGAAATGTTGCAATGCCCAACACCTCAGTTTTACTGAGATGGTGTTTAAGATGATATATAAGAGGCAGCCAAAGAAGGACATGAACACATTAAATGGAGAGGGAGTAATTTTTATTTTATTTAGCATATTTTCTCTGTTTGTTGTCATGTTTTGTATAATGCCTAAGACCCATATACATACCTAAGGTTCCCAGTTTTAGAAAATGGATCAATACATTCATCCCTTGACAATATCCGATGGGAAAAAAGCTTCTTTTCAGGGTCCAAAAATCCTTTTGGAAAAAGAAATTAAAAAGTTAATGTTCAAGATGTTTGTTCCTTGTTTATATTTTATATATTTCTGGTATTTTAATTTGTGCAACAGCAGTTTAACAGACAATTTAAAGGCATGAGATCAGATGGGAGAAAGTACAGTGGATGAAGTATTAGTAGGTAATTCAGGGAGAATAATTTTAAAAATTCCACCTAATTTTCTTTCAAGATGGCAACAAAACTGAATTTGTGACAGCCAATAAATAAGGCTGAAAGAGATACAGCAGGTGATAGACACACAATTTTTGCAACTTACATTTATCACTCTATAATTGGTTCTTTAAAGCTAAATGCTCTCCTTAGCTCATTATGCCTAGGGACTGCAGAGAAGCCTCACAAGAGTCGGCAATGTGCTGCAATATTTAAGCACAGTAGGAAGTTAAGACACCGTTCCAGCCGGAGCTCTTGCATTTGTAGGTTTTAAGTTGTACCTCTAACAACTACTTCAATACATTTACATATAATGAATATATCATCCTGGGACTTCTAGAAATATTTAGGCCCAGTTGTAGTAACTTTTCTGACTGCACTCTTTAAAAAAACAACAAATGAACAAACAAAAAAACCCCAAAACCAAAACAGAAGCTGTGCTAGCTGATGTTGAAGCAAGATAAAGTGCTATTATTTAGGCAAATGATGACTTGGGTGTACAAACACACATGCACATGCTTCTGAACCTAGTCTCCAGCAATGAAGTTCACCTTCATGAGCAGATCACAGCCACATAATTGCTTAGACAGAAACTGGCATATTACATGCTAACCTGTATTTTTTGTTTTACTGAATTCATACTGAAACTAGTATCAACTTCTCATTATTTTAATGAATAATACAAAGCAGTCAATACTTACTTGGGAACCATCTTTTCAAGTTTTACTACATTTTACTTTAAATGATGGCCATATTGTAACCAGAAAATGAATTCAAAATGACTACATAGTTGCTCTATGGACCAACTTTAATTTTCTTTCAAGGAGCTCAGATTTGCACAGAACATATGTTCAACTCCTTTTAACAGTCTAGCTCCCAAGAGTACCTTAAGTTGGGACTTCAAAAACAAAGTTTAAAAAAACCCTAAAAATCAGTCATTACTTCTGAAGGTTGATCCTGTATGTAATTAATATTGATGTGTAATTGGAATAACTTAAAACCCATAAAAGCAAGAAAATTCTGAGTTAAGGACAGAGGTTCAACCTTAACTCACCCGACTATGCTTAAGAATTGCTGCAAACTCGTAGAATCATCCCCTGTAGTGAGACCCTTGCAGTACCTAGGCATAATGAATTGAGAGAATTAGCTACAAAGATTTATTGCTGTACACACATATACTTTGACAAACCACAAAAGCTGTCACACAAGTTGCTGTTCTCCCCAACAAAATTCTCTTCTGCTAATTGTCTGAATACACAGGAACTCTCTACACTGAATTAGATAGAAGTGCACTGATTACATGGCAAAACTTCAGCGAGGCAGTCAGCTGCAATGTTGCCAAGCTAAAACTGTAAGAAAAATTGAACTAAATTGAACTTCGATTGAAGTTGAACTAAAAACGTCCAAATGCAGAAAGCCTGGCTGCCAGAGATTAGAGATAAAGTAGCATTCCTTAAGCTTCACAGTAATACTTCACCACTAAACTAAAAATACACTGAGGATAGAGCTCATCAAAGATCCATCTGCAAAGATGTAAGCCCACCTTAGGAGAGTCCAAGGGTAAGCTACCTGAGTAACAACACAGAAAACAGCACCGGTCTCTTTTTAAAAAGTTCTTTTCAGGTCAAACTGGTTTCTTTTAGATGTTCCCTAGTCAACTAAATCAACATAAACAGTTTGATGTTTTCACATCTCAGAGAAAGGGCAGGTAACATTTCACTAATTTCATTATTTGTTTTCTTCAACACACCAGGCACCCACCACAGCCACTCTCTCACTCTCCTCCAGCTGGACAGGGGACAGAAAATATGGTTTGTGGGTTGAGATAGGGACCAGGAGAGACTGGGACGAACTGAACTCACAAATTGAGGTTCCATTTAGTCCCATAAATTACACACTATGCTAGGTATGCCCCCAAATTTCTTGAACAAACAGAAGACACTATAATTATCTTTTGCCACATTAGGAAGGACTATCCAGTAGACTCACCCAGCAGAGACTATTACCCCAATTGTTTGTTTCCCATCTCAGACCGGCTCTTTGCACACACTTTCTAAATCATATTGCCTGCTCTTATATAGACTCTCTTAAAAAATAAAATTCATAAATAAATAAAAACTAAGTTAAAACCATCAGAAGATACAATGTTGAAAACTAACTCATACTGGGGATGTCTCAAATCTTAGAGAAAGATTGACTTAAACAGCAGTTCCCAGGAGAAATTATATAACAGTTGGAAACAACATGAATTTGAATAAGTCCTTTTATAAATAAAACTAGAATTGAATTTCTGAAGAATCAGGTTACCTTCATTCTACTTGAGATTCTACTTTACAACCTGGAAAGAGCTGTTGACCCAATCTTTCAAAAGCTTGGACAATTTCAGACACTGGTGATTATACATACACACTGTATACATTCTGTAATATACTTGCTGTAACGAGCCATACATATGAATGCTCTCAACTTGGTCCTACTTTCTAGATTTCACTGTAAATCTGCAGTAATTTCACATGGCTTTATTGTTGCTTAATAGCTCCTGAACTTAAAATTCGGTGGCATTTTACAACTAGCTTTTAAGCTGACATCTGTTTTAAATATACCAAACTTTTCTTATAGAGAGCAGAAGAAGAAATTAAGTAACAATTGCTCAAAATAATTATTTAGTAAAGAAATACTCCAGGGAGCTCTAGGTAATAAAATCTAAAGCTCATCTTCATAAACATACTACCAGATATCACTTTGTAAACATGTCATATGAAAAAAAGGGTTTAATATAAATTATTTCAGCAGACATAAACAGTGTTTACAAATATTAGCTAATCCTACTTAACAGCTAGCAGGAATCTGCTGAGATGAGAGAAAAGGACTGACAAGATGTCATGTCTTTTCAAAAGCCTTCTAAGACATGAAAGGAGCAGCTCAGAATTCTGAATTCACAAAGATATATAGGATGTCTACAGAGGACTTATGCAAACAACCTTTTTCTTATGAAAAAGGGTGAAAAAACCTTTTTCTTATCCCCAGCATTTTATTACAAGTTCTTTCTTTACATAACATAGGGATAACAAAGTATCAAACTGACAGCTCTTTGAGAACCCATTTAAGCAACACTGCCATCAAGTGTTCTCTATAGGTATCAGCTATGTATTTCTATAGTACTGCATCTTGGCTGCACAGGTGGACCATAGGCTGAGTCCAGTGCTTCTCCACAGACTTCAGCTGAAATGATCACCAGCACTGCACAAATAACTCACTTGCAGTTTGAAAGCTTTTGATGAGGTTAAACAGCCTCAGGCAGAAATCCAGAAGTCTGTTGGTGACAGGAAGCAACAATACCCTAATTTGGTGGCCATTCCCTCTCTGGAATAAATGGGGTAGCTTGAGCATGACGACCTCAAGAAGTGCTGCCCGTGGCAGCACAGGCACTACACAGTAATCCACATTGGGGCTCAGAGACCACAATGGGCAGAGGACAAATTATACATTGACAGAAGACAGGGAAAGCACTTCAACATCATGAGTTAACTACCTCTGCAACTCCTCCTTGCCTCTGAAGGCCATTTGCTATACAGCTTCTGACCTTAGGCCAGATCATTGCACACAGATCCAAGTGAGGAAGACTGTCCCCTCACTTGTATTTAAACCTAGTGATAAGAAAACTATTCCTCTTTTGCCACAGAAAATAAAAATGCATTCTAAGCAGGACAGGCACAGAATTGTTCATGCATGAGCAGTACACAACACTTAATCCAACAGCAAGACTGACAAAGCTTTAGGAAGATTCTTCAAACTATGATCAAAGGCTAAGTGACATAGAAACATTCACTTGGACTGACAGGACAGGACATGCCTTAAACCTTTCAACAAGTATTAGCTGGAGACAACAAATAAACATCACATTTTGATTACAGAAATATATGTTGTCATTCAGAAATCTCTTGTCATTACAAGACTCTTCTATGGCACTGAACATGCATAAAGAATTGTTTGATTTTTTTTTTCCCCGAAGTGTTTTAGAGCTAGCTAGGATAGCTAGCTCTAACTATTTTGGGATCATCCTTTCTTGCCAAGAAGTGGGATTACTGGGACATTGTTGTTCAAAACACTCTTGGCAATATGACACAAAAAAAAGCAAATGTGAAAGACAACTTAAAAAAAAGCTAGGAGACATGGAACATAGTTTGACAGAGTCATAACCTAAAATATTGTTAATTATATTATCTTAGACCAACAGACTTGATAAAGGGAATTTTGAGGAGAAAATACTCTTGCAACAGAGAAGACTAAACTTGGCTTTTACCCCATCTTGATGGTTTAAACTCATGGTGTCCTTTCTAACATGATTCAGACCCATACACTCGCACAGCCAGGGCAGGTTTCTTTTATGCTTGTCAGAAAAAAGAAAACATTTCAACCAGTGACCCACACAACAGACTACTACTATTATAATTCAAATACAAGTTTTCACTTGGAGAAAATATTTTTAAGTTCTCGAGAAAAAGATGTGAAAATATTGTTAGATTTCTGTTTTTCATGAAGTATGTGTATCTCAGCTTCAGGACACAAAACTGCCATAAACAGATTTATAGCAGCAGAACTTCCTTTGGTGAAAGGAAGCCATGTGGGGGCAGTGCTCCTCACAGGATGAGATGATGTCACATTGTTGAATTTTACAGAACACTGATATTAGATTTGTGAGACAAGTGAAGTTGCAGATCATTGTTAGGGTCCATAAACATAATTTCTTACTTAATAAGAAGGCACTAGTTAACAATTTGATTCTCTAACCATCAGTGAAACAAAGTAGACCTGATGGGGAAGAAAAAGGATTATTTCTAAAATTACAGGCCATACAGGCACTGCCTAGTCAACAAACTAAGAATTCTACCCACAGGACTATTTAGGAGACGGCTTTGCACAAAACAAAGAACAAATACTTGAAAACAACTTCATAAAGAAAATTAGTTATATGAGTATGAAGGCAACGTAGATAAATATTGTTAAATGTAACATTCTACTCACCTGCAATTGTATGTGCATACAGTCTGCTGCCAAAAGTAAAAACATGTAATTCATAGAGCTTGGCAATTTTTTCCAGGAATTCCTTACAATGAGGACGCAAACGTGTGTGTAACATAGGCTCACCTCGACCTAACTGGAAATGAAATATTCCCTAGAAGAAAAACCATGTTGAATATTATCAAAATAGCAAACAAAAAGGTCAGCATTCCAGAGCTACCTCACTTCAACTTTATTTGGTCCTACTAGATCAAAGTGGGTTTTGGCCACAAGATTATATGGATGAATAAAATCCAAAGCACGTTTTTGCTCTGCGCCAGGCAGTCCAACAATAATGCTTTAAAATGCAGGAAGCTGTATTGTTGAAGAATTTATGATGCAGGTGGCTTTCATTCAAATCTTTACTTATGGCAAACCAATCTGAGAAAACTCTCAATGTGCTTGTTTCAGACAAGTTCAGGATCTCACTACAATCAATACCTCACAGTGAACTTCTGACAGACTCATTTCAATATGCATTGAGCTCAGAGAAAGTATTTTCTTCACCCAACAAAGTCTGCCTATGGAAACATAGCAACAGAGAGCAAACCAGGAAGGAAGCTTACAGATAAAGATCCCGGTTAAAAACCTCACAGTACTTAAAAAATTGTTTTTCTTCAAACCATGAAATTATACTGATAGAGGCATAGCCTTTCAGACATGCAAAATTTTTTAATCCTTAAGTTGAATATTCATGGCTCCCTTTCCTCTTAATTGCAATGTACATTTCTAGATTGCTTTTTCCTAGCAATTGTGAACATACGCTTAGTCTACTGGACATGCAAGAATGGCAAGAGGAAAGAAAAGAACTAAGCAATCACAGTTTGCATGATATTTATGTTTGAGTTAGCATTCTCTTGCTCCAGACACTGTACACATTTCAACATGTTTTAGAACATCCAAATTAGAAATGTTACAAGTCAATGCACCTTGTCAGTTCAATAACAAGTGTTTCATGAAGAAATTAAACCACAACACACAACCTTTCTCCCCTCCTCACTCCCTCCAAAAAGATTTTAAAAAAATCCCTACACATACTGTCTGGAATGACAGACATAGGAACACACAGGATTGCTCAAAAAGGGACTTTGAACAGTAATTCACTGTATCTGCCTCAAGACTTGGTAGTCACATTACTGAGTACTCAGCTTGTGAATTGCAGAGGAGGGAAAGCAGAGATTAAAATTAGCTACCTGAAACATCTCTCAAAATGATTATAAAGGAAAAGTGCATGAAGGCATGAATGAAAGAAAAACATCCATTTAAATGTAGAGAAAAAGGAACATATTACAGAAGACTTGTTTCTCATTTTCTTTTATTTTTCAACTATAATTTTACCTAACCACAGAGTGTTTTGTTAAAGAACCATCATTTAAATATTGTTAGAAACATTTCTGTTGTTATATTGGATTGAAAGGTAACCCCAAGTACCTTATTGGACATTTGCTGGCAGTGCTGTTCTGTAGTATGGATCAATGTCTGGTCCAAATCTACCATGAGCACCAGTTTTCTGTTTCGATGTAGTCGCTGTTGATCTTCTCTTCCCAGCTGCTCAGCTTGCTGTAACAGCAATATTCACTGCTAAGCTTAGCTTCATAGAATTAGGTTTATCACCTTTTGTGCACACCTGAGAAGCCCTTCTGCTACAAACTAATGGCACAAGAAATAATGCCTCAACATAACTGTAGCAATGGCAGTTGTGGAACAATTTCTTAAAAAAAACAGATCTTTGTGATACTATTAACTTTTAAAATACAAAAACTCAACACAAAACTTTCAAATGTAACAAGTAACCACTGATTTAATTTAAGGCCCAATGTCCTGATAGGAAATAGCAGTAGCTTTGAACACAAAGGAAAACTCATCAGTAGGTGTGAGAACTTTTCACTGCTATGTGCAGCAATTTTGTATTATTAAGTACCTTATGTCTGAAAACCCCACACTAAGTATAAAGCTGATGCTCTTGGTGATCAAAATGACACTTGTGAACTTCAAATTACAGAATGTATGCCTTCAGACACAAAAAGCTAAGATTATGCAGCGCCACACAGGCACTAACATTAAGACCTCATAATCCAGTAAATATTTACTCCTCCTGCACATATTTACAAACTTTCCAAGTACCACATGAAGCTCTGTGTTCACCTGATTAACTTCTGATAGCAAGTTGCAGTGTTACCTGCAAGACAGCTGATCTTAAAAGTAAATTTAGAGCACTACAGAGCAGCAAGGATCTAGTGCAAACTGTCCTTTGAAACACTCCTCTATGATGGGGACACCTCTATCTGCTTACATCTTCACAGTTCCCCTCACTGGTGTTCTTTGACGAATTATCAGGAAAAAAAAAATCTAGTAGTAACATAAAGTAAAAAGAGATCACGCTGATAAAGAAGATAAAGAGAATATTCATTTTCAAAATAAACATGCTCCTTCCCCCTACACAAACTGAGGGATAAACAAGCCTATTTTGATAACTCAGACAAATGCTTTAACTATTAATGGATTTGGAATACTTGGAGTATTTGAAAAATAATGAAATAAGTTTACCATCCAGGTAAGTTGCAGCAAACTTAGCTTCAGTATATCTACTGGGCCAATTTCAAGGTGAAGGTTAGAGCTAGGTTTCAGAGACTTTGCAAGCTTTGAACAGATGTCAGCTAATGGAACTTTTCACTAACTGTTCACTCTTGGTGACAAAAATGTTCAACTGTTAAGTTTACAGGCTGCTGTCAAATTGACATCTTTGCAGTACACAGCTCTAAAAAACATCAGTAAAAACCTTGAGAAAAATCAATCTACACTAAGATAAACTCACAAAACCCTTGGGCCACTAATGCTCCACCCCAAATTCCTCTTCAACAGGACACCGAACTTCCTGTATCAAGTATGTACAACATTTACAAAACTACTATAATTAAGTTTCTCAACTGTGGAGCTACTGTGAAAGGTGTGAACAAAGAAAGCATGATGGTACTTACCTCAGAGCTAACTTTCAGTTCTGGGACACTGTGAACCATTGATACAGTGGCTGTGGATAATGGCACGCTCTGTTTTCCATTCTTGCTTCGTATCCTAATTACACAGGGAAAAGAAACATCACATAAGAGAATAACAGTTTAGTGAAATGTTAAACAGACTAAAATGTGTAGCCTCAAACTAACCACCACAAAAAAAAATATTAAAAAGAGCTATTTTAACTAACACAATCTTTCAAAATTCATGCTAATGTACGTTACCAGACAAAATGGATTGAGATCAAAGAAGCTCACCAGAAAAAACTGTGCAAAAGTCACTGTAGTAAGCCATACTTTGATAATTGTTCTGTTACATGTTTTCACTAAAATGAAACAAATCTATGTATTGATTTGCATCAAAAAACAAGCTATAAACTAGGGAAAACCACCAAATCACTCAAATATAAAACAAATCAGTTTCTTTTTTTTTTCAATCACTCATATTTACTTGTTTTCCAAGCCAGAGTATGAAAAATATAAGCAAAGGATAAGCAAAGTTACTCTCTGTACAGAGAGTGACTTATGGGTGACTGCTCCTTCAAAAATACCATTGGAAAAAAATGATGTGTGCATTTACAGGTATCAGCACTGAATAGGTGTGACCCTTGCGTGCATACATATGTGAGACAGAGTGTGTGTGACTGTCCATGCAAGTACAAAATTGCTTGAAAACTGAGCAAATAACCCTGTATAGGTTTCCTTTCACTAGCTTACATCGATCAATTTATTGGGAATTCTGACATCTCATTGATCAACAATATTAAAAAAACCTGCCATACAAATTTTGACCTAAGTGACACAGGCACATCTTTACATCTTTTAATTCTCTCATGTACCAGTCCCATCAAGGACAAGATTTGGTATCAGATCTACAACAAAAGTTAAACCAAATTTCACTTTGTGACATGCAAATTACTGAAGATCAACTGTACTGAGCTGAGTTGAGGCAGACACAAACACAGAGAGGTATCTTTCCCCACACCATAATATATGGCAGCATTGATGTCCAGGTACAAAAGTATTTATTTGGTCTGAAGTCTGTACATTTTAGCATCTTACATCCTTTGCTTCAGAGTTCTGAAAAATTAATCTTTAACCCTAAATGGCATTTTAAATGAGCCTCTAAAAATTGACCATTTTCAGACCATTAGTTGTATGACTACTCAGAACACTGTACTTGTTTTTCTCCAAGCAAGAAAAGCATCAATGCTTTTGAATTGTCTTCTGATGTAGGCTCAGCAGTCGTAACACAGTACTTCAGATGCATAAGCCATTTTGTGTAAAATGAAGACACAGACATAAGATATAGTAATAAGTATTAAGTAAATAAAACTTAATTTTCTGGATAGCTTGAATTTGTCTGGATTTCTTACATGAAATGATAACAGTAGAATAATATTTAGATGTGACTGTATTCAAACCTCAAATCGAGTATTCATTCAGGACAGACAAAGCCCTATTCATGATTATCCTAACTTTGCTAGGTATGCCAAATAACACTTGTTTACAAAATATTAATATTTAATTTTAAATAAAAAGTGATATCCAAACATTAACCAGGCTACATCTTGCACTCTCAATATTCAGTTCACTTCCACTGGTTTGTGGGATAATGTTCCTAAAATAGTTCTTAACAATGAGCATGAATTAAAATGAAACCAAAGTATTTCCAGCCAAATGAAATGAGTATGCAACATCAATTTACAAAACCCAGGCAACTATACCACTTGTTTTGGAACATCTGTTGAATTAGTAATTTGCTATGCATAAGAAACACTCTTTACCAAGCAGTGAGACACAGCAAAGGAGAAATACAATCATCTTTTGAAATTGGTTTCTTTTTTTGCCTAAGGCTTAAATTCCTTTAGTTCCATGGCAGAATATTTCACAAAAAACTGAAAACAGTTAAGAAGCTTAAACTGAAAGCACTGGAGACAGCTAGCTCCCATTCAAACAAAGTACAAATGAAGCAAGGTCATATGAATGAGACTGCGATTACCTCTCAGCTATTTGCACCTGCAGAGGTAAAGCTCTCAGGTTTACTAAGCAAGCCACTGTTGACACACCACACAACTCTCAGTGTCTGGTGAGTACATGGAAAAACAGTGGGATGAGAATTTACTGCTCTACACATGCTCCTTATATTTTCTACCTAAGTTACCCTACCTTACCACAACGAAAAAAGAGAACGCACAGTTCTTAAATCCTAAATGAGAAGAGACCTCAGAGCAGCCCTCTCTTTACAACCTTTAGCAACCTGAAGGGCCTAAAAGAGACCTGGAGAGGAACTATTTACAAGGATGTGTAGAAACAGGACAAGGGGGAATGGCTTTAAACAAAAAAAGAGTACGTTTCATCAGCTGTAAGAATGAAATTGTTCTCTGTGAGGGTGATGAGGCACAGGAACAGCTTGGCCAGACTGGATGGGATCCTGAGCAACTTTGTAGAGTGGAAGGTATCCCTCCTCTTGGCAAGGGGCTTGGAAGTAGATGACCTCCAAGTCCCTTCCAGCCCAGGATATTTTATGACTCTATTAGATGAGAGAAGGAAGAGCGTGAATTCCTAATCACAAGCAAGGAGAAGTGGGAAAAAAAAGCTGACAATACTTACTGAGTTAAATCCTGGCCACATTCTGCACACAAGCCTTTCATAACAACAGGATGGCTGCAACCTTCCAGTCTCACCAAAACAGTCCTGAAAAAGACGTAGGCATTTCATTTACAGAAGGGAGATAACAGACACGTAGATTAGTAACCCACAGACTGAATTAATTCAAGGAATAAATTCTGGTAATGACTTGAGTGTCAGCCCCTTAAGATATAGGCTTTAGCCACAACATGGTGAAAAAGACAATCTATTTTCAAATTATGATTTTTCAAAACTTTAGAACTCATTAAATCATATACTAAGGTCAGTTTCTAATCATGGTTTAGCAAGGAAGTTCAATGAGAACAAGCATAGTTTGTCCAGAAACAGTTTACATTCTATAATACCCTACCGAACTACACAGTAATGAAAACCAAATGCAGAAACTTCAACATCACCGAACAGCTCAGGCTGTCTTTTAAAATCACTGAGTCCAACCATTAACCTAACACTGCCAAGCCCACCACCAAACTATGTCCCTAAGCACCACATCTGCATGTCTTAAATTCACCCAGAGATGGTGTCTTGACCCCGTTCCCTGGGCAGCCCATTCCATTGCTTGAGAACCCTTCCTGTGAAGAAATTTCTCCTCATATCCAGTAAAGCACCCCTAGCACAACTTGAGGTAATTTCCTCTCCTCCTATTGCTTGATACTTGGAAGAAGCAACTCCCATCTGGCTGCAGCCTCCTTTCAGGCAGTTGCAGACAGTGATAAGGTCCTCCCTTGAACCTACTTTTCTCCAGACAAAACACCCCCAAGCTCCCGCAGGTGCTCCTCATCAGACATGTGCTCTAGATTCCTTACCAGCTCTACTGCCCTTCTCTAGACATGCTCCAGGACTTCAACGTCCTTTTTGTACTGAGAAGTCCAAAATTTAACACAGGATTTGAGGTGTAGCCTCACCAGTGCCAAAGACAGGGGCAGACAAGTTCTATACCAACTACCAAGTTAAGTTTATTATTTTCATGGCAGACATATATTGCTTCAATCTTCTCATAAAAATATTTTTATTTCTGATCCTTAAGCCTTGAGTCACCACATCTTAAAATAAAGGCATAGGAACTGATATTTGATTTTTTTTTTTAAATGGCTAAACCAAACCAGAAATTAGAGCTGGAAACAGAGAAGTGTGACATTCACAATTCCAAACTCTTTAGAAGACAAACTCTACTTTTCAGTTGAATAGTCCAACTAAAATATTCCTCATCCAGTTATCAAAATTCCCAGTCTTGAAAATATTGTTATTTATTTTTTCTCAAACACTTAGCAATCACTGTAAGAGACTTGTTTCCTTCATTACAGATTGAGAAACTGATCTTTCAGACTTCCTATTTTTAAAAAATTCTAAGAAGTAGATAGCAGTAGCTCAGCTACTAAAAAATTTCACCAAGTCTGTGATAATGAACTACAGCAGCTCCCTATATATTTTTAAAAAATTTAGAAGTCAAGCAGCTAAAAAAAAACCAACCAAAAAGCAAAAAACCCATCAAAATCTGAGCTTATTCATAACCTGACTGTAGTGTTCGAAGTGTGGCTTCAAACCTGTACTGCAATAAGCAGCCTACAACACGAAGAAAACTGTTTTGCATGCCCAAATCTCTCATTCATATATCTGACTACTAAGCATTTGGGAATTCTAAGCAGAAATTCAGTTTCTAAATAATACCTGCAACTGCTTACTTGTAGTGTGTCCCCTGTTCTTCAAGAACCAGAAGAATAATGACTCTACTAACAAAACTGCAGTTCATGCCCACAGTGAGGATTATTTTCCTCTTTGAGGGCAAAAACTAGATTCAGGTCAGGTTTATCTCAAAAGAAGTCTTCACAAGCCATCATATTACCAGTATTCCCATTTACAAACATGCAGATCTATGCACTTCTCACTGGCAGCCATTTTCTGCTTTGAAATTACACCTCCTCTTCCTGTGTAAGCATCTTAGATCGCCTTTTTAAAAAAAACATGGTTATGTATTTCACAGAAAACAAATTGCCAGAAAACAAAGAAAAATGGAAAATAAAGCCAAGACGCTTGGCTTTTTAAAAGAACTGCACAAAACAAAGTATTTTAGTGGCCCTTCACTAGTGGCAATTCACTGTGTGATTATTTCAAAAATTTCACAGAATTTTGGTCTCCTCTCATCCCCCTGTGTTTGCATTATTTCATTGGACTCTTCTCCCCACTACCTTTGACAATATCTCTATCTTTCTGTCTTTTACCTTGATTCACTACTAAGCTCCTTTTTAGGCTACCAATGCACACTAATGACCATGTCACAATTTTTCATTCTCACCATGTCTTCCATGTATAAATCAGAAATTACAGATACACCTAAAAGGCCAAAAAATATGCCCCACAGTACGAGGTACAGAAACAAGCTTAAGAGATTACAGTCCCTGAGTTTATGCCCCAAATGAATTGGTTTTCAATAGCTCAAAAGTAAAAAAGCCTTTCAATGCCATCTTAGAAGTCACAGTATCTCCAGACATTGTCTACTTTGCAGTCAAGGTAACCTCACACTAGAGGAATGCAACAGGAGAAGCTGGCATGCTCCTGGGCCGAGATGTGATTCAAAACTGGACACACAAGAGCAACTATTTTTATAAGAAAATTAGAGTTCTAAATTACTCATTGATACTGTTCCTAAACAGCACTACTGTACCTTATCTCATATCAAGCATGACCACATAACCAGAACTCCTGGGTATGTTTAGATTATCTTCAGCACTTCCATGTGCCAGAGATAAAACAAAAAGCACATGATAGCACAAGACAAAGTTCTCTGTCTTGTTCTCTGTGATGCTGAACCCAAAGAACAGAGGAAGAACTCCAGAGCCCTGATAAACTTCTGAGCAACATACAACCAAAGGGTCAAATTCCAATTGCAACTGTCAAGATCTTAGGCAGACTTCTCAGAAAAAAAGTCCAACACTACTTAGTGCTGCAGAACGAAAGCCTGAACTCTGCTAAGGCCCAGGCATATTTAAATTTTAGCACACATTTTAATTACTAAAAATGAACAAACATAGACCTCAAGTAGAATGACTTTTTTAAATTTCACACCTGGAAGTTCTCCTTTTATTGTTGAAGTGAGGGATTTTCAAAATGGCCAAGATCAAAGCCAATTATCAGACAAAAGTGAGCTGAATCAAAGCGTGCCTGTCTGGTTTTAAATGGCTGCATACACCAAACAAAGGTTTGGGTTTCTGCCTGTTCTCTTCTCCAGGTTGTGAGTGAAACCCACTTAGAACAGAGCCTTTCCCTACTCCATTTCTACAAAGAATAAACAGATTTCCCCTCCCACCCCCTCCAAATAAGAGGAAGGAGGGCACACTTTACTGCTGGCAACATTAACAGCATCTTCATCTTCTCCAGGATCCCCAAGGTGATAGGAAGAGCTAATTGGCTACTTCAACAATAGCATTCCAAGGAAACCACCACAAAACATGCAAAATCTTTTTCTAGTTTTACAAACTTTCCCAACTGTGCAGATGAGCCGGGTGAAGCAACTGGGTAAGAACCACTGTGCTACGACAAGGAAACTTTCTCTGAGCAGCCATGGGGGTGGTAGATCATTCCAATACCCAATCTGATAGCTAAATGACTGCAACAGAACCACAAACTACCCACGTTGTTTCTTTAGTACAATGAAACTTGAACTAGTAAATAAGGAAACCCACTGTGGGCCCTTATTCACATTCTTTCCAGACGTACTATAAACAGCATAGACATTAGGTGTGCCATTAAAGTAAAATTTTACTTTTTGTGGCCACAATCATGAATAGGAACAGATCTTCACCAACAGCGCAGGATGTAGCTGAGCTGATCACAAGCTCATCACTGTTCTCCCAGTACTTACACACGCCCTATTTCTAAACCAAGTCTTTTAATAATATCTGCTTTAAGTAAGCAGCCTGGTAAAGAAAAAACACCAAGGGGGAAAGCTTTCATGAAATCCAACGCGAATGTTTTGCTTTTATTAACAAAAGCAGTCAATCCCTTTGCTAATTCTAAGGCCTGGTCACTACTTTTGACTCCAAATGTAAGAACTTTGTATCATGCATAACCATGCCACTGGTTGATGGTAACTGAATTACACTGCTACACCTAGTTGTAGCAACCAGTTTACTGGATAAAGGGAACCCAATGCAAACAAAAAGCATTCCCCTAAACATTTTATTATTGCTTAAATTTTTTTGTGGGTTGGTTGTTTTTTTCCAGCATGATCTAACACTTCCAGCAGCAAGTGCAGGAGTTACAGAAGAACAGAAACAAGAACTTCTTGAGATTTTTTCCATAATAAGTTTACTACCTGTATTAGGAGGGGCTGGCCAGCTGCAACACACAAGTACAATGGCCACAAGATGTCTTCATAGTTGTCTTCAGTAAAGCTCTGTATCTTAAGGATACTCAGCACAACACAGGAATAGAGAGGTTCCCTCAGTTACTCAGAACAAGTCTAACTCGACTGTACATTAACCATGGCCTTCTATTACAGCTTGGCTTCACTTCCAGAGGCAACAGCTCCAATGTCATACTGCCAGAGAAAGGCAATGGTCTACTTTCTTTACTCCCCACCCTTGTGTTTCCTCTGAAAGCCTACCCTCTCCTCTGGCATTACCAGAAAAGACAATTTCAGCACCCTGCAAGGTAGAACTCATCAGTCCTAACCAGGTTTTCTGCTGGTTTTAGAGTCAAGCAGCTGGTACAACCAGTCCAGCAAGGGTGACAGATCAAAGCTGCAAATGTTTGTAAAACAGGGCTAAGACTGGGGAAAGACAAGACACAGTTCAAGCAACTCACATTTTATCTCCACAGTAACCAGGCCACTTTGTTAGCATTTATTTTGCCTATCTGTAAAGACTAGCCTTGACAACTCTAAGTCATGGAAACATAAGTCTTCTTTATTGTCTTAAAGTCTGCTTCAAGATACCACGCATTAGCATTGAAAATATGGTGCAAATTTACAAGATGAAGGTACTGCCCTGCACTGACTCACATCTCATGCGAGTGCTGGCAGCCAAGTAATTGCTGGGTTTCCTCAGGTCTCTTTGGTATAAAGAAGGACGTCAAATACCACAAGAAACACAGAGATCAAGTTGTCACTGTGATCCCTTAAAGCTGCTGCCCTCAACCTGATGCCATACACCCTTCCAATTTGCCTTAGAAGATGTCCAAGAATACTAGTGCAGCAAGAGGAGATGGTGGTGTGCAAGTGAACAGAAGTCTCTGCCCTGGTTTGGCAGAATGCCCAAGGGGGTGTTACTGGCAAACTGTCAAGGCGTAAAAATACCAAATGAACACATCTTCAGATCAATTATTATTAATACCAACCATTACTGAATCAACCAACTGATCTACAACAAATATGAGCACAAAATCCTTTTAGCTGTCAGATGAAGTTATAATCAACCTAAAGCCTGCTTCTACAACTTCATTAGTCAGATTTGGAAACACTGACATTTTTGCTTGCTTATACCTGAACAGTATTTTGTGGTGTGTCTGCAGCATTTAGAACCCCTACTAAAGGCCCTTATGACCAATTCACATCAAACCACAGCCTTTGTTACATAGGTCTCCAGTTTTGTAGCAAGGATATTTCCAAAGCCTGAATCACCTTAATCTTACCATGTAACAGTACTTAACAACTGGATTTACATATTTAACTCTCATTAATATCCGTGAAGAAGCAGAGAGAGTCCTTGAATAATTGATTAAAAATACCAAGGATTTACAAAGACACATGGCCCTTTTTGCTCCAGGCAACACATGGCCTACAGCCTCTTCAAGCTGTTGGAGGAAATGTCCACTACAGCAGCCACTTGACTTACACTCAAGGACAGCAAACACACAGAGCTGCATTTCAAATATGCACGAACCCCAAACACCTCACCCAAAAAAGTCAGGCCTTTTGATAAAATCCTCCAAAACCTAAACAAAACCCCCATACCCTAGTCTAGACAACTAGGCTGGGAGGAGTACAACTGCTGTGAGCAGTAGCTCACAGAAAGCACAGCTCACACTTGAGGGCATCATCTCAGTTCTCCAAAGCTAATGGGGAAATTATTGGTCTTGAGATTATTTTTCCTTTGTTAAATACAGACTATTCACAACTAGGAGTTAACATGTTGTGAACTTTTTCCCTTCTACTTTTCAGGCAAAATACCTATACAGGTAGAGACTAAGGTCATACATGCCAAGAGAAACACAGGCACAGAGTTTCTGGGTGTTATTTATAATCCAAAAAACATCTTAGGCTAGAAGAAAGCCTTGCAAATCATGGAAGTAGACTTAAAGTATTTCCATTTACTTCTGCAGAAAAGTTTGCATTACAAGCAAGGAGGTAATCCTCTTTTACCTTCTATGCAGACATCTGTGAACAGCTTCTTGCACATTTCAAAAAGTTACTTCTAAGAGTTGGCAATGAATAATAGAAAGTACCGAAAAACCCAAACAAATGGGCTTGCAGTGCCCTTTACATAAGATACAGTAAATCTTTCAAATATTATTTACAATTATTTAGAACATTTTAAACCAGAAGTATTATTACTTATGAGAATTCAAGATTAATTTTTTTAAGGGATCTCTAACTTTGTAACTTATATCTCTAGCAATAAGTGCTTTGAATAATCACAGAAAACAGGCTGTCATATCTCGGCAATTCATTTAAGCAATAAACAGTTCTGCAGCCCACTCTCCCCATTACCGTTGTCAAATGCTGACATTACCTTTATGAATTTGCTTTTCTATTGCCACTTGTCTCTGACTGCAGTATTAGTCATGCAGCATTTCTCAAATACCTGCTGCAAAACTCCACCTGGGAGTTGAGGAACATCCATCTGACAGCAGGCTCAATCCAAATGTATGCGATGAACCCTGGCAATCTAAGTAGCACTTTTTCAAAAATTTGAACTGACTGAGTAGTGACCGTATAGCCTTCTAATTGGCAGAACAACAATTAACCTAAACCTACAGTTTTCTCAAACCACACTTGAACTTTCACATCAGTTACTAAAGAATGGTACTCGCAGATGAACTGCTACAAATCCAGACAATAGCATTGGAATTAGTCCAAGACCGACTATGTTTTGGTTTTTTTCAGGCATACACCTCTCAGATAAGGGAACTAATTTTCCCTTATCTCAGACCAACTTACCACTGCATTTCTCCTGCGCCCAGTCAAGCTCACCTGTAATTACCAGAACAAATCTGGTTTGCCTCCCGCACCTTTAGGTTCACATACAGACAAACAGCAACAGATGAACACCAACACAGCCTGGACACCAAAGCAGAGAAAGGTGACCGAGAGTTTCAAACACACAGAGAGCTGACATCAAAGCTATAAACATGGGCTTTACTTCTTCCTGTGCAAAGAAATCTGGAAAGATCCTGTGATCTCTCCCCCACTGCCTTGGAAAGCTGTATCTATTAACAGATTTCCTCTAAAACCACACACTTAGACAATCACAGTCCCTTTGTCTGTTACTTGCAAACAGCAAATAAAATAGGAAAAGGCTTACTGCAGGATGCACAATCCTCAAGTCTAACAGCTTTCTCCCATCCTTTTCCTTAGTACATACTGTGGCAAACTGAGCTGGATGCTACATCCTGCATGCTCTCCTCTGGGACTTGCTATTAAACCAGCAAGATGAACACAGTTACACAGGAAAAATTAACAACTCTTAACACCCTAAGAGCAATTATGAACCAAACTGTCCTAAGTTACACCACAGTACTCAAACGAGGAGCAGCAGCAGCTCCACATTTGACAACAACCATTTAATAACAGCATCTCATGAGAAATCCAACACACTCTGAAAGCAGAGGACAACAGCTTAGAAAGCTGCTCAGCTTATAAAAGGTAAGTGTGATAAATAGCTGTAAAGTTGATGAAGTTCTCTCCTTGAGCAACGCTTTCCTTGGTTAGGGCCACTTGCCCCCCCTCGGCCCTTCTTTGAATGAGAACCCACAGCATTCACTCCACTAAGCTTGGACCAAGACCATTTGCCTTTCACACCTTTTCAAAGGTTGCCAAGTCTTAGATGCCATTTTCAAACTAGAAAACACTAGAAAGCAAACAAATAGGCATAATTCAATTCTACTGTATCAAAATCACTGCCTTATGCTACACTGTTTCTTAGAACAGTTGTAGAAAAGCCATTTAGGGTTTTTTTAAAAGATATTAGTGCAATAGTGACCTGGCAATATCCCAACTCTTGTCTTAAAAAAGGAAGCATTTCCTATAACACAGCAACACTGTGTTAAAGAAAACCAGGGGAGCCTTTCTATCTTCCAAAGCCTTTATAAGACCAGCAGTTTCTCCTGCTGGTGACAGTTCTATCCTTCCACTATTTCCAATTCCATGGGTCTAACTTCAGCATAACCAAACAAAATGTATAATCAAGATCCTTAAACTGTATCCTGTAATGCATTACCTGCTCTCCAGGTCATTTCATGCTCCCCTATTTGCTTTAAAATGCAACTACTGCCAATTCAGCTATCCATATATAGCAAAAGACTTTAAATTAACCTTTGATTTCTAATTACACAAAATAGCTAACCATAAGAATATAAGTGAAAACTTGCAATTAATTGTCTATTATCATTTTCTGAAAGAGGACCCAAAAATTAGAGGCTGGCAGCTCTTTACTGAACCTTAAGGCTAGTATGTCAAGACCGACTTTCAGAACAATTCAAAGCTGAAGTCTTGTCGCTCTCTTCCTTCTTCAAACTTTTCCAACCATTCCCACGACAAACATCTATGTATTGCGCAACATAACAATTAAAGGTCTCATTGCAATCTCCCTGTGAGAATTTTTATCCATACATTTTCTCTTCAGAAGAGAAAAAATACAGAAAACCATGTCACAGTTGCTGAGAAGAAACAACGTGCACACTCGCCTTTGAAAAAGACTGGTTTTCTAAACAACTCTAGTATTAAAGTAAAGCTCAAAAATACCCTAAAGAAACTAGACAGCAATAACTAAGAAAGAAAATCTATTACCATTTGGGTAAAAGTACAATCTATTTCCAGCACAGACATCTACGAACCAACATTTTTAAAAAACTGCTATAACCCACTTGTAGCTCTACAATGGGATACATAAAACAGTACCATGAGCTTTCTCATTCTGTCTGCTGGCCCATACACACACAGAGCAAAGAGTCCTTGAGCTCAAGTAAGATGAGCAACTTATAGTACAAACTAAGAGAGCAGAAAATTCCCTCATTTGGGAGAAACCTTTGAAAGATAATGTTACTAAAGGCTATCATACAAAATGCCAAATGGAACATACACAACCTCAAAAATGTTATTCCCCAGTGTTGCCATGCCATTTATTCCCTTGCTGACTCTACTCTTGTGGCATTTACACAATCACTTTGCTCTGACCCATCTATGGGTTACTGCTGCAAGGATAAATTACTCCCTCTTTCCCTACACCACACTACTGTTGAAGCAACTGAACAAAACGAGGGGATTGATTACTATGGACCATTTTACAGGAGACTGGGCAGGAAGGAGGAAAAACCAAGCCATCTTTAACTAAATGTTTTCCAACACCCTACTCAATGCAAGGTACTCAAGTTTGAGCATCCCTTCCAGCCAACTCTCATATTAGCATGAAGCAACCAGGAAACCATGGTCTAAGAAAGTCACACTGAGAGAAACTGCATACACAAGGCTGCTACAACCACACCACTGGTAAATTCCAAGCCTGATGCCTGTTTCCAACCAAACCTGACTGAGAAGCTTGATCCTCTTGGATAAAGAAGCTCCTAAAAGTTTTGTGAAACATGATCAAGGAACTTTGTCCTTTACCATTCAGTACAATGAACTATCTTGTAAGCTTCCAACTTGTTAGGTGCCTAGGAACAGGCAATAAAGAAAGCAATGAAAGACAAATGCCCTCATTTAGAACTTGCATCTTTTTCACTATCCACTTCAACCAAACACCAGAGCGAAAGCCTTCTTTTAACGTTTCTTGGTATCACAGTATAAGGCAGAAAGGAGAAGAGGAAAACTTTAAAAAACCGCAAGTCAGAGAGATGCATACTGAAACTTACTATAAAAATAATGGGATGAATTCAGGCATAAAAAGGAATTAGACAAGACATATAGTAAGTTAGGACTGTTAAGTATTATTCAACAATCCTTAATGTTTGGCACTGAGGGGTTTTCAAGACTCAAACTTCATTAAACATTTGCCAGGATATTATGAAAACATCTGTGTCTAACAAACAGCAAGGTGCTTTTTCCTGTAGTTTGCTATAAGTGTCACCACTTTAAAATAAACTGCAATTCATTAGCATTTTTTCCCTCTTGAAAGACTGTTAAGATATATGGTACGGGGCTCTGGCCTTATGTGGAAAGTAAACTAGGCCCTGAGGCTATGTGCTATTAGATAACCAAAAGAAGACATTATTTCAAAAATATATAATCAAGTTTCTGGCACAAAAAAAAGTACCAATCAATGACACAAAAAAGCTACAGTTTAAGAGAACAAATCCCCACCTCTTTCCTGCTATCTTATCTAAAATAAAAAAAAAATCAAGTTTTGCTTCATTAGGATCCAGATAGTTTAAACAAGACTTTTATTACAACACAAATATACTCTGTAGAAGAATGTGAATTTTTGCTATTAAAGGTATGTGAAGTAAGACACAAAGCTACCCAGGTTAAGTACACAGGTAATAAATATTTCAGAATACTCTTCTAATGTGAACCAAACAAGACCCTTGCAATAGTCTGTCCCATCAGTAGGACAATAATTTTATATTAGAAATGCTTATGTAAATATTTGCATAAAGCATTAATACTGACCAAACCCAGAATCCTGCCATACCTGCAGCACCTTCAGAATGATTAACCCTGATGGGTAACTGGCACCAGTCATACACGGAGCAGTGCAGGATTTTTGGCATTTTATTTGTTGCTCCTGCTACCCATCAAAATTATGCTTCATTAACATCAAAGGCCTTTCATTAACTGCTTCCTGTACTCCCTGTTATTTACAGTCCTAAAAGGTTAGACACCTTTCTCTCTCAAGTTCCAGTCTGACATGTCATGCAAGCCTACCTCTGCAAGAGTAAGCAAAAGCTACCTACTGCCTGCATGCCTTAGGCTCTTCCCTGGAGAAAGCTTCCACCCCATCAATGCTATGAAGTGGGTAATAACACTACAAAAAAATTAAGCACTGTAAATATGCAAAATTACTTTCACGCAGCAAAAGATTCCATCTCATGCTTGATATGAAAAAAAAATAAAAACAAAAGTTAGAAATGTGTCTTCTTAATTGGGAGAGACTTCTGCTAAATGATGTCTTTATTTCCAGAAATATTAAGACCTGACATAGAAGAAAATTCAGCCACTCATTGTTTATCCTCAAATGAAAAGGTTTCATCAACTTATGTTCTCAGGAAAAGGAAAAATATTTTTAATAGAAACAGTACTTCTACAGTGTTTCAGGGTCTGACAAATACTTGCAAGTATCATTGGTTCAAAGAGAATTTAGTGCTAAATCAGTCAAGTTCATTTTTGTAAGGGCAGCATGGCACCTACCATTCTGGATAGTTTGGATTACAAAAAGGGCACCTTCTGCAGATGATGACTAAATTTCAGCTGTTTATTCAATCACACCTGTGTCTTAATAATGCAAAATCTTAACATATATTGAAATATTGTTAGTGAACGATTATTTCAATGCCACAAAATGGGAAGCCACAGGCAAGAAATTAAATGTTTGCGAAAAAAAACTTTTAAGTGACCGAAGAACTGCAGTTATGTCTTCCACTGCTGAACAGCTCTACTACCCTTAAGTCATGCTTATTCTATCTCTTCACTTGAACTTTTCCCTTGCACTCACCCAGTAAATATCACTGCAACAAGCAACAGAGGAACCTGACTGAAAAGTCAGAATTCCAGAAGCATAACGCCTAGCAATGGTCAATATCAATTACAATCTTTCAGTTGTGCAAGACAGAAATATTCCAAAAGCCAAGAACAGCAGTAATAAAGAATACATTTTCTAATTGTCTCAAAGCAAGGACTTACTAATTATAATCAAGTGATTCATGACTAGACAAATCCAGTAAGAACAATGTATAAAAATTGGTGCATTCCAGCCCATGAAGTTAACATTGAACAAAGCTGAAACTAAAATGCTGCTAAAACAGCAGCAGACCCAGACTACTTTAAATCGACCATATTTTTCACTTAGAATATTTTTAGTTTGGTTTTCCTTCCAAGTGCTTAGCTAACACAACGAAAAAAAAGCAGATAAACTAATCTCCCCTTTTATTCAGTGCTAGCAACATGAATTTCATCATGCATACAGCATTTTAAAATTTCAGTCTGTACTTTTAAGATCTTTTTTAGTCTGACCTAGCATTTACAGTACTTTTGTTCTACATCAGGTATTAAGGATTGCCCATGCTGCACCAGATGCAATAGCAGAATGCTGATGGAGCGCAAAAGGAAAGCCACTGTCTTATCTCAGAAAGTTATCTCTATAGCAAGAAACACACAGCTTGCACATCCTCAGTAGCACATTATATGACTGACTGATATAAAAATGCATCAGACTGGCTTTTTCTTAAACCTTTCAGAGCATCCCCATACACAGATATTTTGCATGTACTAGTGAATTTCAATCAAGAAAGTTTAGGCCTGGCTGCTCCCACCTAAAAATCAAGAAAACAGCAATCAAAGTAAATCGCTTGCTGTCATAAAACAGAAGAAGTAGATTATTTAACTAGTTTCCTGCTGAGAAAGAATAAATCTGCTAGTACAGGGTAGCAGGCTATTCACCCAACTTAACCTAGAAATCTGAGCGCCCCACTATAAGGCACTTAAGAATTTAGAAGTCAACGAACTTATCAAGACAAATCCACTGCTAAACTATAGGAAAAAAATAGTTTTTTAGTCCCTGACTCTTCTGAAAGATAAAATCGTGGTTGTATTTGTGAAGTCTTATACATTAAAACATCAACAGTATTAAAAACATTTAGACTGCCAATATAATGTGTAAGGTACTTAATAATTTAAAAATGTCTTGCTGCACTGTTGGTTTCCATTAAAACTCCTTCTACGGAGCACAAAATGATCTGTTTGCTCCCTGAGTTTTGTATCAACCTAACTGCCAAACTACGAAGACTACATTAGGAGAAGAGGTAGTAGGCAGAAACTGATGCACAGGAAGTTCCACATGAACACGGGGAACAACTCCTTTATTGTGCTGGTGACTGTACACTAGAAGAGGTTCCCCACACTGTGGAGCCTCCCTCACTGCAGACAGCCCAGAACCACCTGGATGCAATCCCATTCCACATGCCGCAGGGCGACCCTGCGTGAACAGCGAGGTTGGACCGCATGACCCACTGTGGTCCCTTTCAACCTGACTCGTTCTGCGATTTTGTGATTTCCAAGTAGTGGTTCCAGTAAGGGTTTAGAGAACCCCGATGCAGCAGGAGGGGCGCACCGCTGTCTGAGACGCGAGTTCACAGCAACAGGCCCAGCTCCGAAACACGGCAGCGGAGCACGATCCCCCGGCACCTTCCTCCTCCCGGCACGGCACGTCCCCGCGCACGGCCCGGCCCCGGAGGAAGGGCCTTTGTGAGCAGGGCCCGGCGCGGCCCGCTCGGACCGGGCGCCAGAGCCGCGTCCCGCCCGCGCCGCGCCGCCCGCACTCACCCGGGCGCGATGACCTGGCCGGGCCGCGCGCAGAGCTCGCGCACCACGCCGGGCCGCTCCGCGCGCAGCCTGCGCTCGGGGCCGCCGCGCTGCGGGCGGGCGGAGGCGCCGCTGGCGGCGGGCGGCAGCGGGGCGGCGGCGGGCGGCGGCGGCAGCGGGGCACAGAGCGCCAGCACCGACCCGATCTGCACCGCCGCCCCCACCGACACCTTCCACTCCAGCAGACGCAGCGGACGCGGGCCGGGAGCGCGGATCTCCGCCACCGACGCCGGGCCCTCCGCGCCGGGTCCGCCGCCCCGCTCCGGCCGCTCCTCCATCGCCCCGGCCGGCGGCGGAGGGTGGGTAGGGGGTGCGCGGCAGAAGGGCCGGACCTGGCGCTACGGGCGCCGAGGGGTTCGGGGCGCCCCGATAGTCAGCGGTGGCGCCGACGGCGGCGAGGTCACGGCGGCTCTGCGCAGGCGCCGCGCCGTGCGTCCGGCCGCGCTTAAAGGCACAGGCGCGGCTGGCGGCCCGGCCCGCGGGGCGGCGCGGAGAGAAACTACGGCTCCCGGCAGCCCCCGCCCGCCGGCCCTCAGCGGCGTGACAGAACCGGAGTTGGGGAATATCCCGAGTTCGGAGCCGCGGGGATCGGCGGGTCCGACCCGTGGCCCTGCGCAGTACACCCCCAGAATTACATCGTGTGCCTGAGAGCGTTGTCCGAGCCTTTCTTGAACTCTGTCAGGCTTGGTGCTGTAACCACTTCCCTGGGGAGCCTGTTCCAGTGCCCAAGCCCCTCTGGGTGAAGAACCTTTTATTTTCCTATTATCCCCCTGTCTTGGTTTAGCCCCAGTAAGCAGCCACACCCTCAGCAGCCACTTTCTCACTGTTCTACCAGCAGACTTGGAAGGGTAAAAGCTGGAAAACTCATGGGTTAAAATGAAGACAGTTTAATAGGAAAACCAAAAGCCACTTGCATAAACAAAGCAAAACAAGTGATTCACTGCTTCACCTGGGCAGGCAGGTGTTCTGCCATCCCCAGGAGAGCAGGGCTGCATCCCATGTAACAAATTGGGAATACAAACACCATCACTCCAAATGTCCGTCCCCCCCCCCGCCCCTTCCTCCTTCCTCCCTCCACTTTATTTACTGACCATGATGTCGTGTGGTCTGGAGCATTGCTCTGGTCAGTTGGGGTCACTCCACCTTTCCTGGCTGTGTCTCCTCCCAAGCACCCCCACATTCATTGCCAGCATGGCAGTATGGAAAACAGAAAAGGCCTTAGCTCTGTGCTAGTCCTGCTCAGTAATAACAAAACCATCTCTAAATTATCAGCCCTGTGCTCAGCACAAATCTAAAACACAGTCCCATTCCAGCCACTGTGAATGAAGTTAACTCTACCCTAGCAAAATCCAGAGCACCAATCTAAACCTCCCCTGACACAGCTTCAGGCCCTTCCCTTGGGTCCTGTCACTGGTCACCACAGAGAAGAGATCAGTGCCTGCAGCTCCTTTTCATGTTGTGAGGAAACTATGGACTGAGTCCCCCTTCAGTCTCCTAGGCTGAACAGACCAAATGACCTCAGCTTCTCCTCATACAGCTGCCCCTCAAGACCCTCCACCATCCTCATGGACCTCCTCTGGACACTCCCAAAGAGCTTTATATATTTTTTAATATTGTGGTGCCCAAAACTGCACACAGCACACGAGGTGAGGCTGCACCTTTGCAGAACACACTTGGACAGTCACCTCACTCTGCTCTGTGCTGGTGCTGCCCATGGCCTGGACCCTGAGGAGCCTGTGGAAGCTCTGCAGCACTCTCCAAGTCTCCCCTGGGTCAGAGGGCAGGTGGAAAAGGAGAGCAGCCTTGCCTGGCAGAGCAGCCACCTCCCCGTGGTGCTGGCCCCACACCACAGTACACTGGCAGGGCAGGGAAAAGGAATAGGGATGCCTGGCAGAGAGGTGCTTGGATGTGGACATATCCACAGAGGAGCTTGGACATGGACATGGCTCAGCAGAGACACAGCCTAACAAGGCCAGCAGGGCTGACTGAAGCTGAGGTCAGAGACGTCCCTGAGGGCATGTGTTCTCCACCAAAAGATGCCATGGACATGCTTCCCGCTCATGGCAGCCATGTGGCAGGGTACTTTTATCTCTTCAGCCACATGCCACGGGTGGAGGCCTCATGCCATGTGCCAAACTTTGTGCCGCCTGCTGTGGAGCAATGAGATGCTCTGAGCTTCCATGGGAATGCTCAACTACCTCAGCATCTCTAGTGCTTGTGTAGCAAGTGCACCAAATCTTTTTACCTCCTTGGTGTTTCCTGAATGAACGTCTTAACCTAAGAGCTCAGAGCAGCAGATCCTAGGGGCTTCCACAAGAAGTCTTTTCCAGAGAGAAACTGGCTTGCTAGTGGATAGAATTTTGATAGGGATGTTGAAGAATACCTGTACTGCCCCTAGCTCAGTATGCAGGTGCAGTGTGAGCAGCAGGTGGAGCGCTGGAGGGGAGGAACCTGAACCTGAGCCCAAGGTGAGAGGCTGTGACCTGCCAACCCTCTGCATAACAAAGGACCTGGGGGCCTGTGGCCCGCCCAGGGGACGTGGGCAACCCAGAGACACAGGAGGAGCTGGTGACTCCAGATTTTTCCATACTTGAACTTTGAGGGTATAAAAGTCCAGGGTTTTCGGTGTTGCTCCTTAGAGGCACCTACCTCAAGCTCAAGTTATTTTGATATTGCACCATGATTAAATTACCTTAAGGATCAGGATGTCTGAAATTCTACTAAGGGGAAACCTGGTCTCACTGGGAGTGTGGAGGATGTAGCTGCCAAAGGGGCCTCGGTCCCAGATTAGGTGATGCCAGAGTGGCTCCTGGATGGTCAGACATGTGGTAAAGCTACTTCATAAAAGGTGAGTACTTTTTGCATAAGATTCCATCTCTCTACTACTTGTATTGCTTTATTTGCTCTTTCATAATCTGAAATAAATAAAATCTGAAATGAAAATAAAAATAATCAGGACTGAAGCAATATGCCCTTGTCTTCTTGCACATGAAAACTGAACTTTGAACCCCAGTGATCTCTGATGAGGCCAACTTCAAACTCTACCAGGAAGTGCTGACTTGTAGCATTTCTCCTCAACTCTCATCTCAGTGTTTTTAGCTCACACCCAGCCTTCTGTTTTTTTGTAGAGTGGATTGATACTGTTTAGCTCAGGGACAGACTGCCTCGAGAGTGCAAAGAAAAAAGATAGCCTCAAGGATCAGAAGAATTCATCAAGAATTCCACTATTAAAACTTCTTAGACTTCCAAATCTAGCAAAATCGGTTCCATCAAGACTGGTACTCATAACAGTCAAGAAAAGGCTGAAGTAATAGCTGAGGTGGGAAGGAACCTTTGGAGATCATCTAGTCCTAGCTCCCCATCTCAAAGCAGAGGCAACTAGCAGGTTGCTCGGGGTCACGTACAGTTGGGTTTTCACTGTCTCCGAATATGGAGACTCTAGAGCCTCTCTGAGCAACCTGTGCCAGTATACAAACAACCTTACTGTGAAAAAAGCATTTTCTTGTGTTTAAGTGGAATTTCAGTTCATGCCAGTTGCCTCTTGTCCTTTACAGGGCACCACTGACAAGAGCCTGTCTTTGTCTTCTTTATCAACCCTCCCCCATCTCTATCAAATGTTTATACACATTGTTAAGATCCCTCTGGAGCCTTCTGTTCTCCAGGCTGAACCGTCCCAGCTCTCTCAGCCTCTTCTCACGTGACTGATGCTCCAAACATTTTAGTAGTGTTGTGCCCCTTTGCTCCTGTTGTTCCAGTATGTCCATGCCTCTCCTGCACTGGACCCAGCACACCCAGTGTGGAGTCGCCAGTGCTGAGTGTAGGAGAAGGATCACCTCCCTTAAATCTTTTGGCAGTGCTCTTCCTAGTGCAGCATGGAATGCTGTTGTCTTCTTTGCTGCAAAGTTTACCTTTGTTGGTTCAAGGGAAGTCCATCAGGGTCCTCAGGCCTTCACTGCAGAGCTGCTTTCTAGACCCTTGGCCTCCATCCTGTCCAGGTGCCTGGGGTTGTTCCTCCCCACAGGCAGGACACGGCATTTCCTTTTCTTGAATTTCATGAGGTTCCTCTCTGCCCATTTCTCCAGGGTGTCAAAGTCCCTCTGGATGGCAGCACAGCCATTTAGCCTGTCACCCACTCCTCCCAGCTTGGTATGATCTGCAGACTTGCTGAATGTGCACTCTGCACCATGGTCAAGGTCATTAATGAAAATGTTAAAGAGTATTGTTCCTGGTGTTATCCCCTAGGCAAAACACCAGTGAGTGGGAAACTAATGACAGGGCAATTCTAGCACAGCATGAAGCACCAGGGACAAGATTCATATTCATAGGCATCTTTGTTTTTTTGGTTTTTATTTTTCCATTTCTGCCCTAGAGAATAACCTCTGTAAGAAAACCAGGAAAGACTGTCAATTTTATCCAGATTCCCTAAGTGTAATCTTGTCTTGTGTTTGAAGATTAGCTCAGGTAAACAAACTTTGTTGGTACTGAATGTCCCATTATTGTATGTGGAGAAGATAGTCTTGGCAGCAGAGCAGAACCATGGCACAAAAATGGTCTGGCTTTGTTTGCCCTACACATACCTCAAACTGATGGTTACTCTGTTTTCCTTTTGCCTGCTAATCCCCCTCACTCAAAGACACACATTTAAGGTCATGCAGCTTTAACACCTGTCATTTTCTTGAGAGCTGGCCTACCACACAGCTTCTATATGTTCCAATGTCATATCTGTCTTGCCAGACCTCCTTGGAGGGGTAGGGATAGACAATATTTAATCCCTCACTGGTGGGTTTGATGGAGTGACTGAATTCTGACACTTCAAGTAAGGGATGAAGTGAGAAGAGCTCACCTCCCCTAACCAATTCTGATACGTTAACTCTTATCTCTGGAACAAACTAAAGACGTGTTGAAGCTTCTGTAGTACTGCTGACCTCAGAAAGCCACTGCAGCCCCTCCTTTACAGTAACTATTTTGTGATTTTCTCTGCACCTGTAATTGTGCAGATGAACAGCTCAGATGGGAGAATAATAACAGAAATCTACATAATCATTATTATTGTTGTTTCTTGTTATTTTGATTTCCCTGAGACAAAAGGTTACAAAATAGTTGACCAATCAATCCTAGGTAGGTGCAAGGCAAAATCCCTGAAATAGCATGTGATTAGAGCATTAGGGGAAGAATCTGTAATTCTATTATGCTAGTAGAATCCTAAGAAATACACCGTGCTAGGATGCTTGACTTCATGTCTGGTTATACCAGATGGCTTCCATCAAAAGGCAGATGTTTTTCCCAGTCTTCCCCTCAGAAAGGACACCAGAATTTACCCATGCCTTTGTATTTGAATACATAAGCATGAACAAAAGCATATGGTGTAGATATCAGCTTCACGGAACTGTTGGGTGAAAGCACTGGGGTGGTAGATACAGCCTTGTGGCAAAGCACTTCTTGAAAATTATTGATTTTTAAAAATACATACATTGTAAAAATACAGCTGACTTCTAAGAAGATAAACAAGATAATCTGCAGTGTAGTTACTTAAGGTTAAGCATGTTAAAAACATGCTTAGCTAAGACTTCTTTTAAAATAAAAGACACGTTACCCTGCTTTATGTGTTGTAGCTTTAACGAAAATTCAAAATGTAGTATATAATGCGTCTTAAAGATGACTTGGCTGAATGTTTTCCTATTCAGACTGATGACTGATGCTGTAAGCCTGTCACAGCATACTTAATCCTCATTAATACCTGTTCCATAGTAATTCTTGGGAGTGTGTAGAGTACAAGGTGGTCATCCTCCCAAAATCTCCAAGTGGCTTACAGAGCTCTGCAATGGAGGAGAGGCATGAGGCTCTCGCTCCATACCTCAGTGCTCCTGGAGAGCTGTGGGTGGTTTGCAGACAGGCCGTGACAGCAGCTCAGCAGCGGCCCATGGACCCTGCTCCAGCCTGAAGCGCAGGCATGCAGCTGTAGCGCAGGGTGCCTGGGCAAAGTCACTCTTGGCTTCTCCTGTGCTTGGGGATCTGAATAGACCAGCTGCCCTGGTGCTAAACAGCCCCATTGCCAATTACATGATGTTATGTTATTATGGTAGCTGTTGCTAAGCTACTCAGAAGTGATGCAAAAGTTGTTCAGGAGTCACGGACTGGACAGTCCCTGTGGCAGGGAGTTTATAGCTGTTTATACATAATTCCTCAGTACAAGAATTCTGCAAGGTGGTATCACTTTTAAATATTATGAGAAAATATGGACACATTCAAAAGGCCTCACAGCTCTTCTGTGCCTAGACACCTTATTGTATCCCCTGTGATAACCAGTGATAGATTCCAGTTAGGGAAGCTAAATAACCTCATCCTGTATTTTGAGCAATTCCAGTAGGAAGGGTAGCTTTACCGTCCTCCAAAGTTGGCAGGGCTTACTATCAGAAACTAAGGCATTTTGTGCTGGATGTGAGCACCCTGTGTGAAAGAGGTTTGGGTAGTTTCCATTGTGGCAATACTTTTCTGACTCTAGATTCTTGAATTCTTAGCCAAGGACCTTCTGCCAGGGTTTCTCCTGGCTTTGACAGAAGCAACCCAGGGAATGACTTTAACACACAGAATACAATAAAATGCATATCTGAAGCTTGATCCCATTCCCACTGAACTATCAGAAATGTTGTCAATTGCCTTCAAAAGGAGATAATGCAAATTCTTAGCATTGCAGTAATCAATTAGCAGGCAGTTTAAATTGCACTGTCACTGACAGCTTTTCCGTCAGCTGTCTCTTAGTGTCTGAAAATGTGGTCTTCATACTCTTTTAACAGAGCATCTTTTTTTTTTTTTTTTTCCCAGAAAATATCTTTGGCAAAGCTCTGTGCTCCTCAGTGGAAATCCAGCAGAGACTAATTTAGCTTCTCAATTTTTGTTTTTCTTGGGCAACCTGAAAGAAAAAGATATAAAAAAAATGAACCATTTGTGAATGTTAGTGTTACATTTTCCCCACAGTTCTTTTTCTATGAGCGGGGTTAGTATGGCACTGATGGATCTGCACAGGTGTGTGTTCAGAAGTGCAAATACTTGTGCATGGAGGTTTTTCTGTACAGCAGCATCAAGACTGGCTCATGCCAGATCAGCTGTACAGGAGATTGCTGCATGCACGCCATCAGGTATGTGGCTGTCTACCCATACAAACCCCAGCACAGACATGTCCTTTTGGTCCTGCCCTTGAAAACCCTAGAGGTTGCTGTCTTTAGTCATAAAGTAAACCATGATTTACTTAGGTTAGGGCTACCCCCACGATGCCTTCACAGTCATGCTTCACATCTTGAAGCCCACATAATTTTGAAATGCATGACTCGGAAGCATGAGTAAACACTTCTCCCTTTCCTTAGCTGGGATGCATACAACTTAACATCCCTTCCTCCTCTGCAGAAGAGAGACATGTCTAAACATTTTCATTTCAGAAGGGAAGCTGATGACAGAGTTTCCTCTGCTGTCACAACAGAAGTTCATTCAAGTGCTAGACTGGGCCATCGACTAGACAGGATGGGGAATTTTTATAACCTAGGCTGTTTGTGACTGCAAAATGTTAGAGCAATGATTTCCAGCCTGTACTCTGTAGGCTTTTGGGACTGGTGAGCCCATGGATGGTGATTAAGAAAGACACTTTGCTGTCTAGTAGTCTACAGCTGGGAAAATTTCTTTTCCCCTCACATCCACTGGAAAATGTATAGAGATGAAAACCGGCCAAAAATCCTGCCATAATAAAACATCTGCTCTTCTTATCAGACTTGTGTGAAAGATTTATTGAGTCCAAATTTTCCAACTTTCACCCTGCCCCTCCCTTCATGGCAGGCCAAAATTGGGAAAAAAAAAGAGAAAGAAAAAGGGACGGAAAGGAGAAAGGGGAAGAGGAAGGGGAAGGGAAAAAAGAAAAGAAAAGAGAAAAAAGAAAAAGTGAGGGGAAAAAAAAGAGTTAAGTTTTTATCAGATCTCAGTTTTTGCACTATCCCTGGCAGGTGGTGGGGCTGCAGTGCTCCCCCAGCCCACAAGGACTTGACTTTCTCCACTGTCTTTTTCTAGCAGAGTGCCATAGGATGGTTCATAAGAAAAAACAAATATTGAAAATACTGAGTAAGATAACTCTTAAACAAGGAAGAAATGTTTATTTAGAGCAATGGAGAAAAAAGATCTACTAAACTGGAAAAAAAAAATCATACTATTTATTCTATACTGGCAAAATGGGACAGATAAATTCAAAGTTCAGAACAGGATTGAAGGTAATACTTCCCCACTTATTGTGTATCAGAAAAAGTTCAGAAAACTCAGCAGTTATGTGGGGAGGGGGGGGAACGAAGCTGTCAATTGTGATTTTTAAGCAAAGAAAAAAGTCATAGAACTGCAAAGAAGATAAACAGAATCAAAAGTGATCAATCAGGAAGCTGCTGATTGAAGGGACAACAAAAAAGTAATTTGGTCTGGTGGCTTGCTGAAGAAGGACATACTGGAGACAGAAGTCATTACCTGGTGAGGAGAGTGAGGTAAGCACCATTTTCTTTTATTCAAAGCAGGGATGAAAAGAAGAACATCTGAAGAAGGGGAAAGACAGGACAATAAATCATCAAAGGCATAGCATATACTATGTAAGAGACAAGCATGAAAGCTTCATAAGCTGATCTTAAAAACCATAAATTATGGCAGTAGCATTAGTTGTGAGCCTCTGAACTGGGAAAAGTGGGGTTCTGTACACATTACTAATAAACCCATAATCATATATTGAGACATGTAGAAGCTGTGTGGGTGTCTGCACAAGCTGAGAGGTAAATCTTTTTCCCCCCTCTTACTTAATCTGAAAATTTGGATGGTATGGATGGTACTGAGGTTTTTTTTTTTTTTTCCTCATTCAGGGATATTTTGCAGGAGATATTTTTATAATCTGTTCCCAGGATGGCAAAGTTTGGACTCCCCCTGATCTTGCCCCTGATGGGCACTTTTAATACAGAGGAGAGAAACCTTTATCAATGATCCTCAGTTAGGATCTTTTCTGCTGCAGGTGCCAGCTTTTTATAGCTTTTGATTCATCACACAGGTGGAGAGGCCAGCTCTTGTTGTGCACAGTCCTAGACTATGAAAATGTTTATGAGGTTAGTCCCCTGATGGAGATATAGTAAGGCATGAAGCCACAGTGTACTGATGAACCACTCAATCAGTGGTTCTTGGAGAAATATATGTGTTCTATTCTTCTCGGTTTGACAAAAATGCTCCTGTCTTAGAAAAGCAAGCAAACAGGGTATGCATCTGGGACAATGTTCAGTATACTAAATGAACATTTTTATAGGTGCAAAATCATAGTCTAGTAGAAAAACTACCATCAGGTGCAATAGCACAAATCCTCACAAAGAATTTAATTGTGGTCAAGATCTGGTAAACATTTTACTTTTCAACTGCATACTTTGCACGCTCTTTGTATGACATCTCCTTTTCTCTCTTTCCCTTGTTGGCTGACTTTGTGCCCTTTTGGCTTGTCCCCCCCTTTTTTTTTCTTCTTAAGCTTAGTAGTGATTCACTGGAAAAAAATTCATTTAGCCAGTGAGCAGGAATTTCTGACCTATTTACAAGTGAACTTCACTATACTTTTCTTAGGTCAAAGTCAAGCCCAAAGTCCCAGACTGCCAGTTAAAGCCCTGTCAAGTTCTCAGGGACATCTGATGTTTCCTCTGCAGCCCATCTCTGCTTACTTCACCTGGCCTGCTGTGTCATAGGTGCTCTTACTGCTAATCCAGAATACTTTCCTTTAAAAGTACCTGTGTTCTTGGGGATGGGTTGTGTGTCTTCCAAAAGGTCTCTAGAAGATACTGCATTGCTGGAGGAATAATGAGAAATGTCATTGGAGATTCTACTCTGCTTTTCGGGGTGATACGGAGCTATCTCTTGGTGCTTGAGCTGTTGCTGGCTCTGCTGTACAGCCTCCGCGTTTCCGAGAGGATCATCCGCGTTTCTATGGGCAGAACAACCTCCTGTTTTACTGGCATTCACCACAGGATGGCAGTGCAAGATTTTCATTGTCAGTCTGTTTCAATTGTATGTGGATGTGCCTTTTGCGTGTGACAGCATAGTTAGACAGAAAATTAAAACCAGTACTGCTTTTTTCCGTTTTAAAAACAAAGATATACTGGTTTCCTTTGAAAGAGAGTGGATTGTGAAAACACAGAACCAATAAGGAAACAATGCTGCTGCTGCACGTGAGGTGCTGCCACATTTCAGAAATGTACCTCGGCTTTCTTTGTGTGCTGACTCTGTATTTAATTAATTCACACCTCCTCCCTCAGAGTAAAACCTGTATTGCAAAGGTACATGATATACTCTAAGTGGCTTTTGAATTTACCAAGCTTTTGTCCTGACATTGCATCTTTGGCCTGCGTGCTAAGGCACACTCCCTGCCAGTGTGGTCCCAGAGCACGTCCTGCCAACAGAGCTGCAAATGATGTTCAGAAGGTCAGTTCAGCCTCCCTTCTCTCTCTCCAGTTTCACCTTCCCATTTTCTTTTTGCATATCGAATCAGGAAAAGTTTCATCTGAAAATGTACCTGACAAAACCAAACAGTTGTTACTTCGGTCCCTTCTGGCTTGCAGCTTGGGTGCCAGCACAGGCAAGAGGAGGCAGCAGGGAGCCTGGGATCATCATTCTGGCTGCACCTCATGCCCAAGATGTTTCAGGTGGTGGCAGAGTTGGAGAAAGCTCTCAGGCCTAGGCTCTGCTGGTTGTTGATTCAACTGGCTTGCCATCACTGGTGCTATTTTCTGGTTTGGTCTTCACAGTAAGATGCTGATGGTGTTTCTTGCTCTGTGACATTTTTGTCAGGATGCAATACAGTAAAGTCTGATCAGGTCTATATCATTGCCACATGCAATTCAAGTTTTCAACAACACATCCTGCTTTGAACTGCTGCTCACTCACACACAAACACACACACTCACTGATACTTATAATTTTTGTGCTAGGGCATTGCACTGACTGCATGGCTAAATCTGTACAAAGAGTGTAGCTCTTGCTGGACACAGTTTGATAAACAAAAGCTAAAGGGTTCTTTAAGCCGTATCTATCAGTTAGTGATGCCACTTTTTTAAAGCTTGTGTACATGGGTTTAGTATGACATGATAAACAAAGAGTAGAGTTCTGACACTGACAGATAAACAAAGAGTAGAGTTCAGCAGTGCTGTTGGAGGTGTGATAAAGGCTCCAGAGCAGCAGTTCTGTTTTCTCCCCTTCCCAATAAAGGGCAGTTTTATGTTTCAGGAGGTTTCTGGGATGACTAATATGATCTGATGCAGAACCAGCCTGCACTGGAAGGAAATGGAGGAAAAATGCATTTTCTATAGTTAGCACCCGCACTCTTAGCCGTATCTGACAGAAGTAGCCTCTTACACTGAGTGTTAGACTTCAGCCTATATCTGCAAAATTTCTGAAACCTGGTATTTTTATTTGCAGTGTAATATCAGAAAAATATCAATTTTATCTGAAGATTATTTTTCTTTTTTAATTCTTACAGAACATATCTCTCTCTGTCAGTTCTAGTGATATAATGATAACCGAAAAGTGGACAGAAACATCTATTTAGTATGAGATGTAGCCACATTGTCTAAATTAAACTGAGAAAAAACATCTACCTCTTCTACCTCTACAGTACTCAGAACTATACAAAGTTCTTTAATCTTTTCCAGATGTATAATGTGGGTTTTCTTCTTGCACAGATAGAAACAGTAATACATATTAAATGTGTCTGTCTAACTGCAGTAACAAACTGCAAAACAAGAACAAACCCCTTCAAGAACAAACCTTGCAGCTAATATTCAGTTGATATATGTTTCCACATGTAATTAGAGATACTGCAAGTTCACAACTGCATAGACCCTGAACATGTCACAAACGCACATTCCTCATTAAGGAATTAAACTTTGCCAAACCCCTGTGGCACAGGGATGGTGATGATCTCTATTTCCATGGCAGGAAGTGGTTGGGTCCACCTGCAGCCTTGGTATGAACTGTGGGCTGGTGTGACGTGCTGTGTGGCAGGGGAATTAGGGGCAGAAGGGGAAGGGGACAGCATGCCTGTAATCACTGCTAGGATAGGATCCCAGTAGGCTTGTTGTCCTACAAGACCATGTAAGAGCAGTAATTTTTTCTTCAGGAGGGTTTGCAATATGACAAGATCTGACCAGTAGCGCAGCTGCAGCTCAGTTATCAGGGCACAGATCCTGTACTGGTGTGTTCATCCATATGCATGCACTTCACAATGCCACATTCTGAATGCATTCCTGTGGCAGGGGCATTTTTGGGGATGGAGAGGGGAAGGGAAGAGATGGTCAAAACCAGAACTGAAAATGTGCTAAGGGAAGAGGAGTATGGGAAGGAGGAAGAAAAAGGGAGGACAGGAAACACAGAGAGCATTGAGAGACTTAAGGTAGCAGCTGAGAACCTACAATGGTGGGAGAGATTATTAAGAGCAACAGTAATAAGAGAGCAACAGACGAAGTGGTATTGTTTGTATACAAACACATGCTTACACATATGTCAGAATTGACATAAAATTTGTGTTAGGAGGAGAGGGACTGTCTCACACAGAAAAAGGCAGGGTTTAGACATCTGTGGCTGTCCTGATTACAAGTCCCCAAACGCCTCCTGCTCTGCATGCAGCGGAGCTGCTGTGGAAACCCTGAGGCTGTGGAGGTGCCCACAGCTGCTCTCCCAGGGCATGTCTCTGAGAGCAGCCTTCAGCCCAGCAGCACGGCTCTCCCTGTGTGCTGGCAAGCAGACGGCTCAAGCCGTGCATCTGCGGGAGCTGGGCAGAGCTGAGAATAAACCCCAGATTTCCTGTGCCTCGGCTCCATCCATGAGGCCGCCGCTTCCCCACGCACTAATCTGACATTACAGAACGTATGGCGATGCAAAGCCACAAAGAAACTAAATTAGGAGAGTAGTAGGCGTATGACTTGCATGCAATGTTTCCCTTTCACTGCAAATTTCTCGTTTACTGTTATTTTTGCATCGGCCCGTGTGACTGAATTCCCATAAAGTGGTCTCCCACTCCTCAGGCTGTTGATAGAGCAGGAGGCAGTCACTGGGCTGATCTGTGCCTGAAAATTAGAGAGACACAGACCAGGCATCTGAGAAAGAGACGCTGGTGTGGGAAGGGATGTACGAACCGCTCTGGCACAATTCATTTATTAGGCAAATGATTAAAGCTAAAATGGAGGAAAAATTAACTGCTTCCCTGGTTGTATATATAAGCTGGACATTTGTGGGGAGTGAGCAAGTGGAGTGGTTATCAACAATAAAAGAGTAATAAAAAGATAAGATCTTTGCATTCCAATTAAAAGAAAAATCATTGCAACAGGATCAGATGTTTTCCCTGGCAAAGAGGCAAAGAATTTCTCTCCAGGCAGGAGACAAATACCTACCTCTTTCCTTTTATCAAGTATTAACCCATAGGCCTCTGACAGGAAAAGGCAGAGAACTAGGGCAGGGATTTCTATTGGAAATGGGAAAATACTTTTTTTTTTTTCTCCTTGTTGAAATTTGAAGAAAGATTGGACCAATGAATCAATGGGGTGGACGAAAACCAAGCTATTAGGAGATTAAAATCAGGGAAACCTTTGAGCAAGATGGCTTCTCTGATGGAACTGGGTAAGAAATGAAAGAAACAAGTATCAGCTTTGCTTCCCTTTCCCGCTGCCTGCATATTAGCCACACATTTGCAAAATACACCATGCAGCATATGCTGATCCTATGGCAAGGCTCTCTTCTGCAAGAAAGCTTTTTCTTACTGAGACTTTCAGCTCCAACCAGTGAAAAACAAGTATCAGATAAAGTGATCTAATGACAAATTCACAATATTCAGTGCTGAGGTAGCATACATGCAAATGCTCGAGTCAATGGAACAAGTAGGTTTGCCTTTGTTTTTTCAAGATTGTTCCAAAGTGACTGGAGTGATGCCTAAGGGTTAAGCACATGATTTACTGAAGGCATTCAGAGTCCACATTCTGGCTTGTCTTCTTTCTGTCAATGCCAGGCAGGTAGATAGATAATCAAGTTGGTTTCACTGATTAACCTTAAGGATCCATGGTGGAGATTGCAGTTTTTTACAAAGTCACGAAATGTCATTGATTCAACTAACCAAGAAGCCTGCTACCTCCTTAAACAAAATTTTAGAAATTATTTCAAAAATAGAAGTGCTTAATTATTTGCTATTGAGTATAGTTTTTAAATCTGGTTCTTGCTTGTTTTTTTAAAAAAATCTGTTTGCAGTGGAAGACAGAGGTTTTTTTGTTTTGTGCATGTGCAGTGTAGACCTGAGAAGAATATTTGTTTATTACTGTGGAAAATGCTGACTGTAAAGAATGCCTGAAAAAAATAAGAAAATATATCTGAAAACATAAGGGAATGCAATATTTCAGCCAGTATATTCCAGACAAAATCATTTTAATGCGGCACAGTGGTACCTCTTAGAGAATGTAATGCAGTGACTTGGTTTCCCTGTTCTATGAGCAAGTTTCTCATCCTGGCTTCAGCTCCCACAGTGCTGGAGGAGCCCCCACAGTGCTGGAGGAGCCCTGTTCATGTGAGGGGCAGCTGTACTGTGCCATAGGAGGTGGAGGGTGATGGGGACACTTCCTCAGGGACATGGGACCTTTGGCCTAAAATGAGATACTGAAGTCATATTTATAGATCACAGTTTTGAAGCTATTGCTCTTCTGTTGAAAGATGTCACTTTTCCAGTGAGAAATCTATCCTCCAGATTTTCTGACCAGAACTTATGTTTATCAGTCTTCTAATTCCAAAACCTCTTCTCCAGCACTTCCTTTTCTTTGACAATCCACTAACAGCTTCATTCCCTTCCCTATCATTGGCTCATCTTTCTTCTTATGTGGAAGTGTAGATCAGTTGAAACATGTATATTTCTTGTCTCCTTCCAACAGCAATTTGATTCTTCACATTAACCTTAAATTTCAAACACTTTGAGGAGAAAGATAGGAGGCTTCTGTACCTGTCATTTGTTTCAGTATTGGATCTAAACATAACTCATTACATCCCCCACTTTTGTGCTTTACATACATTATAGAAAATGTTTTAACAGCATTTGGCAAGACACAATTAACCAGTGAGCAGACCTTCCTGATAAATATTCACAGGTTCAAATCTGCATGTTGTAGGCTGAATTAATATCTACACCTACTGCATATGCTAAGTATGATGTCATGGAAGGACTTCAGTGAGTTTCTAATTCTTAGTGGATGTATATATCTATATAGATATATATATCTATATGGATGCATATATCTATCTCAAGCTGTAGTTCCAGATAAAGATTCCTCATATGGGTACCCAAGCGGTATCTTGCACGCATTCCTTGCGGTCAGTGAGTACAATGGATACATCCTTAGTGGCAAGATGACAGTTACTTCCTCATGCTAGGGGAATACCCAGAACAGCATTAATAGGTGTCAGCTGCAGGAAAATTGTCTGACCTATTGAACTTTTATTTTTTTCAGAGTAGAGAATTTCTATTTATTTAAGCTTTTTTAATGTTGCATATATTTAATGAAATATGTGTTTTAAAAAGTGGGTTTCTAGAACTGCACAATTTGTCTAAGTAACATTTTCCTAGTTAACAATTGTTTAGGAAAACAACAAGATCCATCCTAATATAAGCCAACAGATGAACTTCTCAAGGGTACCTTTAGCCCTAACTCAGGACTTAGTCTCTTGTACTCTAGGTGACTGCCTGAGTGACCAGTCTACTGGCTAATATGGGAAGAATCTCTCATTCTCTCTTCTGAAGGCTCCACTTAATATCAGTAATTAAATACTTATTTGAGAGAGTCTTTGGACTCTGAACTTTGCTGTGTTTCCTGATTAGAGGGCTAGAGATTCAAGGTGTCTTTTCTCTCCCTGCTATCTTCTTTGCTGTGTTTCCTGATTAGAGGGCTAGAGATTCAAGGTGTCTTTTCTCTCCCTGCTATCTTCTTTGCTGTGTTTCCTGATTAGAGGGCTAGAGATTCAAGGTGTCTTTTCTCTCCCTGCTATCTTCCCTTTACTTTGATTTCTAGACCAGTAGTAGCTAATAATTTTTTATGAAACTGAACATTTCCAAAAGTAAAGATGGAAAGAAACCAACCCCTTGGTAGCTATATCATGCCCAAATTATGCCACTAAGGAGTGATTTGGGAGAAAGTGTTTGGATGAAAGAACTATCTTTAGAGAGACAAGAGTTTGGATCAAACACAATTTTTTTGATTGAGTTGAACTTAATACATTTTGGGTTTAATCTTTATCTGTCAGCATCCTTATACTGCCCTGACTCTTCCCCATATGCTGAATTTGGGGAGAAATGAGAGAGACTGAGCCATAAGAAAACCTATTAAAATATTTTTAAAAAATGCAATACTGAGATACATACTGCAACTCCATTGACTTTACAGTGTCTTTGAAAGATATTACTAAATACACTTTCTTTAGTTAATTTTAAATGTTATATTCCCCTGGTTATTTCTGTTAGCTGTGTTTCCCTAGTTTTGCTTTTAAAATACAGAATTAAATATTAAAAGGTTAAGGTTTCTTTTTTATGCTTTCCTCCCCCCACCTCTTCTGGTCTAGCCTAAATGCCAGGAGGAGAAAATGCATTCTCAGACTTAACTCAGCTGCTAGCTCTAAATATTCTGTACTAAATTAAGTACAGATACATGGTACTCTGGAAATATGGCTTTGAGCAACAGAATTGTGATACCTCAGGAAACTGCACTGACAATCAGCAAGAGCTCTATCCTGATGAGTAATGGGGGAGATTTGTCATTGTCTTCTCACACCACATATTTACATATGAGCTCTAATTTCAGAACCAATTAGGTGTCATATACTTTTGCACATGGGCACATTTTCCTGAACAATATGGGAAGAACAAACTTTGAATTGAAAAAAAAAAAAAAAAAGAGAGAAGTTCAGATCAATCATACTTTTATTTTAATCTTGCTTTAAATGTGCTGTTTCCTTTTTTCCCTAAATAGTTTTTTATGTGGTTGCTGAAACATCTTTGTAAGATAAGCTACAACACTCACTCAAGGAAAGTCCCTGGTGGTTTTTCAACACCATTTTTATTAAGATTTTTTAATTTTAAAAGGGAAGCTCTAATAAGCACACCAGCCATAGGAACCCCTTATCATCATGAATACTGTTTAAGTTTTTTGAAGAGTAACAAAAATGACATCTATTCCATGGGTTGTCTATGGAGATATCTAAAGTGGTTTGGGAAGGTACATTCTGAAGAAGACATTTTTATATGCAGAAAAATTAGGTCTGAAAGTGTATTGATTAAGCAGGGAGATCAGCCATAAAGATAAGCATTTAGGTGTGTTTGAATTATTTAATGTCCACAGTTATCACAGGAAATGAAGATACACACATTCAACAACACAGCAAATTAATTGATTAGCTGCAAGAAACATAGGCCTTTCTTTCAATTGTTTTCTCCTACCTTTCTTCCAAATGTTTTCTCCTTGTATATCAGCTTTCTAGAAATAATCTTCTAATGAGTAAAGCTGACAGCTCTGAAGACTTAGATTTAGTCCATGCCCAATATACCCATACAAGGTACAACATTGATTGCAATATTTGATGATCTTTCTATACCACCATGTATTTTTCTCAAGAATTTTTGGCAGATCCTTGAAAAGAACTTTGGAAGAACCAGAAAAACTATTTTTTCTGACCAAATGCAGTCACAGTACTGTACCAAACCCTCCATAATATTGGGAAGGTCCTCAGGATGTTGGGTGTAGTAGAAAAAGGCTCTGACAGAGCAGGCACACTCATTAAAGATCATGTTACACATCTTTACTCTATGTTCATTTTGCAAATTTAAATGCATCTTCCGGTGGGTGAATTCTGTCAAGCCATGTTTCCTCCAGATAAGACAGGAGGTCAGATTATCCAAACTGTGACACTGTTTACTGTACAAATCACGACCAGGTTCACAGGTGCTAACTCTGGATTGCTTTTTCAGTCAGGAAGCAGAAGGCATATATGGTATTGGAGCAAGTCCAGGGAAGAACAATGGAGATAGGGAAGGGCCTGGAGCTCAAGTCTGATAAGGAGTGGCAGAGGGAGCTGGGGTTATTTAGCCTGGAGAAAAGGAGGCTCAGGAGGGGCCTTATTGCTCTCTACAATTAGCTGAAAGGAGGCTGTAGCCCGGTGTGGGTTGGTCTCTTCTCCAATTAACAAGCAATAGGACAAAAGGAAATTACCTCAAATTGTGGCAGTGGAGGTTTAGACTGGATGTGAGGAAAAAATTATTCACAGAAAAGTTGTCAAGCACTGGAACAGGCTTCCCAGGCAAGTGGTGGAATCACTGGCCCTGAAACTGTTCAAAAAATGTGCGGGTGTGATGCTTAGGGACATGGTTTAGTGGGGTACCTGGCAGTGCTGAGTTAGTATTTGGACTCAGTGGTCTTAAACAACTTTTCAAGTCTAAACCATTCCATGATTCAATGAATTCCCATTGGTGTGTGAACAAAAGAAAATGTGTCTTGTGGGCTTCTTTGTTACCAGATTAGAGTCTAGCAGAGAAAAACTAATGACTGGAATGACTTTGAGACCCAATATGTGTTACATAGCTTTTGATGACTATGAGATATTGATGACCTGACTGCATCAATTAGCCAGGCTGTGCAGGATAAGTTCCTCTCTATAGTGTTCTGCCACTTGCTTGGCATCCAGCAGTGGGCATCAAGCAGTTAAAGTAAATCAGAAGAATCTGAGGAATAGCTAAAACATTTCTAAAGGCTGTCACCTGTACAATATCATCCATCCTGTTGCAACTGGTTTTAGGCAAGGGGGTTTCCAAGGTTTGAAAAAGTTGTCTTTGTCTTCCTTCCCCTATCAATCAATAGAATTTGGGAACAAATTTAATGTATGGTCAGAAATTACTTCTTTCGTCTTGAAAATGTTGGAAGATATGGCCTTCACATCTCATTACAGGTGTTCACATCTAACATTTCTGTAAATCATAGAATCATGGAATTCTCACCCCTCAACCTCCTTGGGTTGGAGGGGTCCTTAAACACCATTTACTTCCAACCCCCTGCCATAATCAGGGATGCCACCCACTAAATCAGGTTGCTGAGGGCCCCATCCAACCTGGCTTGAACACTTCCAAGGATGGGGCACCCACAGCTTCTCCGGGCAACCAGCAGACTGCTGTAGTGCCCCACACGTGGGGTTGCCATGAGGAGTGCGGGTTGTGCCTAGCATGGCAAGAGGACAGCGGGCAGCACTCTAGCTGTGAATCAGCAGTGCCACATTGCTTGGAAAACTGTGCTCACTACTTGCCTCTGATGGGGCTGACAGCAAACACAGAACCATTGTAGCATGCAAAGCTGAAAAGGCATCAGGCAAATCTGTGGTGTTGCCTGTTGACCTACCTGTTACTGTGGTGACTAAGATCAGATGAGTTGAAAGAAGAGTCAACACTGGCCTGGTATCACCCTGAAAAGATGGGTGTTGACTTCCAGTGATTTTTAACTGTTTCCACATACATGTGAAATTTTTCCACATACATGTGCAAGCAGCCCAGACTCCCTTCTCCTGACATATGAACTGCTTGAAGCTAGTGTCCAAGCATATTTAAGTGTGTGCTGGGTTGCTAGGTGCTTACTTTAAGTATATTCAGATACTCTGGAAAGGTTCTATCTTCTCAGAAAGGATAAATTTATGATTATTCTGCTTACTGGACAAGGATGTTTTTTTCCTTTAAACTCCTGTTTTTAATTATATTTGAGCTAAGCACTCAGAGGCCCTAAGGCAGGAATCCCTTCTTTACTAACTTGTTATTAGCCTTGATTGTTCCTTTTCATGTCTATTATGAGAAGGAAGCAAAGAAACTCAGAACATGTATTGCTATGTGATGACTATCCAACATCTTTCCAGTGCTGAGGAAAATGCAGTCTCCTTATAGGACAGCTCTTTCAAATGTACAGTGTTATGCCACCAGAGGAAGTACTCTTACTTATTATTAAAAGGCAGCTATGAGTCTGTCTAGGTATTAGTTTCATATTCCCCATAATTACCAAGTGTTCACCTCTGCTTGTGAAAAAGGTAGTGAGTCACTCCCAAACCTTCCTCTTCCTGTCACTTAGGCTCTGTGCTACATCACCCTCAGTTCAACAAGAGAAAAAATCACCAGGCAAAACTGGCTTTCAGCAGTGACTTTTTAGGTTTCTTTTACAATGAAGCTGTAAAATGAAATCATAGGTTGTTTTTTTTTTTTTTTTTCCTTGAGGTTTCCCCAGTCCATTCTCAGTGGCCTCCTTCGGTGTGCAAATTAAGCTTGGCTCTTGTGGTTTAGCCTCTTTCCAGCATGGCTGTAGTTAGCAGTTGACTGAATACCCAGCACTGTCACTTTGTTTTGTAGCTTTGCCATCAGAAAATGACAATTAATAAACCATGTTTTTCAGCTTGTTCTTCAGGTGCTTGCCCTAGACTGGAAACCTAGTATCTGAATAAGTAAGATTTTTTTCTAAATTAGCATCGCTAAAAATCCCCAAGCTCCAAAACCTCAGCCGCAGAACACAAAGTTTCTGAGCCTGGCTGTCCCACCTCATGTGCTCCACTGGGACAGAGGCATGAGCTGAGCTATCAAGATACAGCAGTAACAAGAGGTGCAGGTTATTTCACATGCGTTAGGCAGAGTCTTCACAACAAGTCAGTCTTCTAAAGCATTTCTAGGGTCACAAACATTTCACAGTTAATATATTTTTGAAGGGTGAATGGAACAAGTATCATCATCTCATGTGGCCTCTAAGCCACAGTTTGCACCTATATTCTGTGTTGGACTTTGCCACTGAAGCTGAACTTGAGTGTTTGTTCAAACTGCTGGAACTTTGTAGCACTTTAAGACTACAGGCATCTGCAGAGGAGGTGGGTGTACTCAGCTGCTCCCTCTGTGCCATCACCACCGTAAACATTAAAGTCCCAGACTGAAACTTCTCTCATCTATAAGTAGCCCTTGGACTGTGACATTGATTTCAGTGGGGTGTATGCTAATCACGTGCTAAGCATGTGCTAAGCTAGCTTCACATGGCAAGGAACCCTCCTCCATGCAGTGGAACTGGGTGTGCATCACCAACAAAGCTGGTGCAGTTTGAGTTGATCTCTCAGCTTAACTGGTTTGTTACTGCTCCTTATCTGAGTATCATTACTGACAATGAGGACTCTGCTTCAGTACAAAAGAGAAAACCACCAAGGCTGAACAGGATCATAATACCACTAATAATTTCCAGACAGTGCTTTCCAGTGACATAACTCACCCTCTGGATCATCAAAAGAACCTGAAGAGGTTAGATTAAAAGAACAAAATGAAAACATAAGAAGGGCAGTATCAGCATTAGGGGGATTTGTTAGATTGTGATTGTGGAATTAATGAAATAATTAATTTCCTGAAGTGATGAATGAAGGGACACAACACAACAACAACAACAACAACAACAACAACAAGCTTGACTCTTCTACTCTGCATAATTTCTGCGCAAAATACTCTTCCTCTGAGGTATCTGTGGAGTCTGGGAAGGGGAAATGTTCAACTTGCTCTTCCTTTAAGTCCCACTACAGCTAGATAAGAGATTTTGTAAAGAAAAAAAAAGAAGGGAAAGCCCACAGCACATTTAAGCACTCCATTTAAGCACTCCAACAATGCTAGGAAATGTAGATGCTTGTTTAGAGTGTTAACATCTCATATTTCCTCCCCGCAGCTTCTACACATGGAATGGGCACAGACCACGGTCTTGTTGGTGCTCCTCCTGCCTTCTTTTTTCCTGGAGAAGCCCTGTCCTCTGACACAGGGCAACATCAGAGCTTTTCTCCTGGGTCTGTCTGTACAGATTGACCTGCTGCCTCTCTCCTATTTTTCTCAACATCAGGAAACAAATTGCTCTGTCCTCTTCTTCGTCTTCCTGGTGTTTTTCCAATATACTTGATTTCACTGTTCCAGACAGTACTTAATATAGTGAAATTTCAGAGTGGATGAGGATAACAGTTCTTTAATATGTCTTTCTGAGTGTCCTTGCACTGAAAATGTAGATCTCATTTGCGAGTGTTGGTGTAAGAAACATGAATGCAATTTCCTGGAGTTTTGCATGAGACGTGTGGGAGCAACAACACACCTTTCATATCCTGCCAGCTTGATTTCATTGGAGAATAGGTCTTGGAGAATGTTGACCCTAGGGACAGTTGATAGCCAACTTGTTATTTTGTATAGCTGATAGTTTTTATGTGACCTTTACATAAGCAGGTCTTGCTGTATATACAACAGCATATGTGTACATGTGCCCGTCTCTCTCTTTGACCATGGCCTATGTATTAAATCCTTCATAAAGGAAAAATGGTACACCATGTCCATCCTTTGAAGACAGTCAATTCTGCAGCAGCTATCCAGCAGAATAAAAAGACTAATTCTTAAAATGAATTACTTCTCACTTAGACAGCATATTAAATTTAACCAGAACTCTTCCCCTTCACTCCATATCAGAAAACATAAATTACTGGATACTAGGTAGGAAAAGCAGCTTCTAGCATGCTTAGAATGAGTGAAAAAGTTAGATTAAAATCATAAGTGCTATTTAATGTGTGTGTTCCCTCATCCTTTCCTCATATCCTCAGCGCTTTACCATTTATAGAACACAATTTTTTACAGCATCCTTGTTAGGTAGTGGGGGAGACAAACATTATTATCCTTGTATTACAGAATGAATGAAGTGAGGTAGACAGGTCTCAGAGGACATGTCTATACTAATCATCCTATTAGGACAGACATAGAATAATTAGCATACAATAACTCCATATTAATATAAAATGATAATAAAATGGGCTATTTCAAATTCCCTGACACCAACATGATTGATGCAACACATTTTGTGTCCATATGATGGTGAAATACTTCAGTCAAATCAGTATGATTATTTTCAAATTGCCTACCAGGAATTATTCCTAGTCTGTGTTTAGGGCCAAAAAACATACCTGCAGGTCTAAAAGACACTTGCTCAGGTCAAAATGTGCTACAGATAATTTCCCAGTGTGCTCTGGCCTATGATTTGTGAGTACAGACCTAACCAAAGAATTTTATCTAGTGCCATGCAATAGCTATATTGTTGTACTTAATTTTGGGATCATCTTCTGCTTTTGTGAAATCTGACTTTTTCCTCTGCCTCTGTTGATCTCCTCCTCTTCCAGCCTGGCTAGGGTGTGTTGCCACTGGAGGGCAGGTCTCCAGAGCAAACAAGCATGTTTCTTTCTTACAGGCTTACCTCTAACAGGGCAGAGAGCCTTAGCAACAATTTGGCATTTTGCAGATGTTTCTACCAATATTTAAGTTATGATCAAACAGAGTTCTTATGTAAGAACTGGATTCTGTCACCTGTACAGTCTTGAAGCAGCACCTGTGCGGAATCATCTGTTGAAAGCAATAAGGAAAGATACTGCTCATTGTTAGGAAGGATAGGATGTAGTCATAATGTGCTATTTTATAGAGGAAAATAAAACCACAGGCAAAATTCAATACAGAGCAAAAGTGACACACCATAACTCTGCTACTGTCTCTGTCAAAGTCTGTGTTTTGGGTAAGTGGAAACTGGTGCAACTACTATTGAATGTGTAGGAATCTTACAACACTGCACTATAAGGGAGCTTAATATCCTTTGTTGCACAAAGAATGTGCAATGTGGACCAAATTAATCTCTGGCTCAGTTCTATCCAATGCATTAAAATCCCTTGGTTTATTAATTAGTCCCAGACCTACATATTTTTTCCACCATTCTGTCTACCACTATTGGAGCAGCAAGATTTTCATTAATTTTCATGCAACACAGAAAATTACTTCCTAGGATTTAAATCCTCATTTATCTTGCAACAATCAGGGACTTTGATGAATATGTGAATCGAGTCAGCATTAGTGGGACATTATATTCCAAAAAAGCTGCATGTCACCTAAGGTGCCCTTTTCTATACACAACTTATCTACTCCTGTGACCAACATATATGTCTGTTAGCATAAAATATCATTTTCTGAGTGTCTGTTCTAACTGTCTGTAACAATAGCAGCAATGTGCAATTGAGACCAAATCAAATCTCTCTACATATGTCTTGCAAACAGGAGAGATGAAACAGAACATTGACTACCAGTCCAGGGCAGAAATCAGAATCCCTTGGACAGTGTGAAGGTACATAAGGGCAGTCAGAGCAAACTCCTAGTAGTTGTAGAAAAATGAAATGCTACTTGTTCCATCCCCAGAATACCTAACATCAAATCACCTCAATGTGCTTAGCAGCCATAGCTCACATGTGCTGCAGTTCAGAATAAGCATTTTAATTTCCATTCCAAAACTTTTGATCTACCTGGAATAACAAAAAATTCCTCTAAATGGAGCTTGCTATGCTTGTTCACAGTCTTTTCACCTCAAGATTAGCCTCCTTTAATATGCTTTCCTTTTGGCTATTGCTTGAGATTGTTCAGAGCCTGAAGGAAGTCAGGAGTGCAGCAGTCACATATTAATCAGATCCTAAATTTGCAGCATGTCACACCAGCGCTCTCTGAGCTGCCTTGGCTGCCAGCAGGATTCAAGGTATTGGTGCTGACCTTTAAAACTCTGGATGCAGGCTCTCTCCTCAAAGCACACAACTAGACAGCCATCAGTGGAGGCATTTGGGAGGCAGCTCTGCTTGATAGCAAGGACTGCCAGCAGGGCAATATTTGCCAAAGCCACCTTGGGTCTTCAACTGCACTAAACAATTGAAGACCCAACATGCTGCTTGAATTATTATTATTTTTTTTAATTTTAAGAATTTAGAAGAAGACAATCTAAGGGATGGATTGTCTTTTCTCTCTTATGAGATAATTCCAAAGGGTAGTATGGGTGTACATTATAAATAACCCTGAAACAGATTAAAATGCACTTCCAGTTAGCACCTGAGCTGCAGGCCTACTGTACTTGCAGGCTTGACATTCCCATCTAACTGGAACCTCTGTTTTACCTTACAAAATACTAAAGAGCAAATCTAATTGCTGTGCTTCAATGAGAAATGTCTGTATCACATCAATGGGACACAAGAGACAGACGTTGAGTGCTGGTTCCAAACCTGGACTGTGGAAAAACAGCACCTAAGCTAGTTAATAAAAGTCCAGTTATAGCACCATGTTTTCTCTTGGGTGCTAGAAACAGCTGAACATTCAAGCATCTCTATGTTGGCAGTAAATGAATTGTGTAAGTGACCCTGGCTACAACACCAGATTTTACCATCTACAGTGCTAATAGAAAATGCACTGATGCATATTACTGAAGGAGAGTCCTGAATATGAAGTAGCAATAGAGTCAGAACCAATCCTCAGGCCATTGTACAAAGCAGGAACTGATAACAATAATGGAGGCTTCTGCTCCCTGGAAGGGGCTTCTCTTAAGTGACAAGTGAAGTGCAGTGGCAGTAGTGTGCCAAAGCACGCACAGGGACTGATTATGATGATGCAGCTGTAACAAAATCCCATTTGTAATGAAGCGGAGCTGAACTGTGAAATTATTTCATAAGTATTTCATAAGCTCTTTGGATGGTTTGGAGGAGATGGTTCCCATCATTTCAGACTGTCTTTTGTGAAGTCTCAGGAAGTATGCAGGTCTACCCTAAGGGACCATCACGGCTGTGAAAAAGTAATTGTGGGTTCTTTCTACAGGGGGTCACTGATGTTCTTTGCAATGCTCTGGGGCTTCATGAAGATGCAATTATTTGATAGCTTCTGTACCTCTTACCCATTCATAGAAGGACACACTGCTATTTTTGAGACAAAATTTAAAACACTGGAATGTAGTAATAATTTTTAAAATTATTGCTCTATAAGTAGTTATGTATTGCCACATGAGTGGTCGTTCATTAAGCTGTATTTTTTTAGAGAGAGTGGGTAAGTATGATATTTGAAAACATTTGAAAATAAAGCCACAGAGAGGTAATTTTTTCAATCTACTATTAGAAGTTTTGTCATTCTAAACAAATTGGTGGCAGTGGCATTGGTGTCTGGCAGATCTCCTTCTACTTTGCTATATTGATCTACTTAATATTTTTCCATGTTATACATACCCACACTTGAAGATTGTGTGTAAATAGCCTCTCCATTGCAGGAAATAATGAGCGGGAATCTATGACTGCATCCCCTGGTCCTTAGTGCTTGTCCGAGTGGCTTTCCTATTCCCAGTTATCACTATGTCAAAAGTAAAAGAAACATTACCACAGCTTTTACTGCCTTATCTGGTTGCCCTATGGGATTATTCAAGTAGGTAACAAATGCAGCAGCAAGTCTAAAATCTAGCTCTTTCTGATACAAAAGAACAAAAAATGTTTTAAAAAAGTGTTCTGTGTGACTGCTGGAAACTGAGAGCACTCTGCACCTTGCAGGATTAGGTCCTGTGATAGAGAGTGCTTCTGCAGTGAGAGGAACTTGTATGAGAACCCCCCACATACACATCTCAAACCTGATCAAGAAGAAAACACATCTGTCAAACTGCAGTGTTTTAATGCAAACAGAACAAGGTTCTCTATTTGCAGATGGAATCACTATGCCACTATGTACAAAATTGTGAAACTTCTCAGTTCTAGACTGCAGCCTAATTTTTTACAGAGATGTTTCCCTATTTTTGTAGCTATGGAAACAAGCTTTTGTTTCTTTAGAAATAAGCCAAGAATTAGGGGCCAGGCCACAAAATATTCTGTTTTATTACAAAACCACCAAAACGTGATTTCTCACCAATTTAACTGGCAGCAAGAATATTTCACACAGCAGTACCATGTACTGATGCTCTCCTGGGGAAGCTCAGCAGCAGTAACTTTGGCTGAGAGTTAGGACTATTTTTGGAAGCTTCAAATGTATCCAGGGAAAGTACTTTTCACTTTTATTCATATAAACAGTATCTCTATTTATTAAAAAAGTGAGAAATGGCTTCTCCTCAACTTCAAATGGCTTTGACAATAAAATTCTGCTTATATCAAGGTCTTGGGAGACACATGAAGCTTTGTGACAAATGGGGTGTTTGGATGATGAAGAGATGACTTGAAGACTGAGGAAGAGACACTTCAGACTCCTGCCCCTGGAGCACAGTGAAATAAAGGTGAGTGTACTTAGATGCCAGCTCTGTGTCGCCTACCCATTTAATGTCGCATGCCTGCATGGGGATGGACTACGATGAACTATACAGTCTTTTCCATCTTAAAAGGCTAAGTAAGTCATTCCTGCTGTGAAAAGAAGGGAAAAAAAACCCTATGTAAATGTTTAGGTTCCTAAGTACAGGCTTAAATCTTATTGAAGTCCATAGAATTTAAAGTGCTTAAGTGTTCTGCTGAATAGGGGTATGTTGCTGAATCATAGCCAAGACTTTTTAAGTTGATGTACTGTTACCTGTGAAATTACTAATATGCTCAGTGTCAACCCTGTACTTAAATGCATTGTTAAAGGGGAATAGACTTTTTCAGAGCTTCTTGTTCATCCTCTGAAAGAACCTCTGGCTGAATCAGGGATTCGGAATAAAGTCAATGAGTAAAAATGGGAGAAAATGTAAAGCCTAACCAGAGCAGGAAATTGTGGAATGAGCCAGGGCAAGAATTTTCTAGGCAACTATGCTGCTATTGACAACTCCAAAGTTCAGTACTCTCTGCTGTGGTGTTACCACTCATTCTGAAATTTGGTTTCCATTGAACAGAAAACAACACTGGGAATTTTATTGGCAGTATATTATCTTCATTGGTATAGACTGTCTGATTTTCATCCCTTTGTGTCCATCACCTAAAGATGTTTCCATTACAGGCAATCTAAATCTCACCGTATGAATAAAGTAGATTAACACTGTCTGTCGCTGCATATTAATTTCCGGTACCCTTTTCTAACTTTCTTTTTCTGTCTTTCACCACTTCTGCAATAAACTCTCTGATCTACCAACACATTAAACCTGCAATGCAATCAGATGCTCTTTTTGCAAGATGTGGGTTGGTGTATTAATTTGCACTTAGGCACACATACAATGAGAGGATTTACTGGTTATGGCTGTGGTTATCAGCAGTGATGAGATTAAATCAATATTTTTGAACATATCATGGATGAATATATCAATGAAGCTTTAGATATCAAAGATGGTCTTGAGCACATTGCCTCTAAATGTCAGAAAAGACCAGGCTTGAGGTCAAACATTGTAACCTAGGGCTGTTCAAAAGAAAACCTTCATTGAGGTGTTGTGTCTCTCACTCCTTATCAGAAGAACCAGTCTTAGCTGTGTGGCAGTACATTTTCCCATTCTGTCAGGTGATGCACTATTCTTTGCCCTCAATTTCTCTCCTTTTTGGTGTTGATGACCTCCTGGAGGCGAGACCTCACAAAAAATTGTTGCAAGTTGCTTTCTGAATCTAGATCGTTCATAGACCAAGCCCACATGTTAAAGCATGAAGAAAATAACATGCATTTGGTGTGCGGGGGGGGGATGTTGTTGCCACCAGCCACTCACTCCCACTAAGTGTCATTGGCACCAGGGTCCCCACTCACCCCCCCAGCCTGGAGTGGCCACTGCACCCATGCCTGGCTCCTTGACAAGATGTGCTTTTGAAGAAGAGCTCTGGGAAAAATGCCCCACTTCTAATGACTGCAAGCCATTGTCCGTGCAGTGGAAACAAGAGGCTCCATCCAATCTCTCTTTTCACTGCATGCTTCTCTGCTCTGGAGCACTTTTTGTTGCTCTTTCCTTTGCCAACAAATAACAGGCATTAAGGATAGAAAAACAATAAAATTACATGAGGAGAGAGCAACAATCAATACACAAAGATAAACATCGGCAATAAACACTTGCAGCTGCCAGCCCTACAGCATATATAAATGGCAGAGTGGCATGTGTGAGGGAAAGGACCAGAAGTGGCGTGTGTGAGGGAAAGGACCAGAAGTGGCATGTGCAGATCCAGGAAGGGATGGTGCAAAGGCTCCTGGCAGAAGCTTGGGAAAGCCCACGTAGTTCAAGAATGCTGGAACCACAAATAGCCTGTGCACAAGAGCTGACTGTGCCCAAATGCTACAGCACTGTGAATCCCTTTGGCTTCTTGGAGCTGAAAATCGAGCTTTAGGATTAATGGTATGTGTCAAATGTCTAGGAAGGAAAAGTGGCACAAATGCCATTAAACTGACTCTCTGAGGGCAAAATAGGGGGAAAAAGATTTTTTTTCTCCTCTCTATGATATTGTAGTCTACAAATAGAATGAAATGCTTCATGTTTATGGGGAAAGAGGAGCTTTGCTTTGTACTTGCTAGAGATATTTTTCATTGTTTAGTATCCACTTCTAGATGGCCGGTCTTAACTTTGTCATTCTTCTCCCACTGTCAATACTGTCCCACCCAAATCTCAAGTTGCTATTATTTTGAAAAGAAAGATTTTGAATCTGGTAAAAGAACAACATTTCTTGCAGCAGATTGATTGGAGGAAAAAAGAGCTTGCTGTTTGCTGCTGTTTTGAAGTCTGGATGGTTCAGCAGAAGAGGAATGTGATGGGCGTAATGCACATGACGTGGTGAGGAGCACATGCTGAATTCAGTGTGCCCAGAGCTGGCAGCTCAGATGGCCCCTACAGCCAGAACCAGAATTTCTGGGCCAGGCATTTTTCATTTCTTTCTTTGGTGTTTGACGTTCTTTGTTTGTTTCTTTTCATCTTGTTTTACCTGTTGACACTAACACACAGTTTCACAGCTGTGGACAGCTTCAGCTTAATTTTCTACATGTGAGAAGTGGTGACTGGCAACAGATATTCTCTGGGTTACAAAACCCCTACAACAACTGCCTCCTCAATAAAAGGTCTGGTGTTTTAACTGCTTCCCTGCTGTTAAAACTGGTGGACACTCAGCTTAACAGCACTCTCCATCACTTTGCTCTAGAGTTACAGCCCAGACACTACCATTTTGTAACTGACAAAGATAATTTTGGAATTAGTAATGTATTAAAGGGATTAAGGGAAGTACCTATTGCATTGAGGAGTGGTTTGACTTGGTGTCCAAAGATCTCCTTTCCATACAGATATAGGCTCACTGTCAGTGGAGTGATACTATTGCTGAACAGAGCAGGTGTGCTCAGCTGTGAGGACCACTGCAGATGGTAGGGCAGACATGGAGATCCTGCTGCCCTCAAACACTCCAAATAGATAAATCCTATTTCCCCAGCATCTGGAAACTCAGAGGGAGAATGGAACCATCATCCATATGACAGGAGATTTGTCATGCACAGACTTAAGGTACAACTTTCATGGAACAACAGGAGGATTTAATCTGATTCAAGGCATCACATGCTATGGAAAAGTGTTATTGCTTGTCCAAGACTGAACAGTCCATCTTTAGCTCAAATTGTTGGAACAAACAATTTGAACAAACCCTGCTATCTACTTTAAAGGAATGCTAATATGAAATGGAAAAAGTAACTCCTGATGAAATTCAAGGACTGTCATAATGAGGAAATATTTTCATCTTTGATTAAATAGAAATAGTACTTTCCAGTGCTTGAGACAGACACAACCAGCTTGCACAGCAGAAAACTAGACATCAGTTTTAAAATACTTCAAGCACATTATCATTGTTTGCTATAGAGTTCCTTTAAATATGTTTCCCTATCTCTGAAGTGAGGCTCTATCAATATTTTTCAATCTGGTAGCTCAGAGATGTGACTCGTTTAAGGTCACACAAGAGATTAGTGGCAAAGATAGACAGTAGAAACAGCATCCCAGTTCACTTAGGTGGCACAAACCAGCTTTTCTGTTAAATTTTTGTGATCTTACAGCCTCCTAGTTAGTGCCTTTTACTCACTTTCTCCAACATTATACTAAGCATTGAGAGACAAAACCAGAAGTTACTTCACATGCTGATTTGTCTCTTTAAGCTGGAAGTGTTTTAGTTAACTCTTCAGAGTGGCTGTTGTTTGGGTCTTTTTTTGCCTATTGGCAGGGTTTTTCAACTAATCCATTGTCCCCGTTTTAGCAGAAACCAGTGGCAAAAGCAATACTGATGTTAAATGGAGTGTTATAGACTACAGGGTGCAGTTCCATTCCTGCATGAAAAACTGCCAGTCACTTAATCTCTCTGTGGGTGTCTGGTGTAGCACAGCAACACCTGAACTCAGCTTTAAATTAGCTGAGTGTGACAGCATTAGCACATGCACTGCAGCAGCACAGGGCTCAGCACTGGCTGGGAAGCTTATGTTTGGGGAGCTCTCAATACTTCTGGTGAAAGGAACATGCAGTTAATATCTCTGTTTTATAAAACACTGTCCTTAAGATCTCATTATCCTTTGTACGGCTAGATAAAACTGGATGCATGTCACGTGCACTTCCTTTTTGAGTCTGGAAATGGAGAATTAGTACAGTGAAAAACTGGCCAAGGAAGTGATGGTCTGATGCTTCAGAAAGCCAGCAAACACCACCTTACCCTTCCTTTCAGGTCATGATTAGTTCAAGACTCCGGGACAAGCCATTGCTGGGCAATGTGCATGTGAGGAAGTTGGAAATATTCAGCTCTGCCTCATCATTTGCTGTGCACCCGAGTTAAGTGTCACTCAGCTTGACCACATAGAGCCTAGCCTGGAGCATGTTATTGCCAGGCATCAGGAATGGCCCTCGCACAAGGAATATGATTAAACTTTTCAAACATCAGGTTAACATGCATTTTGAAACTTCTTGACTGCATTTTGCAGTTTGTTTTCTTCTTTAGAAAGAGGCAAAATGCTCATAAGTGAGCACAGTTCACCTTCAAGAATCATGAGAAACAAACACCAGGTTTATCAACCACCTCAAGAAGAAAGACCAAGAGTAGCCAATGTTTGATAGTCTCCTTGCACACTCTAGTGTGTAATTTATTGCATATTAGGATGAATAATGAAATTTAAGCCTGGTCAGTTTTCAATGGACCATCTGTAAACAAGTTACGATAGTTTGAATTTTCCCAAGTGAACTCTTTCCTCCTCCCAGTGAAAAAGTAAATAAACAAACTGAGGTTACAATAGATGTCTTTTAGAAATGCAGACAGTAAAAGAGAATTACAGTTTGTCAGATACACTTTTTGCCACAGGGACAAAAGGCAGAATCTCTGTCTTTCACTCTGACATCTCTGATAAAATGTCCTGTTTAAATGCTGTTGAGATACACAACACAAAAAAAAGTTGTTTTATCCCCATCAGGGAAAACTCTTATCTGTTCTGGAGGTCATAACCACTCCTTGAAAGAAAAAGAGGCACTATGTTTCCAAGCTGTGAGAAAACATATCTAGTAATTTTTTAGTACCTCATCAGGATAGTTAAATACTGAAGTGATAATGAAATGATCTCATAACTCTTTGCTCTTGGGTTATGACAGGCCAGTTAACAAACTTAAATAGTTCTACTATCACATGGGAAACAATTCCTGCTTTATACTAACTGGAAAGAAGCACTATTATTAACTGTTCACAAACGCTGCAGTTCTACAGCAAGGAGCGTATCTCCAGCAGTAATGCTTTCCAGCAGAAGACAGCCGTGGTGAGTTCCTTTCTCTGGCCTTCTAGGTGGTCTTTCCCTCAGATCTAATGATAGGCCTGTCAGAGTGATTTATGGCACTTATCCATGCCTCTGTGTTTTCCTCCTTGGCTTGGGGTCAGCTCCGGTCTCCAGCACTCTGTGGTTGTTCTTAACACGTATTCAGTAATCGCACAGACCGAGACTTTGTTTTTCTACATTTATGTTTTCTTTCATTCTGCCTGTCTTAGAGTTTTCAATAACACTCATCACCACGGGACACTACTTCCATATTTCATCCGTCGGTAACGCTTGCGTTAATCTTGTGCCGCTTGCAGCCCTCTCTGCTGGCTCGTGTTCACCCTTGTGCACTCACTCAAAGGAAAAATGTATCATTGCCTTACTGCTGGTTCCCCATCCTGGTGGCTCTGTGCTTGATCCACATCCCAGTAAAGCCAGTCAGAAGTTTACCATAACTGTTAACAGGAATTTTAATAAGCCCACTTTAGCTTATATATGGGGATATATGTGGGGATGGAGTGAGTTCTGCTGTATGGTGCACAGATGGAAATTAGCTGAGGCCACTTCCGTGCTTCTCGTGGCATGCACTTGCACAACATGGAGGGCTGGTTACCCATTTCTAAGAGAAAAACAGCCTGAGTAGGGCTGTGGCAGGAAGAAATTCTCTGCTCCACATTACTGGGGCATTCTGGTCACTTCATCAGAGCGTAAGCAAAATTTCTCCAGGACTTGGATTGCACATCCCTCCAGAATGTGGGAGCAGCAGCAAATAAAACTCATGACAGAGCCCGTAGCCTGGGACTCCTTCATATGATAATCTTCTCTTATACTTGGCTCACTAACAATAAATCACACATCACTTGCTGCATAGATGCCAAACAGGGCACCACCCATTCTTTTTTATTTAGCAACAGTTTCTGAACAATGCTGCTTTATCTGATCATAGTTCTAAAAATTAAAACATCTCTGAGATAGATTTTTTTTTAAATAGGAATGGTAAAATATTAGAGGTCTGTGTAGGGTAGTCTAAAGCATTTCCATTGAAAAATGTGTAAAATTCTGGATTCAAGTGAAGGAACGGGCAGATAAAAGGAATTCGGACCACTATTTTAGCTTTAATTAAATGGGAAGAAGAAAGACCTGCCATATGTGTTTTACAGACAAACTAAAACCCTACAGATTCTTTGAAGGTAAAAAATTAATCTCAGGTCAATGTGAGTTTTGCCCTAATTGCAGAATCATGCTGGTATTTACATTTCTTTGCACATCTGAGACTGTATTTCATGATTAAATAAAATTTCACTGAATGGGAGCTCTGTCCAAAGAGGAAGCTTCCTGTTCTCAGTGGTTACCCAAAGTGTCATTTCTCCCCATAATTTTAAAAGAATATTCATTTTGGAAAGCAGCAGCCATGAAAAGAAGCAAACAAACAAACAGTTAAAATAGATGAGAATACAATTGTCATGGTGCTTTATTCAAGATGTTTCACCACCACCTGAGAGCCATGGTCTGCAAGAAATAACATTGAAGTAGCCAGTGGAGAGCAAAGTGCAACTCACAACAAATGATGAGCTAGAAATTTCCAGGAAGTGTCTAAGATTTGTTTCATATTTTAACTTGGGTTGCAGGAGAGGTAGAAGGAAGTTTAATTAATTTGCAACAAGAAAAAAGTAAAGAACATAGAAGATACCGTATTTCTGAAAATTATGAAATGTCATAAGAGATAAGGAACAAAGAAAGGGTAGACACCCAATGCCGTGGTGATAGGGGTCATTGTAGCTGACTGAGGCAGCTCAATGTTGATTTGTGAGCACACAGATGACAGGGGTTTTATCTTAGTCTGCACTGAGTGAGCAATCCTATTTCAGTTTGGGCCTTTTCCTTATTTAGTTCTATTCTTGTCCTAAAGATTGGAACTGTAAATCTTTCCCTTCTATGAGATCAGCTGTCTCACTCTACATATAGATGTGAAACAAGAGAATCCTAGTAAATATCAACTAGTAAATATCCTCTGGCTGGACACAGGAAGGAAGAAAATAATGGAAGTAGGATGTTCCCCTGTGCAGGACTAGCCAAGTGTGTGCCTGTGGGCTAACAGCTGGAGAAACATTTTAAGAAGCACTAAGTTTTTTTGGTAGACTTTCACAGGTGGCATACTAAGCCCTGAGGCCTAACTCCAGTTTTCTTCCATCAAGGGTAGGTAAGAGAGAGCAGTTGCTCTCAGGCAGGGGTAGCAGACTGAAAAATCAAAGACATTTATCTCAGAATTTCTGTAAGGTTTTCTCTTCAGGAGATGCAACCAGTTTGGAGGTTCCAAAGGTGTGACCTTGATGAAATAATGTGCTTAGGATTGTGGTGAACCTCTGTTTACTAAACTGTGTTTTGGAGCTGAGACAGTGTCTTGGCACTGGTAGGGTGAAAGGCTTCTGTAGGATGGCAGGAGGCAGCAAAACACATTCTCTTCTCAGCATCATCTTGGTTTACAGAAGTATTCTTGTAGCTGATGATGCCAGTTATCCAGCTCAGATGTTGACCTTGAACGTCAGGAATGACAAATTGCTGCCCTGATCCTATGATCAGGGCTTTGGCTCAGCCCTTCTGAAAACAACCACAGGGAAACCCAAACAGAATAACCCTACTGGACTAAGTAGTACTTAATGTACTACCAAGAAGCCATAATGTCTAAACTGTGATGGACTCAAAGTAGCATTACTTGACTTCAGACTTTCTGTCCCTGCCTTTTTGAAGTCTACTCCAGTTAAATAATAATTCTTTGTTTGGGAGAGCTTATGTGATTTAAAGAACAATCAAAATAAAAGTGACATCCAGCTGTTTCAGATAGGGACAGACTACAGCGGCAGAATAACATTGGATTTCCAATGTTAAAGTGGCTGAAACACCTGAGTGATATCTATTCTGCTGCCAGTGAACCAGTGTGGAAAGTATTTGGTGGTTCCACACTTCAGCAATGCATGTTGCCAAGCCTGCCAGTTGGGAGGGACTAAGATGGACATCAGTAAACAGATGCCAAGAAAGCTGTGCTGGTCCCTTCCAGCAGTCATCACAGTGGTAACAACTGACTCCAAACAGGCTCAGGGAAGGTAAAAAAAGGCAGGTAACAACAGGAATGAATAGCAGTGTACAAGAAAGGCCAAGAAGTTTGGAGATGGTTTTGTAGAAGATAGTCTGCAACTGTAAATGGATGGTCCAGCTGTATTTGTCCACAGTGAGTTATTCAATCACACATCCCCAGTGACATTACTAAAACCACGGGCCCTTTTCAGCACACCTCATTTTCAGACACAGCAGCCCAGACAGGCACGTGATGCTGCTTAAATCCTTTTAGCTGGCTGCTGTTTTGGGGAGCTATGCCACATCAGAGAGACCCACACTGCTAGGCTGGGTGCTCTGGGCCAAGCTGGAGCTCACAAGTGTGAAAATAAACTCAGACCAAGCATTTTTCAGGTGACACACCACTACCAAACCCTGACAATGTTGCTGAGTAGAGTAAAAGCAGAACGTGATTTGCAAATATGGGACCTGCTCACTTTCCTTTGTACAGCACTGTCAAAACTGTCCTAAACTTTTCTATTTGTAGTATCTGAACCTCTACAATCTGCTGAACTTTGAGTAATCAGTTCATGGCAATGAAAGTCTTACTCAGCACATCTGGAAAACACTTCACTGGAATAGTTTGGTAGCACTCCATAATTTCATTGAGCCCTATTCCCTGCATTTGCACAACTGTGGTCAGTTGGAAAACCTCAAATGTAGGGGAAAAGGTAGTTTTTCCTTTTCTTCTGTCTAATACACCATTGCATTAAACTTATCACCTTATTTTAAGGGGAACTGTGCTCCAAATGAAAATGGCTCTTGGGATTTGCAGTCTCTACATAGTGGCTGAGGAGGCTCTTATAACTCCCCTGGAGGCTAAATTGTCAGAGAAGCAGGTGCTTCTATGCACAAGAGGTAGAGGTTACTGAAAGGACAACTAAGAATAATGGAGCTACTTGGGGACTGCATCTGGCACAGGTAACTACACATGTGAGGTTTTTCTCCTATGCCTTTCTGATTTTTAGGCAGCACTAATGTTTTCTCCTCTTCAACCAAATAGTAGTTAAAAAGAACAAAAATTTAAAAGTTTTTAGTACAACAGATATCTCAGTTTTCTGTTTTTACAATAGACAGAGCTCTGGATATCTGAAGTATAGCAGGTCATGAGTAAACAAGCTGCATGTGCACAGAAGAGCTGTCTATCATGGCCTGAGAGAAAACTGCCAAGTATTTCTATTTATTCATCTTTATTCAAGTGACTCTTCTTTCCAAGAAAAGACTAATAAGCATACATCACTTTGAGTGGAATGAGGAAAGGAAATGCATGGCTGTGAAACACGTTCAAATTAAAAGGAGCTTCCATAGCTTGTAAGGACTTACAGATTTTCATTGAACTTACAGGCTCTGAACAAATGTTTGAGGATGTACAGAGCTATGGCTTCAGAAGAATTTTAATTCATCTGGAACACCAAAATCTCATTAGGAACTAGAAGACCCAGCAAGTTCCTTGTTGTGGTATCTGCTGGGTTGGGTAGCAGAGGATAATTTACAGTCCGTTCCAAAACTGCTGAGTCTAGACCATGACTTAAGGAGACTGTGTGGAAACACAAGTCACCCCTGGCTGTGTTCCTATTCAGGATGGAAGAAAGGAAAGCTGCACAAGCCCAGGAGATTGAATAATGGCTTCCCTGTGCATTTTTGCAGTGTGTCAGGGGTCTAAGTGACTCATACCATTTAGCATTTGCCATGCCACTAGATAAACTGGGCTGTTCTCACCATGACCTTAAACATGAACTGCAGAGGTCCTAAACGTGTCTGTGTGTCTTGCATGAGCATTTCCATGAGTCAGAAAACACCAAACTTAGCCTGATCTCATTGAATACTGAATTGGTGCAACAGTACATGTGAGCAAATCTATCCATCCACTGAAGTTTTCTGGAATAAGTACTGGTTGAGAACACAACTGCCTTTCTAGAATTACTTCAGAAATAAATCTTCTTTGTTATGCATCACTGTTTATGATTGAGTTAATGGTCAGATGAACAATTAAATAAGATTAAAAAAAGTAAGGTCAAGCGAGGATGTGAAAAGGAGGTTCCAACCGAGGAGGGGGGAACTATTGATTTTTGTGGCTTGTCACAGCATGAGGATGGCTCACAGTCACCTCATCTATGGACAGTTATGAGTGTAATAGGAAAACAACCCTGGGAGAATACCCCAATAGATAGTAAGAAAAAAAGAGAAGACATTAAAATCAAAGGCAGGCATGATACCAAAATGGAGATGGAGGAATGTGGAAACTTTAGAAATAAGGAAGAAAGGGGGAAAATTAAATGGAAGCACTGCAGAAGCAATAAACTAAGGATTTTCAAAAGTGCCCCACTGTCCTAAAAAGTTGTAATTACTTTCCCATTGATGCTTGCAACAAAAATGAATAGTGGTGGCAATGTCAGGTTAACCATGAGCACTTTAATAAAACCTCAGCTTAGAATTTCATTGCCTTCTTACAACGTCTGCCTGCAACAATGGCATCAAGCAATACTCATGGTTACTAAATTACAGCTAATGTCCTCTTAGATATTCTGGAAAATTTCAGATGTCTGTGGCATTAAGACACCCAGCAGCAATTAACACACAAGAACTTCTTAAGGCCCTCAGAGGCTGGTTGGAAAACTCACTTTAAATAATGTAAAAATATTCATTATTGTGGAGCACAGAAAAATCTGTTTCTCAAGATAATTAAAATGAAACCCCTGAAAGTCAAATGGCATTTACAAACAGCTTAGGTTTCTATGCGCCCTTTCATTATTGGTGTTTCTGAAGTGTAGCACTCAGGAAAAGTGCCAAGGTGATGTCTCTGTGGACTGGGCTTCTCCCTGTTTATCAGGGGTTGATCAGAGAGGAGGGAGCGGCGCTGTGCGCTTCCCAGCGCTGCCCTGCTAGCAAGCCCCAGCCCTGACCTGCAGGGACCATCACTGGGCGTGAGAAGGCAGCTCAGGCTCCACACCTTTGAAACCTTTGGCATCTGTGCTGAGCCTCATGAGAAAGCAGACAGTCCTGCCGGTGATGTTTGTGGTGTGTCCTTTTATCCCCAGGAGATTGTTGCAGTCCATTTCTTCTCAGGTTTTCCTTCGGTGGTTGAGTCACTTGCTAATGGTGACTGTTTTGGTCACTACTACCTTGAACTTGGTTCATCCCACTGCTTTAGTATCTCAGTTTTAATCTCTGGACTCAAATGAGCACCAAAGAATTTAGGGTCCTGAGACATAACTCTTTTGCATTTCCACAGGGGTCAAACTTTTAAGTCTAACAAATGACATGTTGTACCACTGGGACATCTTGGAAAGCTCAGATCCTTATGTTTATTCATTCAGAGTGCAATAATTATTAGCTAGAGAGAAACACAACTGCAATCAAAAGAGAGCCAAATAAAACCCACCTACACAGATTTCTCACACTGGGCCCTGAGCATGACTCACTAGTTATGTATTAGGCATTGTGGGTGGGTACTCTAATTTGTATTTGTTCCATTGTTTAGATGTGTTTTGCACACGCTAATTCTAACTTTCTGTTTTGGCATAATCTTACAAAAAAACCCAAACTCACCACCACCCTCTTGGGTCACAGTCATGAAAGGCAGCTGCATTACCTCACCCACCTATCTTGGGATCAGGGTGGGCTCTGGCGAGAAAAGGGATCAGTGCTTGCTCGGGATGCTGGGAGGAAGCACATCATGTGCAGGCACAGATGCTGGCTGGCTGTGGAGGAGTTTTAGCAGCATCTTACCCACTGTGTGGAGAGTCACTTTGCATTCTCTTCAGGACACATTTCCAACACCAGAAAATTGTTTTGGTGCTTTAAAGCATTCACAGGAGAAATAATTTGGACCTGTAGTTTGCAATGCATTTTTGTGCTGTAACATGCCAGCAGACAAGAATATATTGAATGTTAAGTGGAGAGGACTTTTAACACTGAAGAAAAAGTGCATCCTTTTAAAATATTGTAATGCTTTATGTGTGTCTAAGCATAAGAAACATTATTAGAAAAAGTAATCAGAAAATTATTTGAACTGAAAGTATTTTCTTGGCATTAGATCAGCAATAACCACCTTCATTTGTGGAGCATGAACTAGAAAATGAATTCAAATGGTAATTCAAATTATTTAAATTATACAATATATGAATCATAAAGATATATAAATAGAATACATTACATCTATTAGTAATAGGATTGTTTATGTGGCCCTTGTCACCATGAAGTGAGAGAGGCAAATAGGAAAGCTTGAAGAATGAAGTCTGGTGATGACTAGAAAAACATGATTATACATCTGGGAAGCTGAATAGAGCTGCTAACCATTTTGGTCACCCAGGAAAACTGTAAGGCTCTCTACCGCTTTCTCCTTACCACGTGTCTCTGTGACAGCCCAATGCAAGTCTCCAAATGCATTCTCAGGAAAGCTCTCCTGGCTCTGCTGTGAAGTTTGGCAGGAGCCGTGAGCTGTGTAAAACTGCTGTGACTGTCACTGTTGAGGAGCAACCCTGCAGTGAGCACAGCAGACACTGTGACACTGTGGTGGCTATCACACACCCGTCGCTGGGTGACAGCCACAGAGAGGTCTGTGTTCTGAGCGTTCACGTACTTTCTGCTGATGCATGCCCCATTGAAGGGATGCAGGGAGACCAGAGGAGCCAAAAATCTCCCACAGAACAGAGGGAGATGGCAAAGCCCCACAAATACAAATCTGTGCCCTCACAGAACATTAAAAGACCCAAGTGCTCTGACCCATGTGCACTTTGGCTTCTCTGGGCTTCCCACACCTCTGCATCCTGGCATCGCCCTGTATGCCTCAAACTTTCAGGAGACCCCAGAGCTGCATCTGACCTCACTGTCATCCCTGACAATACTGATGTCAAACTTTGCAGCAGACAGAAGCTAGATCAAAATCATAAGTCTTGATAGTCCACAGCTACTAAAAGGAGGTGCTCAACACATCAACATTTGCTGCCCTTGTTTATTTCACTCACAAAATATGCAACTTTCTTGACCTTAAGTACACTCCTTAGGAGTGTTCAGGCTGAAAGGGGCTCCACATGCCAAAAATAAGGATGGCTGACCTTAATAACTACTTTCCTTCAATCACAAGGGAAGCACCAATGCTACACCGTGTGCATCACTTTTCCTTTAACGCCTACGTGTGCAGTGAGAGAACTGTGCAAGTTAACCCTTTCACTGCTGCTGCCAATGCAAAAGCTTACAGGTTTGAGCAGGGTCCTTAGCAGCCTCTCAGGTTTGTTTTCAAGGGGTTACTTGTGGGATAATGCAAGTCATTCAAATTTTCCACTACATCACAAAATGACACTCATGCCTGTTCCCACTATTTGTTTAAATATAAACCAGCACTCAACTTTCCAGCAGCAGCTTCCTGTTTAACAAGTATTTAAATGAATGGCTGAGTAGGTTTTACCAAGCACACTTGGCAGACCTAGAGGTGCACTGCTCGGTGTCTAAACAGCAAACAGGGCTTGCAGGTGCTGTTGAGGCAAACAGCAGGTAGATGGGGCAGAGTGACAATGCTGTCCCATGTGTCCTGCAGGCAGGGCTGGCTGGCAGGTTGTCTGCAAGGAAACAGGGGCAATCACAGAAGCAGAAAGCCAGGGAAGCTAAATGGCCCAAAATGAATCTAGAAGAGGAACAGTGGACTTCCTCACAGAACCGCAGAATATTGTGAGTTGGAAGGGACCCACAAGGGTCATCTAGTCCAATTTTTTATTGAATATTCCATACAGGCATTGAACCCATGACCTTGCCATGCTCTGACCAGCTGAACTGATCTCTCAGGTGATTTGAAACACACAGCCAAAGAAAGAAGGTGCCTCATTGCTCAGACACCACCCCAAAGTAGCTGAGTGGGAATAAAATGTGGCCCTTTATCTTGCTGCTCCTTATTAACAGGGGGCAATGGCTTCCGAACCAGGCTCTGAACAGTGCTAAATAGGCAGGGGAAGGAGGACATTTGGCCAAAAAGAGACAGTACATTTTGGCTTGACAGGGTGTGAGTTTTCTGTATTTCTCACTTTTATATCCAATGTGATTTCTGTGAAGTCTACGAAATTATACCAGAATTAAAGAGGTGCAATGCACATCAGAATTTCATCTTTACGATTTAGTACTGATTCTTCTTAATTAATTCATTATGCCAAGACCAGAAGCATGCTAGGTGCCTGTAACATTCTCATTTACCTCTATTTCTTACAATTTTATTTCATACTGCAAAAACATTTCCTGTAATTGGACCTCCGGATACCTATTGACTTTCCATAAAACTGGCTGAAAACTACCACTCCGTTCTTAAATTTTCACTGATATTTATTCAACTGTAGGTTCCTTAATGTTTTAATTGGTTGCAGAAGCTCATATATATATGAACGGCTCTCAGGCAGAAAACATTCTTCCAATGAAATTTCATATCAAGGCAGTTACTGCACTGGGATGAGATCAGCAGCCTTGTTAGAGGTATATGAAATTCAATTAAATGCAAAATATATACCACTGTACTAATTGACAAAGTTGCAGGGACAGAGCATAACATCCCCTTGATGTAAATAAGAGTAGTGAATTGGCAAACAAAGACCAGTCCAAATTAAGATGAAGTGTCAGAATTTCTGGAACCAAAATGAGAGGCAGCACAATACTAACATTAAGAAGCTTGGGCAATTATTACATTTGTCACTACAGAGTCTTGCAACAAATGATTTGCCATTCAACACCCCAGAAGGCAGAGTGACGATTTTATTCCATATCACTATGAAGAAACTTACGCTGCTGAGAAAGGAAGGGCTATATTTGGGAAATCAGACATTTATTCCGGTTGCCTCTGGGGTCGTTTGATGGTTTTTTGGCCTCATATTAGCAGTTTTGGATTCTAAGAATTCCTGTATTAGTTTCTGGAAGGAACTCACAAGAGACACTAAAACCCAAATGAGACTCCAGAGCTCCTGACCATGTAGTTTGAACTTGCAGGATAGCAGAAACTGAGTGGACTTGTGTTTAGCTCATTTTGCAGTCAGAAAGGACTGAGGTCTGTTTAAAATCAAGCTGTAGTAAGTTCCTTACCACTGGTTGCACAGACCTAGAAATAAAGTTCTGCTTGCCTGCAGCCCTACCTTGCCATTCAAAATTTTGTTAGGCTAGCTAAAGCGTCTGTGTAACTGTCTCATTAAAATACATTAAAACCTCTGTGAAGGAAAAAAACCCACCTCAATCTTTAAAGGCATATTTTTAAAATTAGTCATACCTTCTCTTTTAAGGGTTCATGGGCTAAAGCACTGTTGCCCCTGGCCTGGCTGGTCATGAGCTATTTCAGTTGCCTCTCTGCAGAAGAGATGCTGGAAAGAGGAGAGTTAGGGTCAGGCTGCTGTTTGAAAAGATTTGCTGCCTGTGGTTAGAAAAACAGCAGTAATGTTTGCTTTTGGAGTTCTGGCAATGATACCAAGTTATACTTTCTTTCAGTTATTAAGTCTTAACCAATAAATGATGACAGATACTGAAAAAAGAGGAATGGAAACCACACACAACAATCTTGATAATGAACCCTTCTCTCTCTTGTTCTCAGATCAGCTCTTTTGTAAACTGTGTTATGGAGTTTCTGGCTACCCATTCAAACCCACCATTTTTAACAAAACCATTTCCTCACACGAGGCACACCAGGTTCTACCAGAAGCCATTCAACCAGTAACTTGAGGCTATGATTAAGAAAGCCTTGATGGCAGCTGCTGAGCTAACTGCAGCTCTTGTCCTTCCTGCCTTCCAGCTGCATCTGCTCAGACCTTGACCTTGAGGTGGTGTCAGGCACAGCTTGTACCCCTTTCTCACTTCGTGTAACTGTCTCAACAGCCTGACTTGCCTTCAGCATCTGTGGGTTTAGGTCCTGTGACAATGGCAGTCAGGAGATCACACTGACTTTTACAAACTACAGATTTTAGAAAACAAAAACATGAGAGAGAAGAACAGTGTGTTACAAGTCTCTCTGCAAGATGTTCCTCCAAAGCTCCTCAGCAGCTGTCTTAATCACCATCTCATAGAATCATAGAATAATTAATTTTGGAAAAGGCCTCTGAGATCACTGAATCCAACTCTTAACCCAGCTCCACTGTATTCACCACTAAACATGTCCCCAACTACCACATCCACATACCCTCCAAACATTTCCAGGGATGGTGATTCCACCACTTCCCTGAGAAGCCTCTCCTAATGCTTGCCCACACTACAGTAAAGAAAAATTTCCAAAGATCTGATATAAACCTCTCTTGGTCCAGCTTGAGGCTGTTTCTTGTTCTATCACTTGTTACCTTGAAGACCAACCTTTACCTGGCTACAGGCTTGTTTTACGCAGTTGTAGAGAGTGATGAGGTCTCCCCTGAGCCTCCTTTTCTCCAGACTAAATACCCCAGCTCTCTAAGCTGCTCCTCAACAGACTTGTGCTCATAAAAGAGGTTTTATAAGTATCCAGTGATCTTCCAAAATCTAGGTTAGTGATACATGTAATGTTTTTTTACTAGAGTCAAAAATTGCTGATCTCCAGCTTAGCTTGCTATCCTCTCAAGCCTAACACAAGCCTAAGCCCATTTGTGCTTTTGGAGATATTGCATTCATTTATAGCCTCTAGGCTACCCTAAATGCAGTTAGTGGATAAATTACATAAATTATTATCGTCCATAATGTTGATTATTACAAATCAGCTTTACATTAGCTGAAAAACCTCTTTGGATAATGCATATATGAGACCCTAAGAAGATGCTAAGATTAATGAAGACATTAAAGGCCATATGTCATCTTAGAGAGTAAAAGAACATCAAACAGGAAAAAGCATGTGGATTTAGAGAAAGAAAAAGAAAAAAGGAAGAACCAGTGTAAGTAGGAGAGTCACAAAGGGAATTTGAAGTTTAACTCCATCACATTCAATAACACTGTATTACACTGAAAATGTATTGACTTGTATAAATAGACACAAAAATGTTTCTATTGCTATTTCAGAACAATAAAATGTTAGATTGCTTCATTTTTTCCTCAATAAATCAGAAGGTTATGATTTACTACAAACAAGCTTAAGCTGATTTTGCCTGCCATATGAAAGAGATCACCTGTCTTAATGAACTAAAAGCAATGTAGATAAAATCTTGAAAATGCCAGCGGCAACAGCAGCAGTGTGTCCTTGCATGTTGTTAAATGAATGAAGACATCATCTGCTTGAGCAGACAGATTGCAAATAAGCCCATTTAATAGCTTTATGTAGAAGCCCTGGCTACCTGTGCACCGTTGCCCTGGCAGACTCTGCAGATTTTAGCATGGGGCCCCATTAGATGACCCATGGCTAATTAGAGATTCTGCCTAACAGAAAGGGAAACATTTTCTGAAATTCCACCTATACCAACTGCCTTTTCCATTTTTCTGCATAATATTCACAATATTTCAGCTTTATAAATGTTTCTCTCTCATTTACTGCATCAGAAATCCAAGCAACATAGAGAAACAAGAGACCTGGCTGCGGAAAAAGGGTTGAGAAGGAAAAGAAGCCAAGGTAAAATACAGAAGGCTTTCCCTAGATCATTCAGTTTGGCAACACCAGCACCAGAGGTAAAGCATATTTAGAAAGTAATTTCATTTGTGAGTTGACTGCTTCCCTTTCCATTTCCCCCCTGTGATATTCCTAATATCGGTCAGAAGGCTTTAGTGAAATGTTTTTGTTTTTACAAAGGCATTTATATTTTGCTCACTGGTACAGTACCTTCTGGCATGCCTGCTCCTGGTAAGCCCACAGGTTTCCTTTGTGCATGACAAAGGTGGGAAGGAGCCTGCCCGGGGAACAGGCTTTCCCGCTGACCTCCGGTGCCACCAGCAACACAAACCCTTTTCCTGGTGAGCTGGCTTCCAGAGCTCTGCTCTCTGCCAAGCCATTTGCTGTGGCCACATGCTGCCACTGGAGTTTAATTACACCCTTCATCACACAACAGCAGTTAATTCAGCCTATAAATCATATCCCGACATGCAAAACTTCTGGTGTCTCATTTTGTTTGTCTGAAATTGTTTAATGCAATTGACTTTGAGGTGAGGAACTCTTTTATGTTGTTGATGCTTAGAGAAATATTAATAGATTATTTGTTACTGGTTTAATAAATGCATTCCACAAACTACAATCAACTGTCTTCTGTTCATTTCACTGCTCATAATTGGCTCGGGGTACAGGTTCCACTTCCAGTCTGAAGTGCCAAGCTTATGTTTATTGAAACATAATTACTTTACTTTAATTGTTTTGGGTTATTACATCTCCATTAAGTAGGACATAGTTAAATAAAAGCATTCCTTGATCAGAGCTGGTTTTCTAACCAGTTATGGAAATGACCACAGGATAAAAACTCAACAACAAACTCCGTACTTCAAATGATGCTTTCTCCATGTTAACTAATCACAGTCTTTGTACAGCCCCTCCCACTGGGGCTGTACTTAAAAAGAATTCTTTCACCTATCGTTTCTGTGTCACTCCACAAACTTCAAAATATACAAACTTAGTAATTTTAGGGGCATGAGGGTCTGCCCATTGCTCAAAAGGCTTGAACAGCAAAGATTGAATTAAGGTTGGTTTTTTTTTTTTTTTTTTCACCAAACTCCGGACTCAAAACTGACATCAGAAACCTCAAGTTCCTGAAGAGTACTTAGCAAGGCAAGTTTAAGTATTTCAGTACATTGGGGGTTTCCAAAAGCCCAGACAGGTTCCAAATATGCATTTTGCAGTTTTCTTCTATCTTTAATAATGTACATGCAGAAGCCAAGTCCTAAATGGATGGCAGGAAGAGGGAAGAAAAGATAATCAACTAGACTAGGGTCTGAACTATTTAAAAACTGGCTTGCAATGGTACAGTTTGAGCTCATTTCTAATTTCCAGGAAACTTGTCCAACCAAATTCAGACGCTTTACTCAAATTCCACCTTCCGATTAAGCTATATTTGAAGGCCTGGTTGAATTTCACTTGCACAAAACTTGAGGAGGAAGGCTCGCAAGCCAGCCTGTCTTATCCTGTAACGAATCCATATCACTGAGACTTCAGTGCTTTCAGTTTCTCTGGGTAGAGACATCCATCCAAATAGAGGGGGGAATCTTCCTTTAAAATTTTTTCCTTTGTTTTGCTACATTTGCTCTTTTCTGCCCCCAAAGCCACAGAAGGAATAGATTTTTCCTGTCCAATAGCCTATTTAGAACAAGCTCTCCTAGAATCACAGCTGTGTTTCTGGCATTTTAGATAGCGGGTGGTTTCTTTACATAGTAGAGACAATAAGTATTGTGCCAGAAAATTAGACTTGCCAGCATCACATTCAGGGTATCTAGGACCAGTGTGATATGACTTCCCCTCTTCAACAAGGACATCAAGCAAAGGTCCCAATTCCAGCCTAGCTTTCTTTTCCCAGGTGCTCTGCTCACACTGAAGATGGCACTAGGTAGCAATGCTGTGAAGCTGGGGTTTGTGAAGCAATGTAAATTGTTATGATTTCAAGGCTGATGGTGCTCCTGATTTAACCACAAATCTCCCAGTATTCAATTTCTTAATTAAAACTCCTGGATTTACTTCTGCTTGCGGACCTCATGGATATGGAGAAGACCTTTGAACATTCATCTGACAGCCACCTAAAAGTATAAAAGTATAATAATTTTTAAAACAAGTAGAAAGAAACCTGTGTTTATTTTTATTAAATCTCATGATCATTAGGCGAGTTCCATGATTTTTCAAGACCTGATTAATGGGTTTTGAACATAAGGGTGTAGCCCAAGAGCCACTATGAATTAGGTCTTCCAGGCTGTGCAGTCCATGGGCTGTGCAGTCCATGGGCTGTGTAGGTAGCTCAGCTTCACAGTCTCTGTGTACAGCGGGAAGCCGAGGACTGACTCAGTGTTACTTAAGACTGAGCCATAAGAGTTTTCCAGAGACAGAAAAGGAAAGGCAGCAGAGGAGAGGATGGTGCTTAAACCAAATTGGAAGGGCAGTGTCTTTGAGCAGGGAAGGCTGCTCCCAGCATGGGAGAGAGAGGTGGGCCGTGGGCCTGCCACACTGTTTAGTGCTCATATTTTCAGGAAGCTCTTCAAAGCTTTTAAGGAAGATTTAGTGCACTGCCAGAATGGAATTTCTAATGTCATTACCAGTCCAATCATTCACACCCTCTTATTTTCCTTTTCTCTCTGAAGGGAGGTGGAGGAGGCTGACAGGCTCAGGCAGCAGTGGGTGGCAGCTGGAAGGAGCCCCACAGCCAGTGGGGCAATGGACTTACCCCTTGCAGGGAGCAGGGAGCATAAAAAAGGGGTTGAAATGTTCAGGAAAGACCTGTTGGTTTCCTGCTGGCTACGCTGCAAGGGCTGTGGTAAGGCAGGGAGGGAGGCAGGAGGTGATGTGGAGTGAAAGCAGCTCTGGGATCTGGAGAGTCTGGGGAGCTGCTTGTGAACACAGTTGGCTTTGGTAATGTGGCCAGTGAGCACTCAGCAAAAGTCTTTTCCTCATGGATAAAAACCCCACAGTGATATATATTGGGTAGATATCTACCAGTCGACCTAGATATTCATAAAAATGCCAGTTATTAAACAGGCTGTAAAGCTCTTGGCTCAGCTGGAGCTTTCTGTATGCCTCCTGTATGATCACCAGTGATACCTGGAGCAACAGCGAACTTGTACCTGTGATTTGCAATCAACATGGATAGCTACACTTCCCAGGTGTCAAATACTGTTAACTGCAGGTTGCTCAAGACCTGCTGGGAAGGTACATAGTTCTCACTGACTGCCTGGCCAAACCAATCAAAATGAAAGTTTAGAAGAAAGTAGATGCTTTGGCCATTTTTTCTTCACAGCCCATGGCATCTGAGCGACGTACTGCAAGTGGGATGGTGAGGACTGCTCTGAAGAGATGCAGCTGCTGAACAGCCAAAGTAGCAAAATTTTGTGTAAATTCCACTTAGGATGAAAAAGACAAAAATTGTTATATCAGACAAATTCCTTGTTTAGCTGCAAGGCTGGGTGACTCTTGGAGGGGAATACGTGGAAGCCCTGGCTGAAGTGAGGCTTGGAACAGTGTTTCCTTCTTTTCATAAAAAACAGATCAGCAACAAACCTGAGGAGCTGAAACAGCAGATATTTTCCAATGTCAATGTAACTAAAACATAGAATGATGAAATGCAGGGAAACTTCTAGGGGACTTAGATGAAAAATAAAAGTTTCAGACTGTGGGGATATGACAACTGATTATCAGGCTTCAGTGCCGCAGCAAGAAGTTCTTCCAAATGAAGGCAAAACAGGTAGCTATCATTTCCCACCAACCATTGATACATGAAAAATTGGAATGAACACTAAATCAAAGCATACAGCTGTTCATACGAACAGGAGTGGTCTGTATTCTTACATGTGTTGCCCAAAATTTCTGTAGTGAGACAAGAAACACCATTTAGGCAATCCAAGGAACATAGGCATTTGTTCACTTGCAGAAAACAGAAGAAAGAAGAAAAATATTGGATATACCAACTTGAGCAGCTTTACTTCAATTAAAATTTCAGAAGGGGGGCAGCTGAGGTTGAAATCAGCTTAGCAGTGTACGTTGCTATTTGGTGATGTTACAGGCAACCGTTTCAACAGCAGCGGTGGGGTACTTGACACTGGTTATATTTATTTGTTCAGAGAGGGACCTTCAGGAGTTTTGGTTTCTCAGATGCTGAGTGAGTGATTTCCCACTGTCTGGGAGTGAGTACTCAGCAAATGCTCTTCTATACAAGCACGACTCTCCCCACCAGCTCCTGAAGGACCGATGGTCAGTGGATGCTGTGCAGGGAAACAGGAGATGAGAGAAAGTGCTGAAGAGTAGGCTGAGGCTTTGCAGCCCTTTTGGTGGGGCAGTGGCCAACCCCTCTGATATGGGATGCCATCTCAGTAAGGGAAATCTATTCAGATTAGACTACACTGACAGTTAAATAAATGGCTTATCCCCTTTATGCACCTCATAGATAGCTTTCCAAATTATTTCTTCTATCTCTCCTAAATGCAGCAATGACTATTTTTTCCAAAGAAGGTGTAAAATGGTACGCTTCATAAAGACCCATATCATTCTTGAATGGGGATGGTGAAATTTTTGCCAAAGTATATACAAATAGCCTAGCACCTTTTCTGACATCCATTATCCACGCTGACCAGCCCCTCCAGAGGCAGGCCAAGAATAACATAAGGAGGTTATTAAATATTATTCATTGCCTTCAGTGGGACAAAATAGAAGCCTAATTCACTGTCTTGGTTCCAAGAAAACATTTGATAGGATCCCAAGGGATTTTTTTGTTCTTTATTTTAGAAGTTTTTAATTTTGGCTTGGAGTTTGTATCATGGATAAAAATGTTTTTCCTGAAAGCTATGCCTTGGTGCTAACAACTTAAAATTTCTTCCACCTTCCTTGATTTAAGAGGAATGAGGCAAGAATTTCTCCTCTCCTCCCACTATGTGTGCCATCTTAGCCATGATCACCAGGTCATAGGTGAATAACTGGGAGGCAGCAGTGCCAAAAGTTGTTGTCTTATGTTGTCTTGGAAAATGAGCTCAGTTTTTCCCAAAGCATTACCCATGTCACAGCTGGGACTTAAATCCAATCTACTTTAACTCAGAGGCCATTCCTTTTGTTCCAACCGGTGAATTCTTAGGCCACATAAATTGAAATATTTTAGTGTAAAGACTTTAGTAGAACTACATCATACTTTTCAATAATATGTACCTACTTTGTTAAAAAAATCACTAAATGCAGACATCTGACAAAAGCTTTCTAACAGCATTTAGTCTTACATCCTCCTCAAACCCAAAGCACATTTTTTAGCCCCTGCTCCTTCACTCATTCAAATCACAGACAAAAACATGAAATGTGAAACAAGACAGAAAATTTCTGTGGAAAGCCACCCATAAAAACGAAGTATATTAAAGAAAAGAAAAGAAGAAGAAATAACTAGGCCATTTCACTTGCCCTGTCCTCCAAGTAGTTTTTTGCACTTTCCATTACTAGTATTTTCCTCTTCTAAAAGAAAATGCCCCTGCTCAATTTTGAAACATGAGAAAAACAACTGGGGGACTTATGATCCTGCAAATGCCCATTAAAAGCAGCAGCTCACTTGAGTGAAGTGCTTTAGAGCTAGAATGTGTTGAACAGCCATGACTGCACCTTACACCTGGAAGTCACAGCTCCAGCTGCATGCTAAATTGATTCTTGGCTTATACATTCCTTTTAAACAAACCAAAAAATGTTAAGGCAGAAAGCCATTCAAATCCTGGGGTGCACCAAAAGCAACATGGTCAGAAAGGCCAAGGGAGAGGGGACTCATCGCCTCTGCTCTGCAATGATGAGACCCCACCTGCAGACCTGTCACACCAGATCTGGGGTACACAGCACAGGAAGCACACTGACCTGTTGGAGTGAGTCCAGAGGAGGCCACCAAGATGATTATAGGGATGGAGTACCTTTCCTATGAGGAAAGGCTGAGAGAATTTGGGTTGTTTAGCCCAGAGAAGAGAAGTCTGAGGTGACTGAATTGTGGCTTTCCAGTACCTGAAACGAACCCACAAGAAAGATCGAGAGAGGTTTTTACAAGGGCATGTAGTGACATGACAAGAGGGAATATCTTCAAACTGAAAGAAAATAGGTTTTGATTAGGCATTAGGAAGAAATTCTTGACAGTGAGGGTGGTGAGGCACTGGAACAGGTTGTCAAGAGAAATTGCTTCCATCCCTGGCAGTGTTTGAGGCAAGGTTGAATGGGGCTCTGAGCCACCTGGTCTAGTGAAAAATGCCCTTGACATCGGCAGGGGAGTTGGAACTAGGTGGTCTTTAAGGTACCTTCCACTCTAAACCATTCTGTGATTCTATGGTAAGTGCAAAGGGAGCCAATCAGGTGACACCAAAAGAAAAGAGAGGCTTTTCTCAGCTGGCATTTTTCACCTCAGGCATAATTTTGTTGCCTTATGTCTTTAGGATCTTTGTGGCATTACTTTTGAAACAAACCTGCATGGTTATGGGAAAGGCTTGAAGGCAGAAAAGATGGAAAACTTTCCTTGAGACTGTGTTCTAACTGTAAGGCTAGCTGTATTCCAGCTGACCGTATGTTTCCATGACTGGAAACAGGTACCAAACTGGCACTTGAAGACACCAGAGTCATCTTATGCTGCTTCTTAATAAATTTGTATAATTTATGCCAATTCCAAATGTGGGTGAGGTAAATGACCCAGCACATAACTTAAGGCCTGAGTGCTCATGATTGAGGCAATATTTCATTACCTTTTAATTTGATTTTGATGCAGAATTATTTACGTACTCAATTATTGATATAATTGATTCTTTCTCAGGTTCACTAGTTAACATATGTTGACATATGCCAACAGTGATAGAATAAATGTACACATAAAAAGATTTCAGAAAATGAAGAGACAGTAGCACTATCCTCTTAGCTCTTCGCTTGGTAATAAATATGGCTGGATGTAACGTTTCCAGATACTACAACACGTTCTAGTCTCATAAGCCTGTTAAACAAGGACTATTTGAAACTGGTGCAGAATTTAGAAAATTAATTTTAACTAAGTATCAGGCACCAGGCTTTATTAACTGTTTTTGCCTGCATTCTTACTGAATTTTACAGAGACATTCTTAAAGAGGACAAGTTGCCTAATATGATTAATTTCAGCATTGCAAAGTGGACATCTGAATTGTGGAGCTTTGAATGGCTACCTCAGTGTCTGAGCTGTAGGGAGCCCTGTCCTCTGCAGTCTGCGAGGTTCTTTCTGCAAGGCCATCAGTGGAGTCAGTGCTGTGAACAACTGACTTTCATCATCTTATTCTTGAATTGAGAAGCACAAAATTGATAGCAGTGGGTAGCTCCCCATCATGGGACGGACAAAGTGTGCATGGCTGACATCCCATATCTGTGCAGCCACAGGGATAACCACTGCTCCAAAACCAACTTGTCCATGCAATTTCTTCTATCTCTGCACCATAGTTATCTGTGAGTAGACATAACCTAGCCTGTTTCCATTTACCTTCTGGGTCCCAATCTATGACTTTGGTGTTAGGATTAGAAAAGATAAACCAGAGTTTTGTTGAGCCTAATTATCAATGGGATTAGCTGTTAAGTAGAAACATCAACTGGTAAGATTTCAGATATAAAAGCAAGCAAATGTTTGTTCTTTTGAAAGCAATAGTTAGTTACACAGAGTTAGTAACATAGCTACAAAGGGGTTATCCAGCCAGATTCTAAGCGACAACTTACTTTGATTTGTAACAGCTAAATTCAGCAAACCTGAGGAGTTCTCTATAATTCCACTGATGGAACCACTTTAAGAAGAAAAAACCTTGTATAAAATTATGTTTCTGCTGCACTGAGATCTGCAGAAGCCACCACTGAGCACTACAGATACTTCAACCTGACAGAAGTGTATTGGCAGAAGCAGCAGTGCAGATGACCCACATCTTAGCAAGACAAGAAGCAGATAATAAATCTGTACCTGTTTTGGGGGATGGATGTGTTATTGGCTTGAACAAAGTGTCAAAGACCAAATTTTTACCTCACCAGTCAGATGAAGGGAAGGGACAATTTCCCTTTGGAGACCTTCTCTGAAGTGATCTGTTTAGTGACTTGGTGTAGACAGCAGGCGGATCCATTCCAAAGAGTGTTAGAGAGGATAATGGAAAAAGGCAAATTTGAGAAAGGGAGAAAAAAGTAAGTGTTTGCATTAAAGTGCAGAATGTAAAAATATTGAGGAGTGAGTGGGTTGGAGGATAGCCCAGGCATCATAGTAACTCAGTTAGATGTCTCATGCCAGTGTGTGCGTTAGCAGAAGATATTTAGGAGCTGAAGTCTCCTCTAGCCAATCAGCCTGCAATTTATGGTATATTTAGGCACTCCATGGTGATGAGGAGTCTTGGGTAGGCATTCTCAGAGAGTTACTGCCTTCTCTGCAGCCCTTACATCACCATCCAAGCTCTGCAGTCATCATCTAGAAATTTATACCTCACAGTTAACTACTGTTTCAGTGGAGCAAACACTACACTATTTCTAACCAAGAAGACATCTTGTGATGATATGCAGCTTTTAAGTGTCTTATGAGATCTGGCGTATATGATAATGCACTGCTGGCAGCTTGTCAAAGAGACAACTGCAAAAGCAATCATGTTGTTTTGAGGAAGAGACAACAATTTGGTTTTGGTCTCAGACCAACAAAAGTTTGGTTTCTGTGGCTTCATGAAGAACTGACAGAGAGAACAAAAATTATGAGGCCAAGCACATAGTTGATATTAAATTACCAACACTTCATTTACTTATCCTCAAAACAACCACTAGAGATCTCTTACTTACTGAAATAGTTAAAAATAAAACCTCTAAGAACATTTAATGCTGGCCACAGGCATTTCACGGAAGTCGGTGTTTCCCAGCTCCCCACAAGCCATTAGGGCTTCCCTCCTACACCTTGACATGCTTCAGTTAGAAACAGCTGAAGGCACTAAGCTTTTAAATAAGAATCTATTTACATGGATCTTTTTTTGGTCTGCAATTTTCCACTGGCAGTAGCAATGATGGGAGTAAGAGTAGGTAGGGTACCAGGCAATTTAAGCATCTGTCTCTGCTGAGAGCACATCTGCACAGGACAGTGCTGGAAAGGCCAGTGGCTCACAAAGCACCATCTGCCTCCCCATCCTTCCATGGCTGCTGCTTCAGCAGGCAGAGGGCCAGGCCTGGGGGGAAATGGGCCTCAGGACTTGAGGCATCAGTCCTGTGGAGCAGGTGAATCCTCTGAATATATCGGCTCTGCCTGCTTACTAGAACACTTTATGGGGTTTATATTCTTTGAATGTTTTTTCCAGTGCTGGTGCAGTCATTCTCCCGTACAACATGAGGTACTATGCATATGCACCTTCTGCAAGGGCTGACATCTAGGTGTCAGTGTACCACATGAAGGCAGTGGTACACATGTTGTCCTCAATATCTTTGAATATGATTAAACAATTACAAACACCACTGTATTCTCTGTGACTAAGACTCTTAATTATATAATATTTTTCTGATACTGACTGGGCAGTGTCTCTAAGTACACAGAAGTCCAAAGCTGGCTTTTAACACAGACAATTTTCAATCAGTTTGTCTGCTTTACTATATTAAGTAACACTGTTGATCTTGCCGGTTTAACTTGGCCGCAGAAGTGAACTGATTTGAAAATTTCTGCAAATATTTAATGGGTTACCCCCACCTCGGATTATGGCTGTCGTGGGTGCTTGTGTTCATCTGTTTAGCCCAGAAATAAGTTGTGCACCTTATAGACTGCTTCTGAGAGTGAAGGGGGAGAGAAGAAGAGCGGAGTTTGCTATCAGAAACGGCACTTGCTCCCCTGCACCCTCCTGCTGGACTGTGCTGTCTGCGGATGGGCAGACAGTGGGACAGAGCTCTCCTTTGCTTTTAGTTAATTTTAGCTAGCTGAGGCAGAGAAGCTCCCTGGCCTGTGGTTTTTCTTTTACTTGGACCTGTTCAAACCTGCTCTGGACTGAACACTCAGAAGAGCACCGGCAGCTCCACCTGTGGCCCACCGGGCTGGGCCTGGGCTGCAGCATTTCCAGCACTGGAGGGACTGATAAGAGACTGAGTGAGCCAAGCTGCAGCCCACAGAGGGGACTGTTCTGAGTTTGTCATCTCTTCAGATTGGCAAGAGGTTTTATTGTTTAGTATTGTTCATTTTTTTGTGCTGGTGAATGCTTTGCTGTTAAATAAACAGTTTTTTCCACTTTTCTCCAAGGACGTATTTTCCTGAACCATTTGGGGGAGGGGCCATTTGAGTTTGCTTTCTAGGGGAGCCCCTTTCGGAGGTTTTCTCCCAAATTTGCCCTAAAATAGGACAATGCCCAAACCTTTTCCTAAATCTCTAAGGCACGTAAGGGTGAGCTCCTGCTGGACAAAGAGGGTGAAAAGGCATGGGTACTCTATTTTCTGATAGCTATAGCACCTTTTCATCCTGGATGACTACAGAGCACCTCTCCAGCAGATGTGACAGCTTGCCTCCTTCCATGTCCTCACACTATGCAGAAGTTAGATGCAAAACAGCTGAGAAACTGCTGAATCCAGATGCTTTCTTTGGCCTGACCATCTCCTGTTCGTGACCCTGCTCTGAAACTCCCCAAACCACCTGACATGCTCAATCTGTTTCTGGCTGAGGAGACTGGGAAAAAACAGATAGAGAAGGAGGAATGTGGGGAAATGACATGGAATAAGAAGGATGGAGGTCATGAACAGAATCAAAATGTGGGAGAGGAGAAAAAGGCAGAGGGAAATAGGAAGAAAAAGTATTAATATAGTAAAATATTCAACAAGAAGGAAAATTATGTGGAGGGAAAACAGACATGGGAAAAGACCCAAGAAAGGAGAAGAAAAGGAGGTGAGGACTTGGCAGGGGAGATAAGCAACATCAACAAAAGAAGTAGATTTCTTATTTTATCTCCAAAAAAACTGCTGCCAAAATAAGATAATACTCAACTATAATCACCATTATTAATGCATGTATGTGGACAATGTGAAGGTGAAGAAGAGATTATCAAAGGACGTAGCTCTGGCAGGATGCCAGGCACCAGGGAAACTCACAGGAGGATGACGCAACAATTTTCCTGGGAAGGGAATGGAAATTCCCTTGTCTAGGGTAACCTGGGTAGAAAGTTTGGAGCAACGGCCTGTTGCTTCTGCTTCACCTGCAGAGGAGGAAGGGCAGTGCAGGTCATCAGAACAGCCTGCTGCCTTTTCCAGTCTCATGTTAGGTTTGGGTGAGGATGCCACAATCACGTGCAACAGACCATTTTCACAGCATATTTTGGGTCAGAGAAACCCCATTTCTTTTGCTGGCTGCATGGCAATATTGGTGGCAATTCAACAGTGCTTTTGCAGCTGAATCATAATTCGCAGTTAATATGAGCTAGTGGATTCAGCTTTGAAGCAGCTGCTATTCCTATCTGGTATCCTGGGCAGGTATCTTAAGCATGTGAAATTCCCTGTCTGTTCCTCAGTTTCCCCATCCATAAATCAGGTAGTGATACTCACTGATTCACTAAGGTGATTTGAGATCCACAAGAGAAAAGCACCAAATAAGAGCTGAGTGTGACTAAAATTACCCTTTTCCCCCATGTACAGAGAATTAATTTTTTTCTTAATTTTCATGCCTTTTCTGTTCTGCTTAGTACTTCGATCACATCAGTAAATTTATCTTGTCTCTTACTTTTTTTCTTCATAGCATTGCAGCTATTTCATAGTTTAGTTCTAAAGTAATAGAATGAAGAATATGAAATAGAAGAATACTGTCATGAAAGTCCCCAGAAAAATAAAAACCCCTTTCCTCCTAATCCTTAGGTATAATCTGCTAAATCGATTCTTTTACCCTGCTTTGAAAATAGATAGAGAGTATCAGTGTTCATTAGGGAGTATGGAGAGGTCAGAAGCCCTCCACAATACACATTCCATATCCCGCATCCAGTTATCTGCACGAATAGTGGAAAACATCATGACCTGTGCATAGCTTCTTTAAGTCTTAAATCTGAGTATATATTTTCCTACAGATTGTATTCCCTAGCATTTTGTAGGTATTAGCTTTGCCAGGAAGCCTATTTTTAAAAAACTATTTTAAAATATCTTCCCCACTATGCTCAAGCACCTATGAAAACCTAATTTCCTTGTCCCTGGGGCTTCTACACGCTATCAGAGATCTAAAATACCCCACCTGCTTGCCCCTTATATTTGTAAGCATTAGTGAAATTTAGTCCTCTCAATTTACCCAGTAGAAGCAATACACAACCTTCCAGTTATATTCAGTTATTAAAATAGGAATAGAGCTCAGCCCAATAGCTGCTACATTCAATAGGATTTTTCCTAGTGGTGGCTAGCCATTCCTAGGAGCCTATCAGGCTCCTCTTACACTTAGGGGAGGAAATGGCAGATGTCTATCAACCAAATGAAGTTCAGTCCTCAAAGGGGGAGATGGAACTAAATAAGTCAAACAATAAAATTTGATAATATGTTTGTAATTAAAAAGTTAAGAGTTACTTCCAGATATCAAAGCAGGAAAAAAAAGAGTAATTATTTATATTGGGCATAATTTTCAAAGTTGTCATTGGACTCACAGGTTCTCATTGAAGTCACTATAAACTGTGGGTATACAGCACCTTTGAAAACCTTGCCAAAATTGCCTTTAGACTGTAAGCTCCTTAGGGCAGAGACCTGTTACTCATTTGGCAAATTGTATTGCAAAGCTCCTTTGCCCAAACAGGCTACTTGCGTAAAAATAATAAATAATAACAATAATAATAGATAACAGATTTGTGCTGGAATTCAGAAATATCTGATGTGGTTCTACAGCCATCTATTAACACAGTATTTAAAAGTACTAAATAAAAGCTCATTTTCTAGGCAAATCACCAAGGAAGTAGGACCAAAGGAAGCTGGCTGAGAACAATTTAGAATCATAGAGGTGTTTTCTTGGTCAAACATGGAATTTCCATTCCACCACACATTTCAAGTTCACATTATTTGACTCATAGGCTGTCATTTGGGAGCCTTGTTAAACAGGTAGGCCAAGAAATATGCATCTGGCTCTGGTTGGTTTAGAGCGTAGAGTAGATTAATGTAAATATATACATCAGTGCACACCTCAGCCCTGGGGATGTTGCTACACTCCTCAAATTCATGTGCAATCCCTCTGCCTATGACAGAGACAGCTACAAATGAGGGTTGATTCACTTTGCCTGTGAAGTGCCCCAGCATTAGGTTTCTAATTCAAAGGGCATCAACAGAACTACTATTATTCTCTGCTCTTACTTCAGAAATATTACTCATTTCAGTAACTCAGCCTAACCCAGCTGTAACTCAGTACAGTATTTTGCTGTTTAATTTACAAACTAAACTAATCACACATCTTCTCAAGAGACCTATGAAAAGCCAGCAGGGACTGAAACATCACTCTTACCCCAGTAGTTTCAGGGAAGCTGCAAGTAGTCCAAACCTTCACAAAACTATTGGCTGATTTCTCTAAGCCTGGCTTTCCTCCAGCTGTTCCTCCACTGCAGAGTGTGGATAATGGTACCCACTTTTCTGAAGGGCTTGGAGGTGGATGGGGAAGAGCACTGCCCAAGGAAGGTGTGTGGTACCATCAGAGGAACATCTGCTGCATCACTGGATTGGCACCACCATGGGTCCAGGTGTTGGCTGTGTCAGCAGGCAGCATTGCAAAACCCCTTTCATAGTAATATTTATCCATAAGATAGTTATGAGGAAAAGGAAAGAAAACTGACCAGTCCTAATAAATACCAGCCCTTTCAGGAATGAATTTGAAAGCTGGCTTTCTAGGTATCAGATGATAGGAATCATAAAGTTAAGCATGCGCTTACTTTAATGAACCTGGTCAAAAGCACTGTCTGGAATGTTTATTTATTCACTCATTTTTACTTGAGTAGACAAAGTAAATCTACCTTTGGTTTTCATAAAATCCCTCTTGCTACATTTTATTTAGTTTAAGTTGGCATCTATTTGATTCAACATGGAAAGCCCAGCCAAATCCAATTAGTGTCAATGAAACTCATGAAGCTCATTTTTTCTGTTTTTTACCCTCACTTTAACAACCCAGAAAAAGAATTATAGAGACCAAAATTTGAAACTGTTCCCCTTTCTCACCTGCACAAGGGATGAGATGGAAGGGAGTAAATAAGAATAATGTCACAAGTGCAAGACCAGGATGGACAGGGCTGTGAGCAATGTGTTCTAGCGGAAGATGTCCTTACCCATGACAGAGGGGTTGGAACCAGATGGACTTTAAAGTCTATCTAATTAAAATCAGTCTATGATTCTATGAGAAGTAAAAAAACCCTGTCTATGTAGCCCATTTTTGCCTGGCTGCCTGGTTGGTTGGTTGGTTTTCCCCTCTCACTGCCAAACTGCATTTATTTCTGTAAAAACTCCTGAGCAGCCCGTCTCAAATCCCAATGGACTCAGATGCACGTGGCAAGCCACAGAGCTCAGTGTGCCTCTCACAAGCGGGGAACCTGAGGCAGCACCTGTTTCTTCAGGCTCCTCCCATCCATCCCTCTGCACTGGAAAGCTCCACATGGAGCCTAGGCTGGCGAAGGATAGCAGATGTGGTCTGGCAGCCACAGGGAAGCATGCAGTCCCTGTCTCAGCTCCTCCACCCTGGCAAGTCCACAGGCCTCTCTGGATCACCAGCTGCCCCCACAGGCACAATGTCTGCCTTGGGAATAAGGCGGTTTCTCCATCAGCTCCCAGCTGAGGTGGCTCGTTCCGCTTCCCAAAAGGGTGTAGCGGGTGGCAGAGAAACAAGTTAATTTTGCTCACAAAAGCTTTGGTGGCTCATTACAGAAACGGTGCTTTCAAAAATATTTCTAAAATATGAATGTTTTGCAGGGGTTGCCACAGAAACTTGTAGAGCATATAATCCAAAATAGGATGTCTAGACAAACTCCTACTGTCTGACCTTTTATGTATTTCCTAATCCAGCCAATCTTGCCAAGCAAATTGGTGACTAAGCAGCAATTCCCTTTACATGGTGTCGTAAAGGCCTGACAAGGCCCAGGTCACGGTTATAAATTTCAGTCTGGCTACTTCAGCAACTCTCGTCTTCCTTTACCAGCACGGCTCCCGTGTGGTTTCTGGGCTATGATGTGTGCTCTGGATCATCGTGAAGTAATTTTGAGGCTGTAAAATCCAAAAGCCACAGCTCCGCTGCGAAACAGAAAGCACTTTCATCCCGCAGGACCCCAGAGTTTACATAAAATTGTAAAATAGGGAGGCTGGAGAGAATATTGGGCGAAAACAGAATGAAAGACAGCGGCACCAGAGCCTGCAGCAGCTGCCTTCTTCTGGAGGCCTGGGGCTACCTTCACCCCTTTTCCCAGAGCCCCAGCTGCTGACTGCCTGGAGCCAGCAGCCCCAGCATGTCATGGAGATCCTTCTGCTCTGGGTTCCCATTTTCTCCCCCTTGAATAAACTCTTTTGTTTTCCTTTGTTTACCAGAAGTAGCCCTACACAAAAAGGGTTCCATCCTCCCATCACAGCAGAAAATAAACAAAGTGCCCTTCAGTGATGTGTCATTTATCAGCATGGCCAGATTCCAAAAGAATAAAAAAAATTACAATAAAAACAGGGGAGGAGGAGGGGGCATTAACTCAGTACACAGTAGCCCTAAAAACCTGTGTAGTATGTTGGTGTAACTCAGAATACTCTGGGATTCCATAGCAGTTTCTGTGATACTGAAGTAAGCAGCAGTGCATACATGTGTGCATACATGCATTTGTATACATCCAGATCATAGAACCACAGAAGACTTGGGTTGGAAGGGACCTTAAAGACCATCTTGTCCCAACTTCTCTGTCAGGGGCATGGGCACCTTCCACTAGACTGGATTGCTCACCACCCTGTCCAACCTGTCATTGAACACTTCCAGGGATGGGGCACCATTATGGGCAGCCTGTTCCAGTGCCTCACCACCCTCTGAGAAAATAACTTCTTCCAAATATTTCAGCTAAATCTCTCATCTTTTAGTTCAACTCACACCCCCCCCCCACCCCCCCCCCATAAAAATTCTTTCCCCCTTCTTTTTTGGAGTCCCCCTTTAAGTACTGAAAGGTGCTGTAATGTTTCTCCAGAACCTCATATCTCTCAGCTTGTCCTCACAGGAGAGGCACTCCTTCCCTCTGATCAGTCTTCCTGTCCCTACTCTGGACCTGCTCTAAGAGGTCCACATCATTCTTGTGCTGAGGACCCCACATGTGGTGATGCACAAGCTTATAAAGGTGAATAGATTCTTACAATAAAAATAATCTAAAGTAGAAGCTTTTTTTTTTTAAATATTTTGCTCCACATTGCCCATTCCTCTCTTCCCACAGAGCAGGATTTGGGGCTGTGCTTAGGCTGAAGGTAGGAAGGTTGCCATGGGCAGTGGTCTGAGACTGAAAGTATTGCTGTTTCTGAGTTAAGTTGTCCCAGGTACATGTTCTGGTAAGCTTAAGGAGGTCTTGCACACGCCTTGGGGATAGGGTTGCAGAACACATATGTTACCGAGCTGAGAGTAAGTGTGTGAGAGAGAAAAGAGAGTTATTGTCAGAAGGAAATAGGAGTGTATTAGAAAAAAAAGTGAAATTAATTTCAATTTAATGAGCCCATTAATAGTATCATGTGCTGTGCAGTATTATGTAGTGGTAATTACACACTGTGTATATTAAACAGTGGTAAGAATTAACAACTTAGTATCTGGCCTCTCCATATAGCTTGTTATAGAGAGGTGTTGGATTTTGTATATATTTTCTGTGAACTTTAATTTTCCATGTGGTGTTTGATCAGGAAATGGAAAGTCCCTCAGGTGGGGTGCCAGGAGAAACCTTCCTGAATGGGATGTGTTCTGCACTGTGTATGGAGAAGATCCCAGGGGCAAATATTTAATCTTTTGAACCATTCACTTCTGCACAATATGTTGTTTCTACCACAGAGGTTTCCTTCTTTAGAAATATTAAAAAAAACAAAGGTGAAGAAAAAGATTTCTGTGATGCGTGGACAATTCATACAAGTGCAAAAGAAATTTACAGCTTGTGATGAGCAGGAGAGGAACAGGAGACATGTAAGGAAAAGCATTGCATTGAACCCAGGTCCTATATTGGTGATAAATCGTTGCTCCTTTCATCTGGAACTTCACAAATTTCTTCTTCAAACAAATAGTTAGGCTATCACAGCAGCTGAAATCTGAAAAAAATTGCTAGGTCCTGAAAAGACTATCTCCTGAAGGGGAGCATCAGGTAACCCATGCTTCGTATATGGATCAGGAAGCTCTTCTTTGGATATAAACATAGAAGTACATAACAGCACTCTTGCATCCTGGGCTCTGTGGTTCACATTAAAAATAGAGGGGACAATAACAGGTGTGGCAAGGGAATCACAGAGGTCTAGAAGAACAGATAAACAAGCATTTGAAGAATTCTAGTAGTGAAAAATATATAACATGGTGAAGAGTAGTCAGAAATTGGCAGCCCAAAGTGAAAGCAAATCTAGAAGTTTTTAAACTTCTTACCTTAATAAAAATGAAAAAACTATAATTTCAACATTAACCATAAACTTAATCCTAACCTAAAAACAATAACCCAAGCCTTACTCTAACCAACACAACCTCAACTCTAATGGCCCAAACCCAAATAACTCTACAAGTAAGCCATAGCTCCAAATGCCCTAACCCTACACCCTTATCCTAATCCCATGTCAATGCAAATTTAGAAGTATCTAAAGCAAACCTTACTGCCTTAGCCCTAACCAGGGTAAGACTGGATCAGACTTCTCACATTAGAAATCATTCCTTTCAGCTTTTCTCATAGCAATTCCCCGAGGCCATTTTTCTGACCAGATTGTGTTCCTCCTTTTGTCTTGAATGAAAATGATGAGTGTATGGTGTGGTCCTTTGCTTCAGGGGAGCTCTCCTTTGGTGGAACAGAGACTTGTGCTCTTCCATCTGCACGGACACGAGTGAGGTGTCCTTGTTGGCAAAACTGACAGGCCTTGTGAATTCATTTTAGCTGCTGGCTGCAAAGAACAGCCTCCTTGGGGTGCAGTGATGCTGGCCTTCCTCAGGAGGTCCTGCCACATCTCTCCTTGCCACTCCCTGCTCTTCCTAGAACAAGGATCTACTTTTTTTTTTTCTTTTTCTTTTTTTTTTTTTTTTTAAAGAAATACTTGAGTTCCTTTCAAGTAGCAAATATAAGCAAAATTATATTCTGGTATATAGTTAGATTTCACTGAGAAAATGGCAGTCTGATCTCTCTCTCAGTTTCAGCGTCCTCACACACAATTTTTTTGTACTTGTGTGTATGTTTGTCATTTTCTGTCATACAGCTGTCAAACTGCACCACAATCCCACCCATGAGAAATGGGTTATTTAGTTTAATATTTGCTTTAAAGTCTGACCAGGGCTGTTGTGTGTTGCCGGTTACTGGTTCTGGCAGGCTTTCGTCTGAGCACAGCACTCATTGCTGTTTCCTCTGTTGCCTATTAATGGTCACAAGATGATCCAGTGAAGAGATAGTGCTCCTCTGGAAAATATTTATAAGGGAAATACAAAACAACATGCTAGACTTTTTGAACTACAAAATTAGTTGGCTTATACTTCTCAAGATCTTCTCCATTTTCTCAGATTCATTTTCTTGTAACTAAGCAGAAAATGCAATTGGGCAAAATACCATGGTGTGCTTTGTTACAGAAAGCATAAAATGTGTCCTGATGTATGAAAGGAATGCATTTTCATCTTTTCAACATAAACTGGAGGCAGGTGGCCAGCAGGAACTATTGACACCATCAATCTTTTTCCTCTTTTTATATCTTAGAGAAATAAAACCTAACACATACTGCAAAGTTACAAATTTTACACCCAGTGTGTATAGCTCTGTTTCCTGTCACTAGTAGCCTCATAATTTCTTTTACATTCCCTCTACTCATTTATCACATCTTCTTGTTGCATCATATAGTAATTTTGATTTTCAGCTCCAGAGGACATAACTACCACTGTAGGATGCTGCCTTGACATAGTGAGAATGCCAGATAAACAATTATTAGGTAAAGGACAGCAGAAGTCAGCACCAAGACCAAGCAAACCCGAACAAAAACATCTTTCTGTCTTTTTTTTTTAATAGGAAAAATAATTTTTTTTTTTCCTTGTTTGAAAAGCTGATTTTCCTGATACTGCCTTCCAAGGCAGCTCTTACCTCAAATTTTATGGCCTACATAAGAGTCAGCAGAGTGGTAGGAATAAGTAAGTAATATTAATGTTTCTTTGGATTAACATTGGATTCGACAATGAAATTGTCCAAGCAACTAAATGCTGACTCCATCCCAAAAATAAATTCAAACTCCAGGCTGACTGGAACCTGGAAATCTTATGAAGAAACTAACATTAACTGCTCCCCTGGAACGCCTCAATGCTGTCTGCACATTCAGCTGGTCTCACTTTACATGCTCTCCTGTCTGAGCAACAGCGAGCTGTAGGCAGTTGAGTCAGCAAAAGGGAAGTGAGTGCTGAAGTGAATGCACACAGACGCAGCCCAGCACTTGCAGTTGGTTTGTTTAATGGCTGAAGTCACTGACATCTTCATGACACCATTAGAGGTAAAGTTGCTGTTGTCTCAAAGTGGCTTTTGCCCTGTGAGGCAGAGGAGAGTCTCATTTTGACTGCATGTCACCCAGTTGAATTCCCCTGTCAGATATAGGCCAGTAGCAAGTATTCATTTCCCAATTTTCATCCCATCATCAGGAAAAGGACTAGACCCAGTGGCCACAGTGACAAGGAAACAAGCTTCTTGTCTTTGAAAGATCCAACATCTTACATATATCTTTCAAAGTCTGTCAATCCAGTCCACATAATAATTTTCTGCAGCCCCTAACTCCTGTGTTACAATAAAAACAACAGGATCATTGTGTTTTACAGGACAATTCCCTGGTGAGGAAATCTATTTGATCTTTGACCTTTTTCTGTGTACAATTTCAGGATGTTTATCATCACCTCACAAGGTACAGCAGTGACACTATTTCTAAAGCAAATATCACTGTCCATAAACATGGACGATATTGCCAAAGGTCTGTTGGCTGAATCTTTTAAATAAAAACAATAACATTAAAGATAAAATGGGCACATTGTGGGCTCAGAGATTATGAGAAAAGCAGTAATTTTAAAAAAGAAAATGGAAACAGAAACTCCTCAATTCACTTAATGAAAAAATTAGTAATTTTGATATTAGATACTAATATATAACTCATCAAAAGGGTGATTGGCATCCTTTTATTATGCTGCAACTAACTACCTTTTGCACTTTTTACTTCAGAGGAGCATCTCTGGCATCCCATTACATAAGGTATTGTCCCAGTAAGGGTTAACCAAGCTGGCCTGGCAGTTGTGAATTTTTTTTTTCCAAAGCACCTTATCATTAGAACACATTAGATATCAAGCCCCATTTATTAACAATTAACTTTAGAAACCAAAGTAAGTAAGAGAGCATTACTTCAAACACTGAATCTTTGCCATACAGTTTTTGCTATATTGTTTTCCAATGAACAAAGAAAGTTTGATGAAGGGAATTTTTAGACATTCTCCATACCAAAGTAAGGACTTGTAAGAAAAGCTAATGAAAACTATAGCACTGCATTAGTCAAGGACAGAACACTATTTCATACAGCAAAAATCAGAAAAACAATGATGCTAACAAGCACATAAAAAAAGAATATCCATTGGGACTCACAACCTTGCTTTTGATCAAAATGTCCCAGTTCTTATCCAAGCGGGTTTCCTCTGGCACATATTCAGTGCAGAAAATTGCCACAAGGCTGCTTGCCAAGCTCTGTCTAAAGGGAAAGAGCCAAGAGCAAGGGTAAAGAAAGAAGTGGCACGTTGTAGGAAACACCTCAGCAGGTAATACTGCAGAGACCCCAGACACCATTGTTAGTTGGAAGACTGCCACCATTTACAGAGGGTGTCCAAGTACTTGCCCTTACGACAAAAAGGAGATGTGATTGCAGCCTGGATAGACCTGTCTGTGATGGGTTTTTCTGGCAGCTGTGCAGGACAGCAGTAGTTAAGGCATGCTGGCAAAGGCATCAGCACCTTCCTGCAACACAGCCCCTCCCTCAGGGCCACAAAGCCCCACAGACCTCGATTTTTGATTGCTGGGTTGTGGGGTAGTCTTCACTGCTCTTATGCCCAGACTAGCTAGAAGCAGTTTCAGGCAGTAGTCAGGCTGCCTGCACCCTATGCAGCAAGGCTAGGGTTTTCTCTTGCCCCTAGGCAGTCAGAAAGCATGTTCTTTTTGATCTAAAACTGTATATTATTCTCTAATCTAATCTATTCTAATCTACTCTATTCTCAGGTTTTCTTTTTAATCTAAAACAGAGTATCTAGAATCTTGAAAGAGCTCATTGCATTTAAATGGTAAACTCCAAAAATCAGTCCCTTCCTTTGCATTTTGAGTAATACAGAACACAATGCCAGTCCCACCAAAAGGCTTTGTGAGATGTGAACATGTGTGGAAACTGTGCAGGCCTTATTCTGATTCTACTACTTTTACACTGTGATCAGTCTGAGTTTCTCAGGGTTACTGGGAGCAAAGTCAGATAAAACCACACTCAAATCACGGTATTGTGCTGAGCAAAGCAAAGACATTAGTTTTTCCCTTTCTACTTCCTTATTTCTAATTTTGAATAAGGAAGTTATCCTGGAGGATCTTCATTCCCTTATTCTCAGTGTCATAATGTATGTTCCTCTTTGATGCATGAGTAGTTTTCTCAGGCTGATGGTTTTCTTGTATTCCCTCAAAAGGTTATTTCAAAGTTGTCCAAAAAAGCCACATCCAAACAAACTAGAACAATGTAAAAATGGCTTGATTTCAGGATGCTAGAAATTCAACATGCAGATCCTAACCACTTAAAGGTTTTATGAGTTGAAGTTTATTCAAATCTACATCCAGGAAGGAATGCAGGAAGAGAGGGGAGGCCAATCATAACAGAGACACCCCTCTCTCATATTTGCAGGAATTACCTTATGCTAAAATAATAGACTTCTGTGTGGATTCAGATGTTTTTTCTATTAAGATGTCTAAAAAACCAGAGTTTTATAACTTGCAACTTTTTCTAAAATTGTGGTTCTATTCTACTATAAAACCTTGCTTACTAACCAGTAGAAGTAGGCCTTTCAGGTTATCCTTTTCCTCTCTGAATCCAGCCTACAGGATGGTTCCAGAAGCCCATAGCACCCATACAGGAAGAACTCACAAGACTGGAGACATGCCAGGGGCTTAGAGACAAGGAGGTGCCATTAACTCTTCCCAGCCCCAGAAGAGATACCAAACTGGTTTTGGAAGAGCTCTGCCAATGCAGTTCAAATAGCCTAATCTACTTGAAACAGTCAGTATTTTCTCTCTGATAGTCCCATTCTTTCAACTTCTTTAAGTCTGGGATGGTCGTCTCTGTACTCGTCTATATGAACATCACCTGAAAACAAGTTTACCAGCTCCAGCAGCCCTCCCTGCCAGAACTCCAGATCAGAGTAGGGATCACAGAGTATGATCTATACAAAATATAATCAAGAGGAGATTTAGACCCAAGGCAGCAAAGAATGCTCAAAAGACACCAGAAACACTGCATGCATTTTGCAAGCCTGGTGAGAGAAGGCATAAAGCAGTGGGGTGATCATCCAACAAAAGGCAGATTTCAAGAGGGGTTGGCCAGTCTTTGCTGGTGCAAGGTGCCAATGATGCCAGCTGTTTGCTGGTACTTCTGCAACACTTCCCCTACACTTTGTTCTGTCCTTTCTGTTTGCAGCAAGACAAAATTTCCCCTAAATAACCACCGTATTATTTTATAGATTTAACCTTGTAACTCTTTCCTCTTATTTCCCTCTAAGTCACACGTTATCTCTTTCACTGTTAAATATTTCCTGTCTGTTCATTCATCAGCTTATTTTAGCTTCTTCCTTCCTCTTAATTGGCTGCCTGCCCCCTATATGTCTGCCTTACATGTTTATACTCTTAGCCATTGTTGCCTGTTTTCTTTGCCAGTGAATTGGTTCCCATTCTTTGCCATTGTGAAACTCAAAAAATAACTGACTTGCTTCACATTCCCTCTGAGTGAATCATGACTTGCGGTCTCCAACACAGCAGCCATCCTGAACCTGTGGCACTTCCTTGGCATAGAGTTCCACAGCAGGAGTAGGAACTGTCTGGGCAGTAGCCCTTTATACCTCACTTGTGATTAGCTGGTCACTCCAAGCTTCATCCAGGTTTTATCTAAATTCTCTTATTTCCTTTCTCTACTGAAAACAAACCTTCCCTCCTGTTATAAAACTCGTATAGGATCCCCAGGGACTCAAAACTAACGTGAACTTTGGAAAGCTGTATTCCTGATACATCCTAGCAATCCATTGAAAGGAAGCAACAATTCACAGATACCCTCAGCCACTCTTCTTTTGTCCAGTGTAGACACAAACATGTGGATGTGTGGGATTTTTTTATCCCCATGAAGTTCTGTGCAATAGCATACAACATTAAGATTCTCAGAACTTCTCAGTTCATACTGATCTAAGAGGCACAAGGATCATATCGCAGAGTAGAATACTTCAGAAAAAGACACTTTCTTTTCCTGTATCTGCTCTACTGAGATGTTCTCTCCTAGCACTTACCCCCTGCTCTTACTTAGGTGCTGTCTTGTTGTTTATATTAGAGATGGTAGAAAGACAAAGCAGCAAGAGGGTGAGTAGGAGCTCTTGTGTCTCAGGTTTGTTTGATTAACAAAAAGCGCCCAGTGAGCTCCTGAGTGCACAACTGAGGAACGAAAGGGATAATCCAGGATTAGATTTTTCTACTGCGTTTTGACTTCTTAATTTTTTTGTTAAAATGAAGATTATTGCTGTGAATCAAAAGTTCATTAAAATGTTGAAACTGAAAAGAATATGTTGAATATGGCTGAAACACAGATCACTAAGAGGGAGGTCTATCTTGCAGCCTTGCATATTTAGTCCACACTGTTAGAGACAAGGCATGTGCATGCCAGATGAGCTGGTACTGTGCAGTTGCAGGGTCCACAGCATTCAACCCGATTGGAAAGTAATTCTGATTGTGAATACAGCATTTACTGAATGTAACTGTGCAGTAAAAACAAAAAATGGCAACCCAAAGTGTCATGTATATTTACTACAATAAGTAAAATCAGTCTGATTCTTTCCATTAATATTTTGTCTTGTATAGCTTTACATTAAGTTGCAGACTGTCTTTGTATTTATCTGAGCACAAAATAGTCCTAAAAGGAGGAGGAAAGCATCCTTCTTACTCCACAGCACCCTAATGCAAACCCTTAAACTAAGTACAATGTAGAGGACAATAATCCTTAGAACCTTATGTGAATACACAATTTCTGCCAATTGTTAAAATTTGTATTTCTTACTTTTTCTAGGTATATTCTCCAGGGGAAAAAAATTATATATATATATATATATATATATATATGTATATAGATAGTTTCCAAGGCAAACATTTCACGTACAAGATTTGTTGCCAAGGTATATGCAGGTTTAGACACTCATGTTTCCACATACACCTTGTGAAATAAGTGTGTAAGTACTGCCAGCTTTGGAAAGCTTTCTGTTTCCTCTCTTTCTTTGTCTCAGCATGGCTTCAGGATTTACTTGTGTTTTTTTCTCCCAGTCACTGGACTATAGTGAAGAGGTACATGTTTTTCAGTTTCTTATACCTATACTGCTCCTCACTTAGATCACCAGAGCCATGTTCCACATGATTAGACAGTGAATGTAAAATTTCAGGTTCCCTAATTACTTCAGGAGACATTGTGAGAAGCTGACACAAGGCTACATCTTTGGTGAGTACCTGCCCATCTCAAAAACCACATTCAGTGGAAATCTCAGCTATAAACAGCTTGCCATATGTGTGCACATGCACAGGAAAGTTTACATGTTTAACATTTGTAAATTGGAGCATCTTAGAGGAGATGCTATCACAGCTCAGCAGCAGAATCTCTCCCTTCATGCTGCTCAGTTTTCATGACAGGAATGCTTTATACCACTCTGTAAGTAAGTAGTTATTAATAGATAAAATGCCAAGAGAGAGACACCAACAGCTGGTCTCTATCCTAGACAACTCCTCAGTTTTGTAGGATTAATAAAACACTTTATTGTACACTGCAATTGGGTACGCTTTGTATCAAGTCTTGGGCTCTCACTGCAATTGAATTCCACATTTTTGCAGGCAAGTCCTTATGGCACCACTAGGGCAGATCTCAGCTCCAGCTCATGGCAATTCCCCACCAGTGGGGTTTCTTGCCTGCAGTGTGGGCTCAGCAATCTCCAAAGTACACTGAGATGAAGGATTAGCTCAACACCAGGCTATTCAAACTTCTTTTAAACAAGTTCTGTTCCAAGTATTGTGGGTTTCCCCATGCATTACCTGTACTTTGATTATTGTGGCCTTCCCTGATTGCTTAGATAAAGGCTTCCTGGAGTTAATGGGGAATGCTGTAACTCTCAGAATGGGAACCCACCTCACTGACTGATATAGCTCTCAAATGGGAGCTCATTCACTGCTGAGCTCCCAGAATGGACTGACAGAATGGACTCTCCTACTCAGGCCAAGCTCTTAACTCATGATCTTTCATCACTAGCCCATAGTGAAGGACAGGATGGTTGGTCTAAGGGGCCTGTTTCCACCTAAGAGGTACTGCAGTTAATTGTTACCAATTCCTGTCCAAGTCTATTTCTATGGCTCCAGTAGCCTAGGCTTATTCCTTCCACAACACTTAAGCTTGTAGCACCACTTATTTCTATTTTGCTGCGACTTCCTGGCATAACTAGGTTATCTGTCCTAGCTATTCACCTCAGAGATAGGGATGCCCCATTCAGATGCCTTTCTGCTCTCTCTTCACTGTTTTGTGCTGAGAAATTAAACAACCTGACTGACCTTCATAATCACAGCCTTAAAGATATTTTAGGCAGTTGCTCTTGATCAACAGAGCTATGTGCGAGAGAGTGTAATTAAACTGCCAGGGAATTCCTAGAGCAGGAAACCAACTTGGAGTCTTTTAGGTGTTGTGCTAGCACTCAAATGTGCTGCTCATATTTGTAACTATGTCAAAATGCACATGGGGTACAGACAATCATACCTCCAAAGCAGGATTGAACAGTTCTTACAGAAAAATGCCGCATAAAACCTCTCAGGGTGAAAGTAACTCTGGTCACTGATCCTCACACTCTAAATACTCACAGTTTCCCTATGCCAGTTGTACACTCCAGCCATGAGGAGCAGACCCATTTACACTTTCATTAAAACCAAACATGTTCTGAAGAAGAAAAGATCCCCCTTTGAAAATGCTACATCATTAATATCTATGAAAGGTGGACAGGATTTTAAAGAAAAGGGAGAGATGAGGAGCCACTGCCTGGTACAGGCAAAATGCTGTTCTCTACAGTCATGTGTGGAGTCATACTTTCTGATACCACTCATACCATTTCCTCCAGACATCTAATTTGAGTGCCACGCAAACCCACAGTCAGAAGTCCAGATTTATTGCACAGGGAAAAAGAAAGATATTTGAGCTAGCAGCTCAGAGCCTAGAAGCATGGACACTTGGTCTACAGTCAAACTGCAGGATTCATCCCAGCTTGGATCTCCCTTGATTTTCACAGTTTATGTATGGGATGTGATAATTGACAACTTAGGTGGATCAGTTCAACCCAGTCCTCAAAACAGGCAGATTGGCAGGATCTGTCTTGAATCAAAGTTGCTTCTTGTACAAAATAGGCAAGTCTCCCATGACTGAGAAACTGAATTTGTCCAGATTTCTGTGTGATGAGACTAACACTTAGTATTTGACTTTTACAAATTCATAAAAAATTCCTGTCTGTTTGCAACGTTATGTAATTAACAACAATCCAACACATCTAACGTTTTCTCTGCTAAGGCTGAGCACAAGAAGAACATCTTCTGATGGCACCTGCAGTGCTGAAAATACTGCTTTGTAGGGTAACAAGTGAGGCTGCACCTTGACTACTGTGTTCAATTCTGGATCCTTCAATCCAAGAAAGATACTGAGGTGCTGAAGTGCGTCCAAAGAAGGGCAACAGAGCTGGTGAATGGCATAAAAACAAATCCTATGAGGAGCAGCTGAGGAAACTGGAGTTTAGTTTGGAGAAAAGGGGTCTCTGGGGAGACTTTATCACTCTCTACAACTAACTGAAAGGAGCTTATGGCCAAGTGGAAGTCAGTCTCTTCTGCCATGTCTCAAGTGAAAGGACAAGAGGAAATGTCCTTCAGTTGTGACAGGGGAGGTTCAGATTAGATACTAGAAAAATACCTCACTGAAAGAATTATAGGCACTGGAATGGTGACTATGGTGGTGCTTGATTCATGGTTGGACTAGATGTTCTTAAATGTCTCTTGCAAATCTGATGATCCTGTGATTATGTAACCCTTTGCTCTATGCTTTGGTATCCCTTGGTCACTGGGTGAAAAAGTTCTGAAATTGATGCTGAAATAATTGTTATCTCCAAAGGCTTAAACACCCACTCTATCTCCAAAGACAATGAACCTACAACTCTAGAACAGCCACCATGAAGGATCACAAGACCGTCCTCATCTACTTAGAATGACTAATCTCTGTTGTTAGTGATTTCTGTATCCATGTATATCACCTTGACAGTGAAAACTAGGAAATGTTCTTCAATCATCACGTCAGTCATTTTCTATCTCAAAATTGATTTCAAGTCACTGTCAGCTCTGACCACATGGAGCAATTCCTGCAACAGAGAACAATTCACCTGTGGAAGCTTAAAAATACCGGACCAGGTACAATTGCTTGAACTCATAGAGCAAAAAATTAGAATCAGCTGTTTAGCATAGTCCAAGAGTCTCCATGTTATGGGAGCTACTGCATCTAAACTGAGAGAAAGCGAAGAGGGAATATATTTTGTCTTGGCTCTTTACAACAGTAGTGGTAAAAGTCACTTTGAATTCACGACTTATTGTTGCTTTAAAAGAACCTCACTTGCTGTCTAGGTATTTTACAGGTGGGCATGGTTTATGAAAACAGATTATTAATTTATTTTCTAACTTATGTTTTCCTATCTAAATCAGAATTTTCCCTGGACTGTTGCCACCTCTAACTAAAAGCATGGCTTCTGAAACACCTATGACAGCAACATTGAATAGCTACTTTTCTGCCAAGTGGCTTAGAAAATAAGTTGCATGGGGCAAGTATAACTTGAGAGCAGACATGTCTTGCATGACTCATACCAAGCCCTGCCTGCTATTCTGGTAGGCAGGGACATGAACTGGCTTCACATCTAAGCATCTTTACCTCCTCAGATTCTGTGGCACTTACAGTTGGGGTGAAATCAATGTTTGTTTACTGTGTCTGAGTAAACTAGGGGTGTGGAAAGAGAAGTCCCAAACCTCAAAAGACAAAATGAAGAATTTAAGGAAAGGTGAAAATTGCAGCAGTCTATTTACCACAGATGAGAGAAGAGAGGAATTTTAACTTGAAGAGAAGGTGGGGGACTTTCCTGTCACTGCTTCTACCTTTGTCCTTGGTTTCTGCAGCACTGTTCCCAGCTGCCAGCTGGAGGAGAGCTGTCTGTGCCTTTGTGCACACTTAGAATAGTTAGTGCTGTGTCCTGGGATTGCCCTCTGCCTCTGCATTCTCAAGACAATTATTTTCACTTTTTGACATTTTTAGTCAGAAATGAAAGCTGCCAAGCACATTATTAAATTCGGCCTCAGTTTCAAGAAAGGGATGATGTGGGTGTGTCTGACCATGACTACAATAAGGAGATGGCTGTTTCTAGGAGAAGAGTGTCAACTTTTATTTTTGGGACAGCCAAGTTGGCAGATACTCTTGGCTTCCACTGCACAATTCATGTGAAATGCAAAAATAAAATAAAAAAAATAAAAGAAGAAAGAAATTTAACTAGTGCTGCCCAAGAAAACCAGACAGACACACATGAAAAAGGAATGATGTACCATATAAAAGCATTAAATACACGCACACACAGGCAGGACTCTGCTTTATAGGATTTGAACCATATGCACATCTACACATACACACACACTAACTCACACCAATAAATCATTTTAGCCAGACTATCTGTCTGGTGTGTGGAACAGAAACACACTTATGAAATCTATTTTCTTATTTTAGCAGCAGGCTAATAATTGATAAAGAGCCAGACCGGGGGCTCTAAGTTTTATATGACAGATATACAAGGCTGCCGTTCTCCTCCTGTGTGCCTTGCCCCTTCTCTTGCCTGCAGCAGCTCCAGCCCGTGATCAAGCAGGTCCCCTTCCTGACTGGCACAGACTGGGCTCCTCAGCAGCTGCCCAGCAGCCCTGCCAGGGCAGGGCAGATCTCCTGATTTAGCTAAAGCAACAAGAAAGAATTAGCCAGTGGCGTGACTCAACAGAGGCAGGAGTCAGCTGTGTGTATGGGCCTGGCCTTGTTTGGGCGGTAGTGGCTGCTGGCTCGGTCCCTTGGGTAAGGTCTGGACACAGGGATGTGCTTCCAACATGGTCCCAAGCCTCCCTCAGCAGCATCCTGGCAGACAGCTTTGGTGTGGGGCTGGCAGTGAGATCTCACTGTAAGGAGTGTGGACAAAGCATCAGGAGCAAAAATGCCCTGGTGGCCCTTCTGTCCCCACCACCTCTGGAGACTCTTGGAGGCAGGGAAGCATGGTCAATGCTAGTGAAAAGAATGGATTACTCTGAGCACCAGGGCTTCCTTCCCTCCTCTATGTGTTGCTTGCATTACAGTGCCAGCCCCAGATGCTGTATCAATGAGATATTGTCTGCAGTTTATTTTTCTAGGTTTTTTTTTCCTTTATCTCTTTTCTGTGTGGACTGCTCTCCACCCTTCTCAAAGCAAAATTTATCATCTCTCAGTGCTAACCCATTTCTGGATGCTGGTGTGACTCCTCTGGTCTGGTCTGGCTTTGGGCAGCTGCTGGCAAAGGGTCAGATCAGGCAGAGGAGAGCCAGACTGGATATGAGCCAGGTTGAGGAGAGATGCCACACCGTGGGACCACACAT